>NW_028274921.1:0-300000 GCF_037043125.1 Eumetopias jubatus | reverse complement strand
AGGTGAGCACGAAATCGTGTTGGACGTGGCCTTGTTTCTCTGAGTTCAGTGGAAGGCGCTGCTGAGGCTAGCTCACGTACCTTTGAAGGCCCTTCCAACTTCATGACACAAGACTTTCGTGGAGAGGGACCCTCCACACACCGTGTTCCTCACTGTAGTGTATCGCGCTTTCCGTCTCTTTTCTCTCGCCCTAAGCTTTAACAAGGTGCTTCCATCCGTACGGAAAGGGCTGGTCGTCGACGGACGGCAACCCTCCAGATTTGTTCTTAGAGTCAAACACCCGTAGGCAAGCCTCCTTACGCTTCCTCACATCATACCTCTCCATACTCATCCTTCTTCATGGAACGAACAGTAGACACATTCGAAACGGACGGCCGACTCTAGGGTACGTCCCTCATGCCTCCACACCCACGACGGAAAACACTTTTATCTTCCTGAAACAATATGATAGCTGAGGGCAGACTTCTTCACAAGGGGTTCGTCAAGCACCGTCACAGGGCACGGCACCTTCTTTATGCCTTCACACGTTCATGCCAGAAGGCCGCTCATACGCAGGTGGTGTATGGCTTTCCAGGACTTCCTTCTCACACTTAAAGGCATGACCTGTTCCCTCTGCTGTCTCTCATACTCTTTGAAAACGTTCCTCGCGAAACAAGATTGGAATGGCGAGGGACCATCTACCCTAAGTATGTCTGTGCCACAGGCACGGGGCACATTCCTCGCGCTGCCACACTTACGTTGGAATAGACGAGCATTTTCAGGGAAGGTGTTAGTAGAAACACGGTTTCTCTGCAGTGGTGTTTCTTCAGACTGAAGTGCACGCCGCCTGTTTCGGATTCAACACATACCTGTTGTGACTATGTTCTCCCCGTGACGCCAGAGGTCAGCTCGAAGTCGCCTTTGACACAGACTTGTTTCGCGCCGTTTAGTCTGTGGCTTTCCTTTGGCGAACTCACGTACATTTGGAAAACCCTTCTAGCGTCGTGACCCATGGTGTTCATTGAGCGAAGCCCTCCGTATCACGTTGTTCCACGAGGAAGGCCTATCGGGCTTTTCCTCTGCTTCCTTTCATACTTGGCGTAAAGCCGCTTCGATCCTTCGGAAGGGAGAAGGGAGTCGAAGGACCGCTCCTCCGCAGCATTGTTTTTGAGACCTAAGTGTAGAGCTCGTTCCTTACGCTTCCTCCGATTTCCAGACACACACCTCTCTAGGGGACAACTTGTTCGTTGGTGGTCACATTCGACGCACATTTTTCCTCACAATTCCGCGGATGGCATTTTCCTGACGCTTTCACACGAAGTCCTGAAAACGCTTGTCTCTCCCTGAAACAAGATCTGAGTTGAGAGAAGCTTGAGACACAACTCCTTTCTCAAACAGTGGAATATGGCACAGTAGTTGTGCCTTCACTTTTAACGGTGGAAAGTTCTTCCATCTCTTCCCTGTAGGTGGTAGTGGAAAGACTGTTTCCCTACACTTTTCGTTTCTTGAGAGGTGAGTGTAAGACACTTACCTTCTATAGCAACACACACATACCTCCAAAGGCTTCTTTCTTCAAGAACCCAGATGTTAGCGCGAAAGCCTGATGGACATGGCCTCGTTTCTCAGAATTCCGTGTAAGGCTACTACCACTGAGGCTAGCCCGCGTACATTGGAAGACCCATCCACCTCCACGACACAGGACTTAATGGAGAGAAACCCTCCGCCCAACGTGTTCCTCCCTGGACGGTATCGCGCGTTCCATCTCTTTCCTTTCACACCCGGTTTAACAAGCCGCTTCCATCCTTACGAAAAGAGACGGTAGTCGAAGGACGCCAACCCTCGAGATTTGTTCTTAGAGGGAAACAGGCGTATGCCATCTTCCTTGTGCTTCCGCACATCATACATTTCCATACACATCTTTCTTCATGTCACGACGGTAGGCACATTCGAAACGGAGAGCTAAGTCTAGTCTATGTCCCTTACGCCTTCACACCCAATACGGAAAACACTTTCCTCTTTCCTGAAACGATATGATAGTTGAGGGAAGCCTTCTTCACAAGTGGTTTCTCAAGCACCGTCCGTCACAGGGCACATTCTAGATGCTTTCACCATTTCATGCTAAGTGCTTCTCACCCTTACGTGTATGGCTTTCCTGACGGATTTCCTTCTCACCCTTGAAACCGTGACCTTTTCCATCTGCTCTCTCATACTCTTGGAAACACTTCCCACGGAACAGGATTTGAATTGCGACAGACATTCTACACTAATTACTTCTGTAGCACAGGCATGGGGCACATTCCTTGCGATTTCACCCTTACATGGGAAAAGTCTACCATGTTCAGGGAAGATGTTAGTGAGTAGTTCGTTTCTCGGCAGGGGTGTTTCTTCAGACTGAAGAGTACTTCCTTTGTTTAGGATTCGACACGTACATTTTGTGACTCTGGATTCCTCGGGAACCCAGATGGAAGCTTGAAGTCGCGTTTGACACAGACTTGGTTCGCAGAGATTAGTGTATGCCTTTCCTTGGGCGAAGTCACATCCTTTTGAAAACCCTTCTATCTTCGTGACACATGGTGTTCGTTGAGGAAAGCCCCCCCAGAAGAAGTTGTTCCGCGAGTATGGTGTATCACTCTTCCTTCCCCTCCGTTTTCTTTCGCACTTTGCTTCAAGCCGCTTCGTCCCTCAGCAAAGCCGATGGCAGTCGAAGGACCGCCCCTCCACAGCAGCGTTGTTTCTTAGACTTAAGTGTATAGCACGTCCCTTACGCTTCCTCCCCTTTCCAGACACACACCTCTCTAGGGGACAACTAGTGTGTTGGTTGTCCCATTCGACCCCCATTTTTCTTCACAAATCAGCGTGTGGCATCTTCCTTGCGCTTTCAAACAAAGTACTGACAACGCTTCTATCTTCCCGAAACAAGATCTGAGTTGGGAGAAGCTTTCGACCCAAGTTCGTTCTCAAGCAGTGGTATATGGCACAGTAGTTGTGCCTTCGCTTTTAACGTTGGAAATTTCCTGCGTCTTCTTCCCTGTAGATGGCAGTGGAAAGACTATTTCTCTCTACCGCTTTGTTCCTTGAGAGGTGAGTGTAAGACACTTACACATATATCTCAAAAGGCGTCATGCTTCCCGCACCGAGAGGTGAGCACGAAATCGTGTTGGACGTGGCCTTGTTTCTCTGAGTTCAGTGGAAGGCGCTGCTGAGGCTAGCTCACGTACCTTTGAAGGCCCTTCCAACTTCATGACACAAGACTTTCGTGGAGAGGGACCCTCCACACACCGTGTTCCTCACTGTAGTGTATCGCGCTTTCCGTCTCTTTTCTCTCGCCCTAAGCTTTAACAAGGTGCTTCCATCCGTACGGAAAGGGCTGGTCGTCGACGGACGGCAACCCTCTAGATTTGTTCTTAGAGTCAAACACCCGTAGGCAAGCCTCCTTACGCTTCCTCACATCATACCTCTCCATACTCATCCTTCTTCATGGAACGAACAGTAGACACATTCGAAACGGACGGCCGACTCTAGGGTACGTCCCTCATGCCTCCACACCCACGACGGAAAACACTTTTATCTTCCTGAAACAATATGATAGCTGAGGGCAGACTTCTTCACAAGGGGTTCGTCAAGCACCGTCACAGGGCACGGCACCTTCTTTATGCCTTCACACGTTCATGCCAGAAGGCCGCTCATACGCAGGTGGTGTATGGCTTTCCAGGACTTCCTTCTCACACTTAAAGGCATGACCTGTTCCCTCTGCTGTCTCTCATACTCTTTGAAAACGTTCCTCGCGAAACAAGATTGGAATGGCGAGGGACCATCTACCCTAAGTATGTCTGTGCCACAGGCACGGGGCACATTCCTCGCGCTGCCACACTTACGTTGGAATAGACGAGCATTTTCAGGGAAGGTGTTAGTAGAAACACGGTTTCTCTGCAGTGGTGTTTCTTCAGACTGAAGTGCACGCCGCCTGTTTCGGATTCAACACATACCTGTTGTGACTATGTTCTCCCCGTGACGCCAGAGGTCAGCTCGAAGTCGCCTTCGACACAGACTTGTTTCGCGCCGTTTAGTCTGTGGCTTTCCTTTGGCGAACTCACGTACATTTGGAAAACCCTTCTAGCGTCGTGACCCATGGTGTCCATTGAGCGAAGCCCTCCGTACCACGTTCTTCCACGAGGAAGGCCTATCGGGCTTTTCCTCTGCTTCCTTTCATACTTGGCGTAAAGCCGCTTCCATCCTTCGGAAGGGAGAAGGGAGTCGAAGGACCGCTCCTCCGCAGCATTGTTTTTGAGACCTAAGTGTAGAGCTCGTTCCTTACGCTTCCTCCGATTTCCAGACACACACCTCTCTAGGGGACAACTTGTTCGTTGGTGGTCACATTCGACGCACATTTTTCCTCACAATTCCGCGGATGGCATTTTCCTGACGCTTTCACACGAAGTCCTGAAAACGCTTGTCTCTCCCTGAAACAAGATCTGAGTTGAGAGAAGCTTGAGACACAACTCCTTTCTCAAACAGTGGAATATGGCACAGTAGTTTGCCTTCACTTTTAACGGTGGAAAGTTCTTCCATCTCTTCCCTGTAGGTGGTAGTGGAAAGACTGTTTCCCTACACTTTTCGTTTCTTGAGAGGTGAGTGTAAGACACTTACCTTCTATAGCAACACACACATACCTCCAAAGGCTTCTTTCTTCAAGAACCCAGATGTTAGCACGAAAGCCTGATGGACATGGCCTCGTTTCTCAGAATTCAGTGTAAGGCTACTACCACTGAGGCTAGCCCGCGTACATTGGAAGACCCATCCACCTCCACGACACAGGACTTAATGGAGAGAAACCCTCCGCCCAACGTGTTCCTCCCTGGACGGTATCGCGCGTTCCATCTCTTTCGTTTCACACCCGGTTTAACAAGCCGCTTCCATCCTTACGAAAAGAGACGGTAGTCGAAGGACGCCAACCCTCGAGATTTGTTCTTAGAGGGAAACAGGCGTATGCCATCTTCCTTGTGCTTCCGCACATCATACATTTCCATACACATCTTTCTTCATGTCACGACGGTAGGCACATTCGAAACGGAGAGCTAAGTCTAGTCTATGTCCCTTACGCCTTCACACCCAATACGGAAAACAGTTTCCTCTTTCCTGAAACGATATGATAGTTGAGGGAAGCCTTCTTCACAAGTGGTTTCTCAAGCACCGTCCGTCACAGGGCACATTCTAGATGCTTTCACCATTTCATGCTAAGTGCTTCTCACCCTTACGTGTATGGCTTTCCTGACGGATTTCCTTCTCACCCTTGAAGCCGTGACCTTTTCCATCTGCTCTCTCATACTCTTGGAAACACTTCCCACGGAACAGGATTTGAATTGCGACAGACATTCTACACTAATTACTTCTGTAGCACAGGCATGGGGCACATTCCTTGCGATTTCACCCTTACATGGGAAAAGTCTACCATGTTCAGGGAAGATGTTAGTGAGTAGTTCGTTTCTCGGCAGGGGTGTTTCTTCAGACTGAAGAGTACTTCCTTTGTTTAGGATTCAACACGTACATTTTGTGACTCTGGATTCCTCGGGAACCCAGATGGAAGCTCGAAGTCGCGTTTGACACAGACTTGGTTCGCAGAGATTAGTGTATGCCTTTCCTTGGGCGAAGTCACATCCTTTTGAAAACCCTTCTATCTTCGTGACACATGGTGTTCGTTGAGGAAAGCCCCCCCAGAAGAAGTTGTTCCGCGAGTATGGTGTATCACTCTTCCTTCCCCTCCGTTTTCTTTCGCACTTTGCTTCAAGCCGCTTCGTCCCTCAGCAAAGCCGATGGCAGTCGAAGGACCGCCCCTCCACAGCAGCGTTGTTTCTTAGACTTAAGTGTATAGCACGTCCCTTACGCTTCCTCCCCTTTCCAGACACACACCTCTCTAGGGGACAACTAGTGTGTTGGTTGTCCCATTCGACCCCCATTTTTCTTCACAAATCAGCGTGTGGCATCTTCCTTGCGCTTTCAAACAAAGTACTGACAACGCTTCTATCTTCCCGAAACAAGATCTGAGTTGGGAGAAGCTTTCGACCCAAGTTCGTTCTCAAGCAGTGGTATATGGCACAGTAGTTGTGCCTTCGCTTTTAACGTTGGAAATTTCCTGCGTCTTCTTCCCTGTAGATGGCAGTGGAAAGACTATTTCTCTCTACCGCTTTGTTCCTTGAGAGGTGAGTGTAAGACACTTACACATATATCTCAAAAGGCGTCATGCTTCCCGCACCGAGAGGTGAGCACGAAATCGTGTTGGACGTGGCCTTGTTTCTCTGAGTTCAGTGGAAGGCGCTGCTGAGGCTAGCTCACGTACCTTTGAAGGCCCTTCCAACTTCATGACACAAGACTTTCGTGGAGAGGGACCCTCCACACACCGTGTTCCTCACTGTAGTGTATCGCGCTTTCCGTCTCTTTTCTCTCGCCCTAAGCTTTAACAAGGTGCTTCCATCCGTACGGAAAGGGCTGGTCGTCGACGGACGGCAACCCTCTAGATTTGTTCTTAGAGTCAAACACCCGTAGGCAAGCCTCCTTACGCTTCCTCACATCATACCTCTCCATACTCATCCTTCTTCATGGAACGAACAGTAGACACATTCGAAACGGACGGCCGACTCTAGGGTACGTCCCTCATGCCTCCACACCCACGACGGAAAACACTTTTATCTTCCTGAAACAATATGATAGCTGAGGGCAGACTTCTTCACAAGGGGTTCGTCAAGCACCGTCACAGGGCACGGCACCTTCTTTATGCCTTCACACGTTCATGCCAGAAGGCCGCTCATACGCAGGTGGTGTATGGCTTTCCAGGACTTCCTTCTCACACTTAAAGGCATGACCTGTTCCCTCTGCTGTCTCTCATACTCTTTGAAAACGTTCCTCGCGGAACAAGATTGGAATGGCGAGGGACCATCTACCCTAAGTATGTCTGTGCCACAGGCACGGGGCACATTCCTCGCGCTGCCACACTTACGTTGGAATAGACGAGCATTTTCAGGGAAGGTGTTAGTAGAAACACGGTTTCTCTGCAGTGGTGTTTCTTCAGACTGAAGTGCACGCCGCCTGTTTCGGATTCAACACATACCTGTTGTGACTATGTTCTCCCCGTGACGCCAGAGGTCAGCTCGAAGTCGCCTTCGACACAGACTTGTTTCGCGCCGTTTAGTCTGTGGCTTTCCTTTGGCGAACTCACGTACATTTGGAAAACCCTTCTAGCGTCGTGACCCATGGTGTTCATTGAGCGAAGCCCTCCGTATCACGTTGTTCCACGAGGAAGGCCTATCGGGCTTTTCCTCTGCTTCCTTTCATACTTGGCGTAAAGCCGCTTCGATCCTTCGGAAGGGAGAAGGGAGTCGAAGGACCGCTCCTCCGCAGCATTGTTTTTGAGACCTAAGTGTAGAGCTCGTTCCTTACGCTTCCTCCGATTTCCAGACACACACCTCTCTAGGGGACAACTTGTTCGTTGGTGGTCACATTCGACGCACATTTTTCCTCACAATTCCGCGGATGGCATTTTCCTGACGCTTTCACACGAAGTCCTGAAAACGCTTGTCTCTCCCTGAAACAAGATCTGAGTTGAGAGAAGCTTGAGACACAACTCCTTTCTCAAACAGTGGAATATGGCACAGTAGTTGTGCCTTCACTTTTAACGGTGGAAAGTTCTTCCATCTCTTCCCTGTAGGTGGTAGTGGAAAGACTGTTTCCCTACACTTTTCGTTTCTTGAGAGGTGAGTGTAAGACACTTACCTTCTATAGCAACACACACATACCTCCAAAGGCTTCTTTCTTCAAGAACCCAGATGTTAGCGCGAAAGCCTGATGGACATGGCCTCGTTTCTCAGAATTCCGTGTAAGGCTACTACCACTGAGGCTAGCCCGCGTACATTGGAAGACCCATCCACCTCCACGACACAGGACTTAATGGAGAGAAACCCTCCGCCCAACGTGTTCCTCCCTGGACGGTATCGCGCGTTCCATCTCTTTCCTTTCACACCCGGTTTAACAAGCCGCTTCCATCCTTACGAAAAGAGACGGTAGTCGAAGGACGCCAACCCTCGAGATTTGTTCTTAGAGGGAAACAGGCGTATGCCATCTTCCTTGTGCTTCCGCACATCATACATTTCCATACACATCTTTCTTCATGTCACGACGGTAGGCACATTCGAAACGGAGAGCTAAGTCTAGTCTATGTCCCTTACGCCTTCACACCCAATACGGAAAACACTTTCCTCTTTCCTGAAACGATATGATAGTTGAGGGAAGCCTTCTTCACAAGTGGTTTCTCAAGCACCGTCCGTCACAGGGCACATTCTAGATGCTTTCACCATTTCATGCTAAGTGCTTCTCACCCTTACGTGTATGGCTTTCCTGACGGATTTCCTTCTCACCCTTGAAACCGTGACCTTTTCCATCTGCTCTCTCATACTCTTGGAAACACTTCCCACGGAACAGGATTTGAATTGCGACAGACATTCTACACTAATTACTTCTGTAGCACAGGCATGGGGCACATTCCTTGCGATTTCACCCTTACATGGGAAAAGTCTACCATGTTCAGGGAAGATGTTAGTGAGTAGTTCGTTTCTCGGCAGGGGTGTTTCTTCAGACTGAAGAGTACTTCCTTTGTTTAGGATTCGACACGTACATTTTGTGACTCTGGATTCCTCGGGAACCCAGATGGAAGCTTGAAGTCGCGTTTGACACAGACTTGGTTCGCAGAGATTAGTGTATGCCTTTCCTTGGGCGAAGTCACATCCTTTTGAAAACCCTTCTATCTTCGTGACACATGGTGTTCGTTGAGGAAAGCCCCCCCAGAAGAAGTTGTTCCGCGAGTATGGTGTATCACTCTTCCTTCCCCTCCGTTTTCTTTCGCACTTTGCTTCAAGCCGCTTCGTCCCTCAGCAAAGCCGATGGCAGTCGAAGGACCGCCCCTCCACAGCAGCGTTGTTTCTTAGACTTAAGTGTATAGCACGTCCCTTACGCTTCCTCCCCTTTCCAGACACACACCTCTCTAGGGGACAACTAGTGTGTTGGTTGTCCCATTCGACCCCCATTTTTCTTCACAAATCAGCGTGTGGCATCTTCCTTGCGCTTTCAAACAAAGTACTGACAACGCTTCTATCTTCCCGAAACAAGATCTGAGTTGGGAGAAGCTTTCGACCCAAGTTCGTTCTCAAGCAGTGGTATATGGCACAGTAGTTGTGCCTTCGCTTTTAACGTTGGAAATTTCCTGCGTCTTCTTCCCTGTAGATGGCAGTGGAAAGACTATTTCTCTCTACCGCTTTGTTCCTTGAGAGGTGAGTGTAAGACACTTACACATATATCTCAAAAGGCGTCATGCTTCCCGCACCGAGAGGTGAGCACGAAATCGTGTTGGACGTGGCCTTGTTTCTCTGAGTTCAGTGGAAGGCGCTGCTGAGGCTAGCTCACGTACCTTTGAAGGCCCTTCCAACTTCATGACACAAGACTTTCGTGGAGAGGGACCCTCCACACACCGTGTTCCTCACTGTAGTGTATCGCGCTTTCCGTCTCTTTTCTCTCGCCCTAAGCTTTAACAAGGTGTTTCCATCCGTACGGAAAGGGCTGGTCGTCGACAGACGGCAACCCTCTAGATTTGTTCTTAGAGTCAAACACCCGTAGGCAAGCCTCCTTACGCTTCCTCACATCATACCTCTCCATACTCATCCTTCTTCATGGAACGAACAGTAGACACATTCGAAACGGACGGCCGACTCTAGGGTACGTCCCTCATGCCTCCACACCCACGACGGAAAACACTTTTATCTTCCTGAAACAATATGATAGCTGAGGGCAGACTTCTTCACAAGGGGTTCGTCAAGCACCGTCACAGGGCACGGCACCTTCTTTATGCCTTCACACGTTCATGCCAGAAGGCCGCTCATACGCAGGTGGTGTATGGCTTTCCAGGACTTCCTTCTCACACTTAAAGGCATGACCTGTTCCCTCTGCTGTCTCTCATACTCTTTGAAAACGTTCCTCGCGAAACAAGATTGGAATGGCGAGGGACCATCTACCCTAAGTATGTCTGTGCCACAGGCACGGGGCACATTCCTCGCGCTGCCACACTTACGTTGGAATAGACGAGCATTTTCAGGGAAGGTGTTAGTAGAAACACGGTTTCTCTGCAGTGGTGTTTCTTCAGACTGAAGTGCACGCCGCCTGTTTCGGATTCAACACATACCTGTTGTGACTATGTTCTCCCCGTGACGCCAGAGGTCAGCTCGAAGTCGCCTTCGACACAGACTTGTTTCGCGCCGTTTAGTCTGTGGCTTTCCTTTGGCGAACTCACGTACATTTGGAAAACCCTTCTAGCGTCGTGACCCATGGTGTCCATTGAGCGAAGCCCTCCGTACCACGTTCTTCCACGAGGAAGGCCTATCGGGCTTTTCCTCTGCTTCCTTTCATACTTGGCGTAAAGCCGCTTCGATCCTTCGGAAGGGAGAAGGGAGTCGAAGGACCGCTCCTCCGCAGCATTGTTTTTGAGACCTAAGTGTAGAGCTCGTTCCTTACGCTTCCTCCGATTTCCAGACACACACCTCTCTAGGGGACAACTTGTTCGTTGGTGGTCACATTCGACGCACATTTTTCCTCACAATTCCGCGGATGGCATTTTCCTGACGCTTTCACACGAAGTCCTGAAAACGCTTGTCTCTCCCTGAAACAAGATCTGAGTTGAGAGAAGCTTGAGACACAACTCCTTTCTCAAACAGTGGAATATGGCACAGTAGTTTGCCTTCACTTTTAACGGTGGAAAGTTCTTCCATCTCTTCCCTGTAGGTGGTAGTGGAAAGACTGTTTCCCTACACTTTTCGTTTCTTGAGAGGTGAGTGTAAGACACTTACCTTCTATAGCAACACACACATACCTCCAAAGGCTTCTTTCTTCAAGAACCCAGATGTTAGCACGAAAGCCTGATGGACATGGCCTCGTTTCTCAGAATTCAGTGTAAGGCTACTACCACTGAGGCTAGCCCGCGTACATTGGAAGACCCATCCACCTCCACGACACAGGACTTAATGGAGAGAAACCCTCCGCCCAACGTGTTCCTCCTTGGACGGTATCGCGCGTTCCATCTCTTTCGTTTCACACCCGGTTTAACAAGCCGCTTCCATCCTTACGAAAAGAGACGGTAGTCGAAGGACGCCAACCCTCGAGATTTGTTCTTAGAGGGAAACAGGCGTATGCCATCTTCCTTGTGCTTCCGCACATCATACATTTCCATACACATCTTTCTTCATGTCACGACGGTAGGCACATTCGAAACGGAGAGCTAAGTCTAGTCTATGTCCCTTACGCCTTCACACCCAATACGGAAAACACTTTCCTCTTTCCTGAAACGATATGATAGTTGAGGGAAGCCTTCTTCACAAGTGGTTTCTCAAGCACCGTCCGTCACAGGGCACATTCTAGATGCTTTCACCATTTCATGCTAAGTGCTTCTCACCCTTACGTGTATGGCTTTCCTGACGGATTTCCTTCTCACCCTTGAAGCCGTGACCTTTTCCATCTGCTCTCTCATACTCTTGGAAACACTTCCCACGGAACAGGATTTGAATTGCGACAGACATTCTACACTAATTACTTCTGTAGCACAGGCATGGGGCACATTCCTTGCGATTTCACCCTTACATGGGAAAAGTCTACCATGTTCAGGGAAGATGTTAGTGAGTAGTTCGTTTCTCGGCAGGGGTGTTTCTTCAGACTGAAGAGTACTTCCTTTGTTTAGGATTCAACACGTACATTTTGTGACTCTGGATTCCTCGGGAACCCAGATGGAAGCTCGAAGTCGCGTTTGACACAGACTTGGTTCGCAGAGATTAGTGTATGCCTTTCCTTGGGCGAAGTCACATCCTTTTGAAAACCCTTCTATCTTCGTGACACATGGTGTTCGTTGAGGAAAGCCCCCCCAGAAGAAGTTGTTCCGCGAGTATGGTGTATCACTCTTCCTTCCCCTCCGTTTTCTTTCGCACTTTGCTTCAAGCCGCTTCGTCCCTCAGCAAAGCCGATGGCAGTCGAAGGACCGCCCCTCCACAGCAGCGTTGTTTCTTAGACTTAAGTGTATAGCACGTCCCTTACGCTTCCTCCCCTTTCCAGACACACACCTCTCTAGGGGACAACTAGTGTGTTGGTTGTCCCATTCGACCCCCATTTTTCTTCACAAATCAGCGTGTGGCATCTTCCTTGCGCTTTCAAACAAAGTACTGACAACGCTTCTATCTTCCCGAAACAAGATCTGAGTTGGGAGAAGCTTTCGACCCAAGTTCGTTCTCAAGCAGTGGTATATGGCACAGTAGTTGTGCCTTCGCTTTTAACGTTGGAAATTTCCTGCGTCTTCTTCCCTGTAGATGGCAGTGGAAAGACTATTTCTCTCTACCGCTTTGTTCCTTGAGAGGTGAGTGTAAGACACTTACACATATATCTCAAAAGGCGTCATGCTTCCCGCACCGAGAGGTGAGCACGAAATCGTGTTGGACGTGGCCTTGTTTCTCTGAGTTCAGTGGAAGGCGCTGCTGAGGCTAGCTCACGTACCTTTGAAGGCCCTTCCAACTTCATGACACAAGACTTTCGTGGAGAGGGACCCTCCACACACCGTGTTCCTCACTGTAGTGTATCGCGCTTTCCGTCTCTTTTCTCTCGCCCTAAGCTTTAACAAGGTGCTTCCATCCGTACGGAAAGGGCTGGTCGTCGACGGACGGCAACCCTCTAGATTTGTTCTTAGAGTCAAACACCCGTAGGCAAGCCTCCTTACGCTTCCTCACATCATACCTCTCCATACTCATCCTTCTTCATGGAACGAACAGTAGACACATTCGAAACGGACGGCCGACTCTAGGGTACGTCCCTCATGCCTCCACACCCACGACGGAAAACACTTTTATCTTCCTGAAACAATATGATAGCTGAGGGCAGACTTCTTCACAAGGGGTTCGTCAAGCACCGTCACAGGGCACGGCACCTTCTTTATGCCTTCACACGTTCATGCCAGAAGGCCGCTCATACGCAGGTGGTGTATGGCTTTCCAGGACTTCCTTCTCACACTTAAAGGCATGACCTGTTCCCTCTGCTGTCTCTCATACTCTTTGAAAACGTTCCTCGCGGAACAAGATTGGAATGGCGAGGGACCATCTACCCTAAGTATGTCTGTGCCACAGGCACGGGGCACATTCCTCGCGCTGCCACACTTACGTTGGAATAGACGAGCATTTTCAGGGAAGGTGTTAGTAGAAACACGGTTTCTCTGCAGTGGTGTTTCTTCAGACTGAAGTGCACGCCGCCTGTTTCGGATTCAACACATACCTGTTGTGACTATGTTCTCCCCGTGACGCCAGAGGTCAGCTCGAAGTCGCCTTCGACACAGACTTGTTTCGCGCCGTTTAGTCTGTGGCTTTCCTTTGGCGAACTCACGTACATTTGGAAAACCCTTCTAGCGTCGTGACCCATGGTGTCCATTGAGCGAAGCCCTCCGTACCACGTTGTTCCACGAGGAAGGCCTATCGGGCTTTTCCTCTGCTTCCTTTCATACTTGGCGTAAAGCCGCTTCGATCCTTCGGAAGGGAGAAGGGAGTCGAAGGACCGCTCCTCCGCAGCATTGTTTTTGAGACCTAAGTGTAGAGCTCGTTCCTTACGCTTCCTCCGATTTCCAGACACACACCTCTCTAGGGGACAACTTGTTCGTTGGTGGTCACATTCGACGCACATTTTTCCTCACAATTCCGCGGATGGCATTTTCCTGACGCTTTCACACGAAGTCCTGAAAACGCTTGTCTCTCCCTGAAACAAGATCTGAGTTGAGAGAAGCTTGAGACACAACTCCTTTCTCAAACAGTGGAATATGGCACAGTAGTTGTGCCTTCACTTTTAACGGTGGAAAGTTCTTCCATCTCTTCCCTGTAGGTGGTAGTGGAAAGACTGTTTCCCTACACTTTTCGTTTCTTGAGAGGTGAGTGTAAGACACTTACCTTCTATAGCAACACACACATACCTCCAAAGGCTTCTTTCTTCAAGAACCCAGATGTTAGCACGAAAGCCTGATGGACATGGCCTCGTTTCTCAGAATTCAGTGTAAGGCTACTACCACTGAGGCTAGCCCGCGTACATTGGAAGACCCATCCACCTCCACGACACAGGACTTAATGGAGAGAAACCCTCCGCCCAACGTGTTCCTCCCTGGACGGTATCGCGCGTTCCATCTCTTTCCTTTCACACCCGGTTTAACAAGCCGCTTCCATCCTTACGAAAAGAGACGGTAGTCGAAGGACGCCAACCCTCGAGATTTGTTCTTAGAGGGAAACAGGCGTATGCCATCTTCCTTGTGCTTCCGCACATCATACATTTCCATACACATCTTTCTTCATGTCACGACGGTAGGCACATTCGAAACGGAGAGCTAAGTCTAGTCTATGTCCCTTACGCCTTCACACCCAATACGGAAAACACTTTCCTCTTTCCTGAAACGATATGATAGTTGAGGGAAGCCTTCTTCACAAGTGGTTTCTCAAGCACCGTCCGTCACAGGGCACATTCTAGATGCTTTCACCATTTCATGCTAAGTGCTTCTCACCCTTACGTGTATGGCTTTCCTGACGGATTTCCTTCTCACCCTTGAAGCCGTGACCTTTTCCATCTGCTCTCTCATACTCTTGGAAACACTTCCCACGGAACAGGATTTGAATTGCGACAGACATTCTACACTAATTACTTCTGTAGCACAGGCATGGGGCACATTCCTTGCGATTTCACCCTTACATGGGAAAAGTCTACCATGTTCAGGGAAGATGTTAGTGAGTAGTTCGTTTCTCGGCAGGGGTGTTTCTTCAGACTGAAGAGTACTTCCTTTGTTTAGGATTCAACACGTACATTTTGTGACTCTGGATTCCTCGGGAACCCAGATGGAAGCTCGAAGTCGCGTTTGACACAGACTTGGTTCGCAGAGATTAGTGTATGCCTTTCCTTGGGCGAAGTCACATCCTTTTGAAAACCCTTCTATCTTCGTGACACATGGTGTTCGTTGAGGAAAGCCCCCCCAGAAGAAGTTGTTCCGCGAGTATGGTGTATCACTCTTCCTTCCCCTCCGTTTTCTTTCGCACTTTGCTTCAAGCCGCTTCGTCCCTCAGCAAAGCCGATGGCAGTCGAAGGACCGCCCCTCCACAGCAGCGTTGTTTCTTAGACTTAAGTGTATAGCACGTCCCTTACGCTTCCTCCCCTTTCCAGACACACACCTCTCTAGGGGACAACTAGTGTGTTGGTTGTCCCATTCGACCCCCATTTTTCTTCACAAATCAGCGTGTGGCATCTTCCTTGCGCTTTCAAACAAAGTACTGACAACGCTTCTATCTTCCCGAAACAAGATCTGAGTTGGGAGAAGCTTTCGACCCAAGTTCGTTCTCAAGCAGTGGTATATGGCACAGTAGTTGTGCCTTCGCTTTTAACGTTGGAAATTTCCTGCGTCTTCTTCCCTGTAGATGGCAGTGGAAAGACTATTTCTCTCTACCGCTTTGTTCCTTGAGAGGTGAGTGTAAGACACTTACACATATATCTCAAAAGGCGTCATGCTTCCCGCACCGAGAGGTGAGCACGAAATCGTGTTGGACGTGGCCTTGTTTCTCTGAGTTCAGTGGAAGGCGCTGCTGAGGCTAGCTCACGTACCTTTGAAGGCCCTTCCAACTTCATGACACAAGACTTTCGTGGAGAGGGACCCTCCACACACCGTGTTCCTCACTGTAGTGTATCGCGCTTTCCGTCTCTTTTCTCTCGCCCTAAGCTTTAACAAGGTGCTTCCATCCGTACGGAAAGGGCTGGTCGTCGACGGACGGCAACCCTCTAGATTTGTTCTTAGAGTCAAACACCCGTAGGCAAGCCTCCTTACGCTTCCTCACATCATACCTCTCCATACTCATCCTTCTTCATGGAACGAACAGTAGACACATTCGAAACGGACGGCCGACTCTAGGGTACGTCCCTCATGCCTCCACACCCACGACGGAAAACACTTTTATCTTCCTGAAACAATATGATAGCTGAGGGCAGACTTCTTCACAAGGGGTTCGTCAAGCACCGTCACAGGGCACGGCACCTTCTTTATGCCTTCACACGTTCATGCCAGAAGGCCGCTCATACGCAGGTGGTGTATGGCTTTCCAGGACTTCCTTCTCACACTTAAAGGCATGACCTGTTCCCTCTGCTGTCTCTCATACTCTTTGAAAACGTTCCTCGCGGAACAAGATTGGAATGGCGAGGGACCATCTACCCTAAGTATGTCTGTGCCACAGGCACGGGGCACATTCCTCGCGCTGCCACACTTACGTTGGAATAGACGAGCATTTTCAGGGAAGGTGTTAGTAGAAACACGGTTTCTCTGCAGTGGTGTTTCTTCAGACTGAAGTGCACGCCGCCTGTTTCGGATTCAACACATACCTGTTGTGACTATGTTCTCCCCGTGACGCCAGAGGTCAGCTCGAAGTCGCCTTCGACACAGACTTGTTTCGCGCCGTTTAGTCTGTGGCTTTCCTTTGGCGAACTCACGTACATTTGGAAAACCCTTCTAGCGTCGTGACCCATGGTGTCCATTGAGCGAAGCCCTCCGTACCACGTTGTTCCACGAGGAAGGCCTATCGGGCTTTTCCTCTGCTTCCTTTCATACTTGGCGTAAAGCCGCTTCGATCCTTCGGAAGGGAGAAGGGAGTCGAAGGACCGCTCCTCCGCAGCATTGTTTTTGAGACCTAAGTGTAGAGCTCGTTCCTTACGCTTCCTCCGATTTCCAGACACACACCTCTCTAGGGGACAACTTGTTCGTTGGTGGTCACATTCGACGCACATTTTTCCTCACAATTCCGCGGATGGCATTTTCCTGACGCTTTCACACGAAGTCCTGAAAACGCTTGTCTCTCCCTGAAACAAGATCTGAGTTGAGAGAAGCTTGAGACACAACTCCTTTCTCAAACAGTGGAATATGGCACAGTAGTTGTGCCTTCACTTTTAACGGTGGAAAGTTCTTCCATCTCTTCCCTGTAGGTGGTAGTGGAAAGACTGTTTCCCTACACTTTTCGTTTCTTGAGAGGTGAGTGTAAGACACTTACCTTCTATAGCAACACACACATACCTCCAAAGGCTTCTTTCTTCAAGAACCCAGATGTTAGCACGAAAGCCTGATGGACATGGCCTCGTTTCTCAGAATTCAGTGTAAGGCTACTACCACTGAGGCTAGCCCGCGTACATTGGAAGACCCATCCACCTCCACGACACAGGACTTAATGGAGAGAAACCCTCCGCCCAACGTGTTCCTCCCTGGACGGTATCGCGCGTTCCATCTCTTTCCTTTCACACCCGGTTTAACAAGCCGCTTCCATCCTTACGAAAAGAGACGGTAGTCGAAGGACGCCAACCCTCGAGATTTGTTCTTAGAGGGAAACAGGCGTATGCCATCTTCCTTGTGCTTCCGCACATCATACATTTCCATACACATCTTTCTTCATGTCACGACGGTAGGCACATTCGAAACGGAGAGCTAAGTCTAGTCTATGTCCCTTACGCCTTCACACCCAATACGGAAAACACTTTCCTCTTTCCTGAAACGATATGATAGTTGAGGGAAGCCTTCTTCACAAGTGGTTTCTCAAGCACCGTCCGTCACAGGGCACATTCTAGATGCTTTCACCATTTCATGCTAAGTGCTTCTCACCCTTACGTGTATGGCTTTCCTGACGGATTTCCTTCTCACCCTTGAAGCCGTGACCTTTTCCATCTGCTCTCTCATACTCTTGGAAACACTTCCCACGGAACAGGATTTGAATTGCGACAGACATTCTACACTAATTACTTCTGTAGCACAGGCATGGGGCACATTCCTTGCGATTTCACCCTTACATGGGAAAAGTCTACCATGTTCAGGGAAGATGTTAGTGAGTAGTTCGTTTCTCGGCAGGGGTGTTTCTTCAGACTGAAGAGTACTTCCTTTGTTTAGGATTCAACACGTACATTTTGTGACTCTGGATTCCTCGGGAACCCAGATGGAAGCTCGAAGTCGCGTTTGACACAGACTTGGTTCGCAGAGATTAGTGTATGCCTTTCCTTGGGCGAAGTCACATCCTTTTGAAAACCCTTCTATCTTCGTGACACATGGTGTTCGTTGAGGAAAGCCCCCCCAGAAGAAGTTGTTCCGCGAGTATGGTGTATCACTCTTCCTTCCCCTCCGTTTTCTTTCGCACTTTGCTTCAAGCCGCTTCGTCCCTCAGCAAAGCCGATGGCAGTCGAAGGACCGCCCCTCCACAGCAGCGTTGTTTCGTAGACTTAAGTGTATAGCACGTCCCTTACGCTTCCTCCCCTTTCCAGACACACACCTCTCTAGGGGACAACTAGTGTGTTGGTTGTCCCATTCGACCCCCATTTTTCTTCACAAATCAGCGTGTGGCATCTTCCTTGCGCTTTCAAACAAAGTACTGACAACGCTTCTATCTTCCCGAAACAAGATCTGAGTTGGGAGAAGCTTTCGACCCAAGTTCGTTCTCAAGCAGTGGTATATGGCACAGTAGTTGTGCCTTCGCTTTTAACGTTGGAAATTTCCTGCGTCTTCTTCCCTGTAGATGGCAGTGGAAAGACTATTTCTCTCTACCGCTTTGTTCCTTGAGAGGTGAGTGTAAGACACTTACACATATATCTCAAAAGGCGTCATGCTTCCCGCACCGAGAGGTGAGCATGAAATCGTGTTGGACGTGGCCTTGTTTCTCTGAGTTCAGTGGAAGGCGCTGCTGAGGCTAGCTCACGTACCTTTGAAGGCCCTTCCAACTTCATGACACAAGACTTTCGTGGAGAGGGACCCTCCACACACCGTGTTCCTCACTGTAGTGTATCGCGCTTTCCGTCTCTTTTCTCTCGCCCTAAGCTTTAACAAGGTGCTTCCATCCGTACGGAAAGGGCTGGTCGTCGACGGACGGCAACCCTCTAGATTTGTTCTTAGAGTCAAACACCCGTAGGCAAGCCTCCTTACGCTTCCTCACATCATACCTCTCCATACTCATCCTTCTTCATGGAACGAACAGTAGACACATTCGAAACGGACGGCCGACTCTAGGGTACGTCCCTCATGCCTCCACACCCACGACGGAAAACACTTTTATCTTCCTGAAACAATATGATAGCTGAGGGCAGACTTCTTCACAAGGGGTTCGTCAAGCACCGTCACAGGGCACGGCACCTTCTTTATGCCTTCACACGTTCATGCCAGAAGGCCGCTCATACGCAGGTGGTGTATGGCTTTCCAGGACTTCCTTCTCACACTTAAAGGCATGACCTGTTCCCTCTGCTGTCTCTCATACTCTTTGAAAACGTTCCTCGCGGAACAAGATTGGAATGGCGAGGGACCATCTACCCTAAGTATGTCTGTGCCACAGGCACGGGGCACATTCCTCGCGCTGCCACACTTACGTTGGAATAGACGAGCATTTTCAGGGAAGGTGTTAGTAGAAACACGGTTTCTCTGCAGTGGTGTTTCTTCAGACTGAAGTGCACGCCGCCTGTTAAGGATTCAACACATACCTGTTGTGACTATGTTCTCCCCGTGACGCCAGAGGTCAGCTCGAAGTCGCCTTCGACACAGACTTGTTTCGCGCCGTTTAGTCTGTGGCTTTCCTTTGGCGAACTCACGTACATTTGGAAAACCCTTCTAGCGTCGTGACCCATGGTGTCCATTGAGCGAAGCCCTCCGTACCACGTTGTTCCACGACGAAGGCCTATCGGGCTTTTCCTCTGCTTCCTTTCATACTTGGCGTAAAGCCGCTTCGATCCTTCGGAAGGGAGAAGGGAGTCGAAGGACCGCTCCTCCGCAGCATTGCTTTTGAGACCTAAGTGTAGAGCTCGTTCCTTACGCTTCCTCCGATTTCCAGACACACACCTCTCTAGGGGACAACTTGTTCGTTGGTGGTCACATTCGACGCACATTTTTCCTCACAATTCCGCGGATGGCATTTTCCTGACGCTTTCACACGAAGTCCTGAAAACGCTTGTCTCTCCCTGAAACAAGATCTGAGTTGAGAGAAGCTTGAGACACAACTCCTTTCTCAAACAGTGGAATATGGCACAGTAGTTGTGCCTTCACTTTTAACGGTGGAAAGTTCTTCCATCTCTTCCCTGTAGGTGGTAGTGGAAAGACTGTTTCCCTACACTTTTCGTTTCTTGAGAGGTGAGTGTAAGACACTTACCTTCTATAGCAACACACACATACCTCCAAAGGCTTCTTTCTTCAAGAACCCAGATGTTAGCACGAAAGCCTGATGGACATGGCCTCGTTTCTCAGAATTCAGTGTAAGGCTACTACCACTGAGGCTAGCCCGCGTACATTGGAAGACCCATCCACCTCCACGACACAGGACTTAATGGAGAGAAACCCTCCGCCCAACGTGTTCCTCCCTGGACGGTATCGCGCGTTCCATCTCTTTCCTTTCACACCCGGTTTAACAAGCCGCTTCCATCCTTACGAAAAGAGACGGTAGTCGAAGGACGCCAACCCTCGAGATTTGTTCTTAGAGGGAAACAGGCGTATGCCATCTTCCTTGTGCTTCCGCACATCATACATTTCCATACACATCTTTCTTCATGTCACGACGGTAGGCACATTCGAAACGGAGAGCTAAGTCTAGTCTATGTCCCTTACGCCTTCACACCCAATACGGAAAACACTTTCCTCTTTCCTGAAACGATATGATAGTTGAGGGAAGCCTTCTTCACAAGTGGTTTCTCAAGCACCGTCCGTCACAGGGCACATTCTAGATGCTTTCACCATTTCATGCTAAGTGCTTCTCACCCTTACGTGTATGGCTTTCCTGACGGATTTCCTTCTCACCCTTGAAGCCGTGACCTTTTCCATCTGCTCTCTCATACTCTTGGAAACACTTCCCACGGAACAGGATTTGAATTGCGACAGACATTCTACACTAATTACTTCTGTAGCACAGGCATGGGGCACATTCCTTGCGATTTCACCCTTACATGGGAAAAGTCTACCATGTTCAGGGAAGATGTTAGTGAGTAGTTCGTTTCTCGGCAGGGGTGTTTCTTCAGACTGAAGAGTACTTCCTTTGTTTAGGATTCAACACGTACATTTTGTGACTCTGGATTCCTCGGGAACCCAGATGGAAGCTCGAAGTCGCGTTTGACACAGACTTGGTTCGCAGAGATTAGTGTATGCCTTTCCTTGGGCGAAGTCACATCCTTTTGAAAACCCTTCTATCTTCGTGACACGTGGTGTTCGTTGAGGAAAGCCCCCCCAGAAGAAGTTGTTCCGCGAGTATGGTGTATCACTCTTCCTTCCCCTCCGTTTTCTTTCGCACTTTGCTTCAAGCCGCTTCGTCCCTCAGCAAAGCCGATGGCAGTCGAAGGACCGCCCCTCCACAGCAGCGTTGTTTCTTAGACTTAAGTGTATAGCACGTCCCTTACGCTTCCTCCCCTTTCCAGACACACACCTCTCTAGGGGACAACTAGTGTGTTGGTTGTCCCATTCGACCCCCATTTTTCTTCACAAATCAGCGTGTGGCATCTTCCTTGCGCTTTCAAACAAAGTACTGACAACGCTTCTATCTTCCCGAAACAAGATCTGAGTTGGGAGAAGCTTTCGACCCAAGTTCGTTCTCAAGCAGTGGTATATGGCACAGTAGTTGTGCCTTCGCTTTTAACGTTGGAAATTTCCTGCGTCTTCTTCCCTGTAGATGGCAGTGGAAAGACTATTTCTCTCTACCGCTTTGTTCCTTGAGAGGTGAGTGTAAGACACTTACACATATATCTCAAAAGGCGTCATGCTTCCCGCACCGAGAGGTGAGCACGAAATCGTGTTGGACGTGGCCTTGTTTCTCTGAGTTCAGTGGAAGGCGCTGCTGAGGCTAGCTCACGTACCTTTGAAGGCCCTTCCAACTTCATGACACAAGACTTTCGTGGAGAGGGACCCTCCACACACCGTGTTCCTCACTGTAGTGTATCGCGCTTTCCGTCTCTTTTCTCTCGCCCTAAGCTTTAACAAGGTGCTTCCATCCGTACGGAAAGGGCTGGTCGTCGACGGACGGCAACCCTCTAGATTTGTTCTTAGAGTCAAACACCCGTAGGCAAGCCTCCTTACGCTTCCTCACATCATACCTCTCCATACTCATCCTTCTTCATGGAACGAACAGTAGACACATTCGAAACGGACGGCCGACTCTAGGGTACGTCCCTCATGCCTCCACACCCACGACGGAAAACACTTTTATCTTCCTGAAACAATATGATAGCTGAGGGCAGACTTCTTCACAAGGGGTTCGTCAAGCACCGTCACAGGGCACGGCACCTTCTTTATGCCTTCACACGTTCATGCCAGAAGGCCGCTCATACGCAGGTGGTGTATGGCTTTCCAGGACTTCCTTCTCACACTTAAAGGCATGACCTGTTCCCTCTGCTGTCTCTCATACTCTTTGAAAACGTTCCTCGCGGAACAAGATTGGAATGGCGAGGGACCATCTACCCTAAGTATGTCTGTGCCACAGGCACGGGGCACATTCCTCGCGCTGCCACACTTACGTTGGAATAGACGAGCATTTTCAGGGAAGGTGTTAGTAGAAACACGGTTTCTCTGCAGTGGTGTTTCTTCAGACTGAAGTGCACGCCGCCTGTTTCGGATTCAACACATACCTGTTGTGACTATGTTCTCCCCGTGACGCCAGAGGTCAGCTCGAAGTCGCCTTCGACACAGACTTGTTTCGCGCCGTTTAGTCTGTGGCTTTCCTTTGGCGAACTCACGTACATTTGGAAAACCCTTCTAGCGTCGTGACCCATGGTGTCCATTGAGCGAAGCCCTCCGTACCACGTTGTTCCACGAGGAAGGCCTATCGGGCTTTTCCTCTGCTTCCTTTCATACTTGGCGTAAAGCCGCTTCGATCCTTCGGAAGGGAGAAGGGAGTCGAAGGACCGCTCCTCCGCAGCATTGTTTTTGAGACCTAAGTGTAGAGCTCGTTCCTTACGCTTCCTCCGATTTCCAGACACACACCTCTCTAGGGGACAACTTGTTCGTTGGTGGTCACATTCGACGCACATTTTTCCTCACAATTCCGCGGATGGCATTTTCCTGACGCTTTCACACGAAGTCCTGAAAACGCTTGTCTCTCCCTGAAACAAGATCTGAGTTGAGAGAAGCTTGAGACACAACTCCTTTCTCAAACAGTGGAATATGGCACAGTAGTTGTGCCTTCACTTTTAACGGTGGAAAGTTCTTCCATCTCTTCCCTGTAGGTGGTAGTGGAAAGACTGTTTCCCTACACTTTTCGTTTCTTGAGAGGTGAGTGTAAGACACTTACCTTCTATAGCAACACACACATACCTCCAAAGGCTTCTTTCTTCAAGAACCCAGATGTTAGCGCGAAAGCCTGATGGACATGGCCTCGTTTCTCAGAATTCAGTGTAAGGCTACTACCACTGAGGCTAGCCCGCGTACATTGGAAGACCCATCCACCTCCACGACACAGGACTTAATGGAGAGAAACCCTCCGCCCAACGTGTTCCTCCCTGGACGGTATCGCGCGTTCCATCTCTTTCCTTTCACACCCGGTTTAACAAGCCGCTTCCATCCTTACGAAAAGAGACGGTAGTCGAAGGACGCCAACCCTCGAGATTTGTTCTTAGAGGGAAACAGGCGTATGCCATCTTCCTTGTGCTTCCGCACATCATACATTTCCATACACATCTTTCTTCATGTCACGACGGTAGGCACATTCGAAACGGAGAGCTAAGTCTAGTCTATGTCCCTTACGCCTTCACACCCAATACGGAAAACACTTTCCTCTTTCCTGAAACGATATGATAGTTGAGGGAAGCCTTCTTCACAAGTGGTTTCTCAAGCACCGTCCGTCACAGGGCACATTCTAGATGCTTTCACCATTTCATGCTAAGTGCTTCTCACCCTTACGTGTATGGCTTTCCTGACGGATTTCCTTCTCACCCTTGAAACCGTGACCTTTTCCATCTGCTCTCTCATACTCTTGGAAACACTTCCCACGGAACAGGATTTGAATTGCGACAGACATTCTACACTAATTACTTCTGTAGCACAGGCATGGGGCACATTCCTTGCGATTTCACCCTTACATGGGAAAAGTCTACCATGTTCAGGGAAGATGTTAGTGAGTAGTTCGTTTCTCGGCAGGGGTGTTTCTTCAGACTGAAGAGTACTTCCTTTGTTTAGGATTCAACACGTACATTTTGTGACTCTGGATTCCTCGGGAACCCAGATGGAAGCTCGAAGTCGCGTTTGACACAGACTTGGTTCGCAGAGATTAGTGTATGCCTTTCCTTGGGCGAAGTCACATCCTTTTGAAAACCCTTCTATCTTCGTGACACGTGGTGTTCGTTGAGGAAAGCCCCCCCAGAAGAAGTTGTTCCGCGAGTATGGTGTATCACTCTTCCTTCCCCTCCGTTTTCTTTCGCACTTTGCTTCAAGCCGCTTCGTCCCTCAGCAAAGCCGATGGCAGTCGAAGGACCGCCCCTCCACAGCAGCGTTGTTTCTTAGACTTAAGTGTATAGCACGTCCCTTACGCTTCCTCCCCTTTCCAGACACACACCTCTCTAGGGGACAACTAGTGTGTTGGTTGTCCCATTCGACCCCCATTTTTCTTCACAAATCAGCGTGTGGCATCTTCCTTGCGCTTTCAAACAAAGTACTGACAACGCTTCTATCTTCCCGAAACAAGATCTGAGTTGGGAGAAGCTTTCGACCCAAGTTCGTTCTCAAGCAGTGGTATATGGCACAGTAGTTGTGCCTTCGCTTTTAACGTTGGAAATTTCCTGCGTCTTCTTCCCTGTAGATGGCAGTGGAAAGACTATTTCTCTCTACCGCTTTGTTCCTTGAGAGGTGAGTGTAAGACACTTACACATATATCTCAAAAGGCGTCATGCTTCCCGCACCGAGAGGTGAGCACGAAATCGTGTTGGACGTGGCCTTGTTTCTCTGAGTTCAGTGGAAGGCGCTGCTGAGGCTAGCTCACGTACCTTTGAAGGCCCTTCCAACTTCATGACACAAGACTTTCGTGGAGAGGGACCCTCCACACACCGTGTTCCTCACTGTAGTGTATCGCGCTTTCCGTCTCTTTTCTCTCGCCCTAAGCTTTAACAAGGTGCTTCCATCCGTACGGAAAGGGCTGGTCGTCGACGGACGGCAACCCTCTAGATTTGTTCTTAGAGTCAAACACCCGTAGGCAAGCCTCCTTACGCTTCCTCACATCATACCTCTCCATACTCATCCTTCTTCATGGAACGAACAGTAGACACATTCGAAACGGACGGCCGACTCTAGGGTACGTCCCTCATGCCTCCACACCCACGACGGAAAACACTTTTATCTTCCTGAAACAATATGATAGCTGAGGGCAGACTTCTTCACAAGGGGTTCGTCAAGCACCGTCACAGGGCACGGCACCTTCTTTATGCCTTCACACGTTCATGCCAGAAGGCCGCTCATACGCAGGTGGTGTATGGCTTTCCAGGACTTCCTTCTCACACTTAAAGGCATGACCTGTTCCCTCTGCTGTCTCTCATACTCTTTGAAAACGTTCCTCGCGGAACAAGATTGGAATGGCGAGGGACCATCTACCCTAAGTATGTCTGTGCCACAGGCACGGGGCACATTCCTCGCGCTGCCACACTTACGTTGGAATAGACGAGCATTTTCAGGGAAGGTGTTAGTAGAAACACGGTTTCTCTGCAGTGGTGTTTCTTCAGACTGAAGTGCACGCCGCCTGTTAAGGATTCAACACATACCTGTTGTGACTATGTTCTCCCCGTGACGCCAGAGGTCAGCTCGAAGTCGCCTTCGACACAGACTTGTTTCGCGCCGTTTAGTCTGTGGCTTTCCTTTGGCGAACTCACGTACATTTGGAAAACCCTTCTAGCGTCGTGACCCATGGTGTCCATTGAGCGAAGCCCTCCGTACCACGTTGTTCCACGACGAAGGCCTATCGGGCTTTTCCTCTGCTTCCTTTCATACTTGGCGTAAAGCCGCTTCGATCCTTCGGAAGGGAGAAGGGAGTCGAAGGACCGCTCCTCCGCAGCATTGCTTTTGAGACCTAAGTGTAGAGCTCGTTCCTTACGCTTCCTCCGATTTCCAGACACACACCTCTCTAGGGGACAACTTGTTCGTTGGTGGTCACATTCGACGCACATTTTTCCTCACAATTCCGCGGATGGCATTTTCCTGACGCTTTCACACGAAGTCCTGAAAACGCTTGTCTCTCCCTGAAACAAGATCTGAGTTGAGAGAAGCTTGAGACACAACTCCTTTCTCAAACAGTGGAATATGGCACAGTAGTTGTGCCTTCACTTTTAACGGTGGAAAGTTCTTCCATCTCTTCCCTGTAGGTGGTAGTGGAAAGACTGTTTCCCTACACTTTTCGTTTCTTGAGAGGTGAGTGTAAGACACTTACCTTCTATAGCAACACACACATACCTCCAAAGGCTTCTTTCTTCAAGAACCCAGATGTTAGCACGAAAGCCTGATGGACATGGCCTCGTTTCTCAGAATTCAGTGTAAGGCTACTACCACTGAGGCTAGCCCGCGTACATTGGAAGACCCATCCACCTCCACGACACAGGACTTAATGGAGAGAAACCCTCCGCCCAACGTGTTCCTCCCTGGACGGTATCGCGCGTTCCATCTCTTTCCTTTCACACCCGGTTTAACAAGCCGCTTCCATCCTTACGAAAAGAGACGGTAGTCGAAGGACGCCAACCCTCGAGATTTGTTCTTAGAGGGAAACAGGCGTATGCCATCTTCCTTGTGCTTCCGCACATCATACATTTCCATACACATCTTTCTTCATGTCACGACGGTAGGCACATTCGAAACGGAGAGCTAAGTCTAGTCTATGTCCCTTACGCCTTCACACCCAATACGGAAAACACTTTCCTCTTTCCTGAAACGATATGATAGTTGAGGGAAGCCTTCTTCACAAGTGGTTTCTCAAGCACCGTCCGTCACAGGGCACATTCTAGATGCTTTCACCATTTCATGCTAAGTGCTTCTCACCCTTACGTGTATGGCTTTCCTGACGGATTTCCTTCTCACCCTTGAAGCCGTGACCTTTTCCATCTGCTCTCTCATACTCTTGGAAACACTTCCCACGGAACAGGATTTGAATTGCGACAGACATTCTACACTAATTACTTCTGTAGCACAGGCATGGGGCACATTCCTTGCGATTTCACCCTTACATGGGAAAAGTCTACCATGTTCAGGGAAGATGTTAGTGAGTAGTTCGTTTCTCGGCAGGGGTGTTTCTTCAGACTGAAGAGTACTTCCTTTGTTTAGGATTCAACACGTACATTTTGTGACTCTGGATTCCTCGGGAACCCAGATGGAAGCTCGAAGTCGCGTTTGACACAGACTTGGTTCGCAGAGATTAGTGTATGCCTTTCCTTGGGCGAAGTCACATCCTTTTGAAAACCCTTCTATCTTCGTGACACGTGGTGTTCGTTGAGGAAAGCCCCCCCAGAAGAAGTTGTTCCGCGAGTATGGTGTATCACTCTTCCTTCCCCTCCGTTTTCTTTCGCACTTTGCTTCAAGCCGCTTCGTCCCTCAGCAAAGCCGATGGCAGTCGAAGGACCGCCCCTCCACAGCAGCGTTGTTTCTTAGACTTAAGTGTATAGCACGTCCCTTACGCTTCCTCCCCTTTCCAGACACACACCTCTCTAGGGGACAACTAGTGTGTTGGTTGTCCCATTCGACCCCCATTTTTCTTCACAAATCAGCGTGTGGCATCTTCCTTGCGCTTTCAAACAAAGTACTGACAACGCTTCTATCTTCCCGAAACAAGATCTGAGTTGGGAGAAGCTTTCGACCCAAGTTCGTTCTCAAGCAGTGGTATATGGCACAGTAGTTGTGCCTTCGCTTTTAACGTTGGAAATTTCCTGCGTCTTCTTCCCTGTAGATGGCAGTGGAAAGACTATTTCTCTCTACCGCTTTGTTCCTTGAGAGGTGAGTGTAAGACACTTACACATATATCTCAAAAGGCGTCATGCTTCCCGCACCGAGAGGTGAGCACGAAATCGTGTTGGACGTGGCCTTGTTTCTCTGAGTTCAGTGGAAGGCGCTGCTGAGGCTAGCTCACGTACCTTTGAAGGCCCTTCCAACTTCATGACACAAGACTTTCGTGGAGAGGGACCCTCCACACACCGTGTTCCTCACTGTAGTGTATCGCGCTTTCCGTCTCTTTTCTCTCGCCCTAAGCTTTAACAAGGTGCTTCCATCCGTACGGAAAGGGCTGGTCGTCGACGGACGGCAACCCTCTAGATTTGTTCTTAGAGTCAAACACCCGTAGGCAAGCCTCCTTACGCTTCCTCACATCATACCTCTCCATACTCATCCTTCTTCATGGAACGAACAGTAGACACATTCGAAACGGACGGCCGACTCTAGGGTACGTCCCTCATGCCTCCACACCCACGACGGAAAACACTTTTATCTTCCTGAAACAATATGATAGCTGAGGGCAGACTTCTTCACAAGGGGTTCGTCAAGCACCGTCACAGGGCACGGCACCTTCTTTATGCCTTCACACGTTCATGCCAGAAGGCCGCTCATACGCAGGTGGTGTATGGCTTTCCAGGACTTCCTTCTCACACTTAAAGGCATGACCTGTTCCCTCTGCTGTCTCTCATACTCTTTGAAAACGTTCCTCGCGGAACAAGATTGGAATGGCGAGGGACCATCTACCCTAAGTATGTCTGTGCCACAGGCACGGGGCACATTCCTCGCGCTGCCACACTGACGTTGGAATAGACGAGCATTTTCAGGGAAGGTGTTAGTAGAAACACGGTTTCTCTGCAGTGGTGTTTCTTCAGACTGAAGTGCACGCCGCCTGTTTCGGATTCAACACATACCTGTTGTGACTATGTTCTCCCCGTGACGCCAGAGGTCAGCTCGAAGTCGCCTTCGACACAGACTTGTTTCGCGCCGTTTAGTCTGTGGCTTTCCTTTGGCGAACTCACGTACATTTGGAAAACCCTTCTAGCGTCGTGACCCATGGTGTCCATTGAGCGAAGCCCTCCGTACCACGTTGTTCCACGAGGAAGGCCTATCGGGCTTTTCCTCTGCTTCCTTTCATACTTGGCGTAAAGCCGCTTCGATCCTTCGGAAGGGAGAAGGGAGTCGAAGGACCGCTCCTCCGCAGCATTGTTTTTGAGACCTAAGTGTAGAGCTCGTTCCTTACGCTTCCTCCGATTTCCAGACACACACCTCTCTAGGGGACAACTTGTTCGTTGGTGGTCACATTCGACGCACATTTTTCCTCACAATTCCGCGGATGGCATTTTCCTGACGCTTTCACACGAAGTCCTGAAAACGCTTGTCTCTCCCTGAAACAAGATCTGAGTTGAGAGAAGCTTGAGACACAACTCCTTTCTCAAACAGTGGAATATGGCACAGTAGTTGTGCCTTCACTTTTAACGGTGGAAAGTTCTTCCATCTCTTCCCTGTAGGTGGTAGTGGAAAGACTGTTTCCCTACACTTTTCGTTTCTTGAGAGGTGAGTGTAAGACACTTACCTTCTATAGCAACACACACATACCTCCAAAGGCTTCTTTCTTCAAGAACCCAGATGTTAGCGCGAAAGCCTGATGGACATGGCCTCGTTTCTCAGAATTCAGTGTAAGGCTACTACCACTGAGGCTAGCCCGCGTACATTGGAAGACCCATCCACCTCCACGACACAGGACTTAATGGAGAGAAACCCTCCGCCCAACGTGTTCCTCCCTGGACGGTATCGCGCGTTCCATCTCTTTCCTTTCACACCCGGTTTAACAAGCCGCTTCCATCCTTACGAAAAGAGACGGTAGTCGAAGGACGCCAACCCTCGAGATTTGTTCTTAGAGGGAAACAGGCGTATGCCATCTTCCTTGTGCTTCCGCACATCATACATTTCCATACACATCTTTCTTCATGTCACGACGGTAGGCACATTCGAAACGGAGAGCTAAGTCTAGTCTATGTCCCTTACGCCTTCACACCCAATACGGAAAACACTTTCCTCTTTCCTGAAACGATATGATAGTTGAGGGAAGCCTTCTTCACAAGTGGTTTCTCAAGCACCGTCCGTCACAGGGCACATTCTAGATGCTTTCACCATTTCATGCTAAGTGCTTCTCACCCTTACGTGTATGGCTTTCCTGACGGATTTCCTTCTCACCCTTGAAACCGTGACCTTTTCCATCTGCTCTCTCATACTCTTGGAAACACTTCCCACGGAACAGGATTTGAATTGCGACAGACATTCTACACTAATTACTTCTGTAGCACAGGCATGGGGCACATTCCTTGCGATTTCACCCTTACATGGGAAAAGTCTACCATGTTCAGGGAAGATGTTAGTGAGTAGTTCGTTTCTCGGCAGGGGTGTTTCTTCAGACTGAAGAGTACTTCCTTTGTTTAGGATTCAACACGTACATTTTGTGACTCTGGATTCCTCGGGAACCCAGATGGAAGCTCGAAGTCGCGTTTGACACAGACTTGGTTCGCAGAGATTAGTGTATGCCTTTCCTTGGGCGAAGTCACATCCTTTTGAAAACCCTTCTATCTTCGTGACACGTGGTGTTCGTTGAGGAAAGCCCCCCCAGAAGAAGTTGTTCCGCGAGTATGGTGTATCACTCTTCCTTCCCCTCCGTTTTCTTTCGCACTTTGCTTCAAGCCGCTTCGTCCCTCAGCAAAGCCGATGGCAGTCGAAGGACCGCCCCTCCACAGCAGCGTTGTTTCTTAGACTTAAGTGTATAGCACGTCCCTTACGCTTCCTCCCCTTTCCAGACACACACCTCTCTAGGGGACAACTAGTGTGTTGGTTGTCCCATTCGACCCCCATTTTTCTTCACAAATCAGCGTGTGGCATCTTCCTTGCGCTTTCAAACAAAGTACTGACAACGCTTCTATCTTCCCGAAACAAGATCTGAGTTGGGAGAAGCTTTCGACCCAAGTTCGTTCTCAAGCAGTGGTATATGGCACAGTAGTTGTGCCTTCGCTTTTAACGTTGGAAATTTCCTGCGTCTTCTTCCCTGTAGATGGCAGTGGAAAGACTATTTCTCTCTACCGCTTTGTTCCTTGAGAGGTGAGTGTAAGACACTTACACATATATCTCAAAAGGCGTCATGCTTCCCGCACCGAGAGGTGAGCACGAAATCGTGTTGGACGTGGCCTTGTTTCTCTGAGTTCAGTGGAAGGCGCTGCTGAGGCTAGCTCACGTACCTTTGAAGGCCCTTCCAACTTCATGACACAAGACTTTCGTGGAGAGGGACCCTCCACACACCGTGTTCCTCACTGTAGTGTATCGCGCTTTCCGTCTCTTTTCTCTCGCCCTAAGCTTTAACAAGGTGCTTCCATCCGTACGGAAAGGGCTGGTCGTCGACGGACGGCAACCCTCTAGATTTGTTCTTAGAGTCAAACACCCGTAGGCAAGCCTCCTTACGCTTCCTCACATCATACCTCTCCATACTCATCCTTCTTCATGGAACGAACAGTAGACACATTCGAAACGGACGGCCGACTCTAGGGTACGTCCCTCATGCCTCCACACCCACGACGGAAAACACTTTTATCTTCCTGAAACAATATGATAGCTGAGGGCAGACTTCTTCACAAGGGGTTCGTCAAGCACCGTCACAGGGCACGGCACCTTCTTTATGCCTTCACACGTTCATGCCAGAAGGCCGCTCATATGCAGGTGGTGTATGGCTTTCCAGGACTTCCTTCTCACACTTAAAGGCATGACCTGTTCCCTCTGCTGTCTCTCATACTCTTTGAAAACGTTCCTCGCGGAACAAGATTGGAATGGCGAGGGACCATCTACCCTAAGTATGTCTGTGCCACAGGCACGGGGCACATTCCTCGCGCTGCCACACTTACGTTGGAATAGACGAGCATTTTCAGGGAAGGTGTTAGTAGAAACACGGTTTCTCTGCAGTGGTGTTTCTTCAGACTGAAGTGCACGCCGCCTGTTTCGGATTCAACACATACCTGTTGTGACTATGTTCTCCCCGTGACGCCAGAGGTCAGCTCGAAGTCGCCTTCGACACAGACTTGTTTCGCGCCGTTTAGTCTGTGGCTTTCCTTTGGCGAACTCACGTACATTTGGAAAACCCTTCTAGCGTCGTGACCCATGGTGTCCATTGAGCGAAGCCCTCCGTACCACGTTGTTCCACGACGAAGGCCTATCGGGCTTTTCCTCTGCTTCCTTTCATACTTGGCGTAAAGCCGCTTCGATCCTTCGGAAGGGAGAAGGGAGTCGAAGGACCGCTCCTCCGCAGCATTGCTTTTGAGACCTAAGTGTAGAGCTCGTTCCTTACGCTTCCTCCGATTTCCAGACACACACCTCTCTAGGGGACAACTTGTTCGTTGGTGGTCACATTCGACGCACATTTTTCCTCACAATTCCGCGGATGGCATTTTCCTGACGCTTTCACACGAAGTCCTGAAAACGCTTGTCTCTCCCTGAAACAAGATCTGAGTTGAGAGAAGCTTGAGACACAACTCCTTTCTCAAACAGTGGAATATGGCACAGTAGTTGTGCCTTCACTTTTAACGGTGGAAAGTTCTTCCATCTCTTCCCTGTAGGTGGTAGTGGAAAGACTGTTTCCCTACACTTTTCGTTTCTTGAGAGGTGAGTGTAAGACACTTACCTTCTATAGCAACACACACATACCTCCAAAGGCTTCTTTCTTCAAGAACCCAGATGTTAGCACGAAAGCCTGATGGACATGGCCTCGTTTCTCAGAATTCAGTGTAAGGCTACTACCACTGAGGCTAGCCCGCGTACATTGGAAGACCCATCCACCTCCACGACACAGGACTTAATGGAGAGAAACCCTCCGCCCAACGTGTTCCTCCCTGGACGGTATCGCGCGTTCCATCTCTTTCCTTTCACACCCGGTTTAACAAGCCGCTTCCATCCTTACGAAAAGAGACGGTAGTCGAAGGACGCCAACCCTCGAGATTTGTTCTTAGAGGGAAACAGGCGTATGCCATCTTCCTTGTGCTTCCGCACATCATACATTTCCATACACATCTTTCTTCATGTCACGACGGTAGGCACATTCGAAACGGAGAGCTAAGTCTAGTCTATGTCCCTTACGCCTTCACACCCAATACGGAAAACACTTTCCTCTTTCCTGAAACGATATGATAGTTGAGGGAAGCCTTCTTCACAAGTGGTTTCTCAAGCACCGTCCGTCACAGGGCACATTCTAGATGCTTTCACCATTTCATGCTAAGTGCTTCTCACCCTTACGTGTATGGCTTTCCTGACGGATTTCCTTCTCACCCTTGAAGCCGTGACCTTTTCCATCTGCTCTCTCATACTCTTGGAAACACTTCCCACGGAACAGGATTTGAATTGCGACAGACATTCTACACTAATTACTTCTGTAGCACAGGCATGGGGCACATTCCTTGCGATTTCACCCTTACATGGGAAAAGTCTACCATGTTCAGGGAAGATGTTAGTGAGTAGTTCGTTTCTCGGCAGGGGTGTTTCTTCAGACTGAAGAGTACTTCCTTTGTTTAGGATTCAACACGTACATTTTGTGACTCTGGATTCCTCGGGAACCCAGATGGAAGCTCGAAGTCGCGTTTGACACAGACTTGGTTCGCAGAGATTAGTGTATGCCTTTCCTTGGGCGAAGTCACATCCTTTTGAAAACCCTTCTATCTTCGTGACACGTGGTGTTCGTTGAGGAAAGCCCCCCCAGAAGAAGTTGTTCCGCGAGTATGGTGTATCACTCTTCCTTCCCCTCCGTTTTCTTTCGCACTTTGCTTCAAGCCGCTTCGTCCCTCAGCAAAGCCGATGGCAGTCGAAGGACCGCCCCTCCACAGCAGCGTTGTTTCTTAGACTTAAGTGTATAGCACGTCCCTTACGCTTCCTCCCCTTTCCAGACACACACCTCTCTAGGGGACAACTAGTGTGTTGGTTGTCCCATTCGACCCCCATTTTTCTTCACAAATCAGCGTGTGGCATCTTCCTTGCGCTTTCAAACAAAGTACTGACAACGCTTCTATCTTCCCGAAACAAGATCTGAGTTGGGAGAAGCTTTCGACCCAAGTTCGTTCTCAAGCAGTGGTATATGGCACAGTAGTTGTGCCTTCGCTTTTAACGTTGGAAATTTCCTGCGTCTTCTTCCCTGTAGATGGCAGTGGAAAGACTATTTCTCTCTACCGCTTTGTTCCTTGAGAGGTGAGTGTAAGACACTTACACATATATCTCAAAAGGCGTCATGCTTCCCGCACCGAGAGGTGAGCACGAAATCGTGTTGGACGTGGCCTTGTTTCTCTGAGTTCAGTGGAAGGCGCTGCTGAGGCTAGCTCACGTACCTTTGAAGGCCCTTCCAACTTCATGACACAAGACTTTCGTGGAGAGGGACCCTCCACACACCGTGTTCCTCACTGTAGTGTATCGCGCTTTCCGTCTCTTTTCTCTCGCCCTAAGCTTTAACAAGGTGCTTCCATCCGTACGGAAAGGGCTGGTCGTCGACGGACGGCAACCCTCTAGATTTGTTCTTAGAGTCAAACACCCGTAGGCAAGCCTCCTTACGCTTCCTCACATCATACCTCTCCATACTCATCCTTCTTCATGGAACGAACAGTAGACACATTCGAAACGGACGGCCGACTCTAGGGTACGTCCCTCATGCCTCCACACCCACGACGGAAAACACTTTTATCTTCCTGAAACAATATGATAGCTGAGGGCAGACTTCTTCACAAGGGGTTCGTCAAGCACCGTCACAGGGCACGGCACCTTCTTTATGCCTTCACACGTTCATGCCAGAAGGCCGCTCATACGCAGGTGGTGTATGGCTTTCCAGGACTTCCTTCTCACACTTAAAGGCATGACCTGTTCCCTCTGCTGTCTCTCATACTCTTTGAAAACGTTCCTCGCGGAACAAGATTGGAATGGCGAGGGACCATCTACCCTAAGTATGTCTGTGCCACAGGCACGGGGCACATTCCTCGCGCTGCCACACTTACGTTGGAATAGACGAGCATTTTCAGGGAAGGTGTTAGTAGAAACACGGTTTCTCTGCAGTGGTGTTTCTTCAGACTGAAGTGCACGCCGCCTGTTTCGGATTCAACACATACCTGTTGTGACTATGTTCTCCCCGTGACGCCAGAGGTCAGCTCGAAGTCGCCTTCGACACAGACTTGTTTCGCGCCGTTTAGTCTGTGGCTTTCCTTTGGCGAACTCACGTACATTTGGAAAACCCTTCTAGCGTCGTGACCCATGGTGTCCATTGAGCGAAGCCCTCCGTACCACGTTGTTCCACGACGAAGGCCTATCGGGCTTTTCCTCTGCTTCCTTTCATACTTGGCGTAAAGCCGCTTCGATCCTTCGGAAGGGAGAAGGGAGTCGAAGGACCGCTCCTCCGCAGCATTGCTTTTGAGACCTAAGTGTAGAGCTCGTTCCTTACGCTTCCTCCGATTTCCAGACACACACCTCTCTAGGGGACAACTTGTTCGTTGGTGGTCACATTCGACGCACATTTTTCCTCACAATTCCGCGGATGGCATTTTCCTGACGCTTTCACACGAAGTCCTGAAAACGCTTGTCTCTCCCTGAAACAAGATCTGAGTTGAGAGAAGCTTGAGACACAACTCCTTTCTCAAACAGTGGAATATGGCACAGTAGTTGTGCCTTCACTTTTAACGGTGGAAAGTTCTTCCATCTCTTCCCTGTAGGTGGTAGTGGAAAGACTGTTTCCCTACACTTTTCGTTTCTTGAGAGGTGAGTGTAAGACACTTACCTTCTATAGCAACACACACATACCTCCAAAGGCTTCTTTCTTCAAGAACCCAGATGTTAGCACGAAAGCCTGATGGACATGGCCTCGTTTCTCAGAATTCAGTGTAAGGCTACTACCACTGAGGCTAGCCCGCGTACATTGGAAGACCCATCCACCTCCACGACACAGGACTTAATGGAGAGAAACCCTCCGCCCAACGTGTTCCTCCCTGGACGGTATCGCGCGTTCCATCTCTTTCCTTTCACACCCGGTTTAACAAGCCGCTTCCATCCTTACGAAAAGAGACGGTAGTCGAAGGACGCCAACCCTCGAGATTTGTTCTTAGAGGGAAACAGGCGTATGCCATCTTCCTTGTGCTTCCGCACATCATACATTTCCATACACATCTTTCTTCATGTCACGACGGTAGGCACATTCGAAACGGAGAGCTAAGTCTAGTCTATGTCCCTTACGCCTTCACACCCAATACGGAAAACACTTTCCTCTTTCCTGAAACGATATGATAGTTGAGGGAAGCCTTCTTCACAAGTGGTTTCTCAAGCACCGTCCGTCACAGGGCACATTCTAGATGCTTTCACCATTTCATGCTAAGTGCTTCTCACCCTTACGTGTATGGCTTTCCTGACGGATTTCCTTCTCACCCTTGAAGCCGTGACCTTTTCCATCTGCTCTCTCATACTCTTGGAAACACTTCCCACGGAACAGGATTTGAATTGCGACAGACATTCTACACTAATTACTTCTGTAGCACAGGCATGGGGCACATTCCTTGCGATTTCACCCTTACATGGGAAAAGTCTACCATGTTCAGGGAAGATGTTAGTGAGTAGTTCGTTTCTCGGCAGGGGTGTTTCTTCAGACTGAAGAGTACTTCCTTTGTTTAGGATTCAACACGTACATTTTGTGACTCTGGATTCCTCGGGAACCCAGATGGAAGCTCGAAGTCGCGTTTGACACAGACTTGGTTCGCAGAGATTAGTGTATGCCTTTCCTTGGGCGAAGTCACATCCTTTTGAAAACCCTTCTATCTTCGTGACACATGGTGTTCGTTGAGGAAAGCCCCCCCAGAAGAAGTTGTTCCGCGAGTATGGTGTATCACTCTTCCTTCCCCTCCGTTTTCTTTCGCACTTTGCTTCAAGCCGCTTCGTCCCTCAGCAAAGCCGATGGCAGTCGAAGGACCGCCCCTCCACAGCAGCGTTGTTTCGTAGACTTAAGTGTATAGCACGTCCCTTACGCTTCCTCCCCTTTCCAGACACACACCTCTCTAGGGGACAACTAGTGTGTTGGTTGTCCCATTCGACCCCCATTTTTCTTCACAAATCAGCGTGTGGCATCTTCCTTGCGCTTTCAAACAAAGTACTGACAACGCTTCTATCTTCCCGAAACAAGATCTGAGTTGGGAGAAGCTTTCGACCCAAGTTCGTTCTCAAGCAGTGGTATATGGCACAGTAGTTGTGCCTTCGCTTTTAACGTTGGAAATTTCCTGCGTCTTCTTCCCTGTAGATGGCAGTGGAAAGACTATTTCTCTCTACCGCTTTGTTCCTTGAGAGGTGAGTGTAAGACACTTACACATATATCTCAAAAGGCGTCATGCTTCCCGCACCGAGAGGTGAGCACGAAATCGTGTTGGACGTGGCCTTGTTTCTCTGAGTTCAGTGGAAGGCGCTGCTGAGGCTAGCTCACGTACCTTTGAAGGCCCTTCCAACTTCATGACACAAGACTTTCGTGGAGAGGGACCCTCCACACACCGTGTTCCTCACTGTAGTGTATCGCGCTTTCCGTCTCTTTTCTCTCGCCCTAAGCTTTAACAAGGTGCTTCCATCCGTACGGAAAGGGCTGGTCGTCGACGGACGGCAACCCTCTAGATTTGTTCTTAGAGTCAAACACCCGTAGGCAAGCCTCCTTACGCTTCCTCACATCATACCTCTCCATACTCATCCTTCTTCATGGAACGAACAGTAGACACATTCGAAACGGACGGCCGACTCTAGGGTACGTCCCTCATGCCTCCACACCCACGACGGAAAACACTTTTATCTTCCTGAAACAATATGATAGCTGAGGGCAGACTTCTTCACAAGGGGTTCGTCAAGCACCGTCACAGGGCACGGCACCTTCTTTATGCCTTCACACGTTCATGCCAGAAGGCCGCTCATACGCAGGTGGTGTATGGCTTTCCAGGACTTCCTTCTCACACTTAAAGGCATGACCTGTTCCCTCTGCTGTCTCTCATACTCTTTGAAAACGTTCCTCGCGGAACAAGATTGGAATGGCGAGGGACCATCTACCCTAAGTATGTCTGTGCCACAGGCACGGGGCACATTCCTCGCGCTGCCACACTTACGTTGGAATAGACGAGCATTTTCAGGGAAGGTGTTAGTAGAAACACGGTTTCTCTGCAGTGGTGTTTCTTCAGACTGAAGTGCACGCCGCCTGTTTCGGATTCAACACATACCTGTTGTGACTATGTTCTCCCCGTGACGCCAGAGGTCAGCTCGAAGTCGCCTTCGACACAGACTTGTTTCGCGCCGTTTAGTCTGTGGCTTTCCTTTGGCGAACTCACGTACATTTGGAAAACCCTTCTAGCGTCGTGACCCATGGTGTCCATTGAGCGAAGCCCTCCGTACCACGTTGTTCCACGAGGAAGGCCTATCGGGCTTTTCCTCTGCTTCCTTTCATACTTGGCGTAAAGCCGCTTCGATCCTTCGGAAGGGAGAAGGGAGTCGAAGGACCGCTCCTCCGCAGCATTGTTTTTGAGACCTAAGTGTAGAGCTCGTTCCTTACGCTTCCTCCGATTTCCAGACACACACCTCTCTAGGGGACAACTTGTTCGTTGGTGGTCACATTCGACGCACATTTTTCCTCACAATTCCGCGGATGGCATTTTCCTGACGCTTTCACACGAAGTCCTGAAAACGCTTGTCTCTCCCTGAAACAAGATCTGAGTTGAGAGAAGCTTGAGACACAACTCCTTTCTCAAACAGTGGAATATGGCACAGTAGTTGTGCCTTCACTTTTAACGGTGGAAAGTTCTTCCATCTCTTCCCTGTAGGTGGTAGTGGAAAGACTGTTTCCCTACACTTTTCGTTTCTTGAGAGGTGAGTGTAAGACACTTACCTTCTATAGCAACACACACATACCTCCAAAGGCTTCTTTCTTCAAGAACCCAGATGTTAGCGCGAAAGCCTGATGGACATGGCCTCGTTTCTCAGAATTCAGTGTAAGGCTACTACCACTGAGGCTAGCCCGCGTACATTGGAAGACCCATCCACCTCCACGACACAGGACTTAATGGAGAGAAACCCTCCGCCCAACGTGTTCCTCCCTGGACGGTATCGCGCGTTCCATCTCTTTCCTTTCACACCCGGTTTAACAAGCCGCTTCCATCCTTACGAAAAGAGACGGTAGTCGAAGGACGCCAACCCTCGAGATTTGTTCTTAGAGGGAAACAGGCGTATGCCATCTTCCTTGTGCTTCCGCACATCATACATTTCCATACACATCTTTCTTCATGTCACGACGGTAGGCACATTCGAAACGGAGAGCTAAGTCTAGTCTATGTCCCTTACGCCTTCACACCCAATACGGAAAACACTTTCCTCTTTCCTGAAACGATATGATAGTTGAGGGAAGCCTTCTTCACAAGTGGTTTCTCAAGCACCGTCCGTCACAGGGCACATTCTAGATGCTTTCACCATTTCATGCTAAGTGCTTCTCACCCTTACGTGTATGGCTTTCCTGACGGATTTCCTTCTCACCCTTGAAACCGTGACCTTTTCCATCTGCTCTCTCATACTCTTGGAAACACTTCCCACGGAACAGGATTTGAATTGCGACAGACATTCTACACTAATTACTTCTGTAGCACAGGCATGGGGCACATTCCTTGCGATTTCACCCTTACATGGGAAAAGTCTACCATGTTCAGGGAAGATGTTAGTGAGTAGTTCGTTTCTCGGCAGGGGTGTTTCTTCAGACTGAAGAGTACTTCCTTTGTTTAGGATTCAACACGTACATTTTGTGACTCTGGATTCCTCGGGAACCCAGATGGAAGCTCGAAGTCGCGTTTGACACAGACTTGGTTCGCAGAGATTAGTGTATGCCTTTCCTTGGGCGAAGTCACATCCTTTTGAAAACCCTTCTATCTTCGTGACACGTGGTGTTCGTTGAGGAAAGCCCCCCCAGAAGAAGTTGTTCCGCGAGTATGGTGTATCACTCTTCCTTCCCCTCCGTTTTCTTTCGCACTTTGCTTCAAGCCGCTTCGTCCCTCAGCAAAGCCGATGGCAGTCGAAGGACCGCCCCTCCACAGCAGCGTTGTTTCTTAGACTTAAGTGTATAGCACGTCCCTTACGCTTCCTCCCCTTTCCAGACACACACCTCTCTAGGGGACAACTAGTGTGTTGGTTGTCCCATTCGACCCCCATTTTTCTTCACAAATCAGCGTGTGGCATCTTCCTTGCGCTTTCAAACAAAGTACTGACAACGCTTCTATCTTCCCGAAACAAGATCTGAGTTGGGAGAAGCTTTCGACCCAAGTTCGTTCTCAAGCAGTGGTATATGGCACAGTAGTTGTGCCTTCGCTTTTAACGTTGGAAATTTCCTGCGTCTTCTTCCCTGTAGATGGCAGTGGAAAGACTATTTCTCTCTACCGCTTTGTTCCTTGAGAGGTGAGTGTAAGACACTTACACATATATCTCAAAAGGCGTCATGCTTCCCGCACCGAGAGGTGAGCACGAAATCGTGTTGGACGTGGCCTTGTTTCTCTGAGTTCAGTGGAAGGCGCTGCTGAGGCTAGCTCACGTACCTTTGAAGGCCCTTCCAACTTCATGACACAAGACTTTCGTGGAGAGGGACCCTCCACACACCGTGTTCCTCACTGTAGTGTATCGCGCTTTCCGTCTCTTTTCTCTCGCCCTAAGCTTTAACAAGGTGCTTCCATCCGTACGGAAAGGGCTGGTCGTCGACGGACGGCAACCCTCTAGATTTGTTCTTAGAGTCAAACACCCGTAGGCAAGCCTCCTTACGCTTCCTCACATCATACCTCTCCATACTCATCCTTCTTCATGGAACGAACAGTAGACACATTCGAAACGGACGGCCGACTCTAGGGTACGTCCCTCATGCCTCCACACCCACGACGGAAAACACTTTTATCTTCCTGAAACAATATGATAGCTGAGGGCAGACTTCTTCACAAGGGGTTCGTCAAGCACCGTCACAGGGCACGGCACCTTCTTTATGCCTTCACACGTTCATGCCAGAAGGCCGCTCATACGCAGGTGGTGTATGGCTTTCCAGGACTTCCTTCTCACACTTAAAGGCATGACCTGTTCCCTCTGCTGTCTCTCATACTCTTTGAAAACGTTCCTCGCGGAACAAGATTGGAATGGCGAGGGACCATCTACCCTAAGTATGTCTGTGCCACAGGCACGGGGCACATTCCTCGCGCTGCCACACTTACGTTGGAATAGACGAGCATTTTCAGGGAAGGTGTTAGTAGAAACACGGTTTCTCTGCAGTGGTGTTTCTTCAGACTGAAGTGCACGCCGCCTGTTAAGGATTCAACACATACCTGTTGTGACTATGTTCTCCCCGTGACGCCAGAGGTCAGCTCGAAGTCGCCTTCGACACAGACTTGTTTCGCGCCGTTTAGTCTGTGGCTTTCCTTTGGCGAACTCACGTACATTTGGAAAACCCTTCTAGCGTCGTGACCCATGGTGTCCATTGAGCGAAGCCCTCCGTACCACGTTGTTCCACGACGAAGGCCTATCGGGCTTTTCCTCTGCTTCCTTTCATACTTGGCGTAAAGCCGCTTCGATCCTTCGGAAGGGAGAAGGGAGTCGAAGGACCGCTCCTCCGCAGCATTGCTTTTGAGACCTAAGTGTAGAGCTCGTTCCTTACGCTTCCTCCGATTTCCAGACACACACCTCTCTAGGGGACAACTTGTTCGTTGGTGGTCACATTCGACGCACATTTTTCCTCACAATTCCGCGGATGGCATTTTCCTGACGCTTTCACACGAAGTCCTGAAAACGCTTGTCTCTCCCTGAAACAAGATCTGAGTTGAGAGAAGCTTGAGACACAACTCCTTTCTCAAACAGTGGAATATGGCACAGTAGTTGTGCCTTCACTTTTAACGGTGGAAAGTTCTTCCATCTCTTCCCTGTAGGTGGTAGTGGAAAGACTGTTTCCCTACACTTTTCGTTTCTTGAGAGGTGAGTGTAAGACACTTACCTTCTATAGCAACACACACATACCTCCAAAGGCTTCTTTCTTCAAGAACCCAGATGTTAGCACGAAAGCCTGATGGACATGGCCTCGTTTCTCAGAATTCAGTGTAAGGCTACTACCACTGAGGCTAGCCCGCGTACATTGGAAGACCCATCCACCTCCACGACACAGGACTTAATGGAGAGAAACCCTCCGCCCAACGTGTTCCTCCCTGGACGGTATCGCGCGTTCCATCTCTTTCCTTTCACACCCGGTTTAACAAGCCGCTTCCATCCTTACGAAAAGAGACGGTAGTCGAAGGACGCCAACCCTCGAGATTTGTTCTTAGAGGGAAACAGGCGTATGCCATCTTCCTTGTGCTTCCGCACATCATACATTTCCATACACATCTTTCTTCATGTCACGACGGTAGGCACATTCGAAACGGAGAGCTAAGTCTAGTCTATGTCCCTTACGCCTTCACACCCAATACGGAAAACACTTTCCTCTTTCCTGAAACGATATGATAGTTGAGGGAAGCCTTCTTCACAAGTGGTTTCTCAAGCACCGTCCGTCACAGGGCACATTCTAGATGCTTTCACCATTTCATGCTAAGTGCTTCTCACCCTTACGTGTATGGCTTTCCTGACGGATTTCCTTCTCACCCTTGAAGCCGTGACCTTTTCCATCTGCTCTCTCATACTCTTGGAAACACTTCCCACGGAACAGGATTTGAATTGCGACAGACATTCTACACTAATTACTTCTGTAGCACAGGCATGGGGCACATTCCTTGCGATTTCACCCTTACATGGGAAAAGTCTACCATGTTCAGGGAAGATGTTAGTGAGTAGTTCGTTTCTCGGCAGGGGTGTTTCTTCAGACTGAAGAGTACTTCCTTTGTTTAGGATTCAACACGTACATTTTGTGACTCTGGATTCCTCGGGAACCCAGATGGAAGCTCGAAGTCGCGTTTGACACAGACTTGGTTCGCAGAGATTAGTGTATGCCTTTCCTTGGGCGAAGTCACATCCTTTTGAAAACCCTTCTATCTTCGTGACACGTGGTGTTCGTTGAGGAAAGCCCCCCCAGAAGAAGTTGTTCCGCGAGTATGGTGTATCACTCTTCCTTCCCCTCCGTTTTCTTTCGCACTTTGCTTCAAGCCGCTTCGTCCCTCAGCAAAGCCGATGGCAGTCGAAGGACCGCCCCTCCACAGCAGCGTTGTTTCTTAGACTTAAGTGTATAGCACGTCCCTTACGCTTCCTCCCCTTTCCAGACACACACCTCTCTAGGGGACAACTAGTGTGTTGGTTGTCCCATTCGACCCCCATTTTTCTTCACAAATCAGCGTGTGGCATCTTCCTTGCGCTTTCAAACAAAGTACTGACAACGCTTCTATCTTCCCGAAACAAGATCTGAGTTGGGAGAAGCTTTCGACCCAAGTTCGTTCTCAAGCAGTGGTATATGGCACAGTAGTTGTGCCTTCGCTTTTAACGTTGGAAATTTCCTGCGTCTTCTTCCCTGTAGATGGCAGTGGAAAGACTATTTCTCTCTACCGCTTTGTTCCTTGAGAGGTGAGTGTAAGACACTTACACATATATCTCAAAAGGCGTCATGCTTCCCGCACCGAGAGGTGAGCACGAAATCGTGTTGGACGTGGCCTTGTTTCTCTGAGTTCAGTGGAAGGCGCTGCTGAGGCTAGCTCACGTACCTTTGAAGGCCCTTCCAACTTCATGACACAAGACTTTCGTGGAGAGGGACCCTCCACACACCGTGTTCCTCACTGTAGTGTATCGCGCTTTCCGTCTCTTTTCTCTCGCCCTAAGCTTTAACAAGGTGCTTCCATCCGTACGGAAAGGGCTGGTCGTCGACGGACGGCAACCCTCTAGATTTGTTCTTAGAGTCAAACACCCGTAGGCAAGCCTCCTTACGCTTCCTCACATCATACCTCTCCATACTCATCCTTCTTCATGGAACGAACAGTAGACACATTCGAAACGGACGGCCGACTCTAGGGTACGTCCCTCATGCCTCCACACCCACGACGGAAAACACTTTTATCTTCCTGAAACAATATGATAGCTGAGGGCAGACTTCTTCACAAGGGGTTCGTCAAGCACCGTCACAGGGCACGGCACCTTCTTTATGCCTTCACACGTTCATGCCAGAAGGCCGCTCATACGCAGGTGGTGTATGGCTTTCCAGGACTTCCTTCTCACACTTAAAGGCATGACCTGTTCCCTCTGCTGTCTCTCATACTCTTTGAAAACGTTCCTCGCGGAACAAGATTGGAATGGCGAGGGACCATCTACCCTAAGTATGTCTGTGCCACAGGCACGGGGCACATTCCTCGCGCTGCCACACTGACGTTGGAATAGACGAGCATTTTCAGGGAAGGTGTTAGTAGAAACACGGTTTCTCTGCAGTGGTGTTTCTTCAGACTGAAGTGCACGCCGCCTGTTTCGGATTCAACACATACCTGTTGTGACTATGTTCTCCCCGTGACGCCAGAGGTCAGCTCGAAGTCGCCTTCGACACAGACTTGTTTCGCGCCGTTTAGTCTGTGGCTTTCCTTTGGCGAACTCACGTACATTTGGAAAACCCTTCTAGCGTCGTGACCCATGGTGTCCATTGAGCGAAGCCCTCCGTACCACGTTGTTCCACGAGGAAGGCCTATCGGGCTTTTCCTCTGCTTCCTTTCATACTTGGCGTAAAGCCGCTTCGATCCTTCGGAAGGGAGAAGGGAGTCGAAGGACCGCTCCTCCGCAGCATTGTTTTTGAGACCTAAGTGTAGAGCTCGTTCCTTACGCTTCCTCCGATTTCCAGACACACACCTCTCTAGGGGACAACTTGTTCGTTGGTGGTCACATTCGACGCACATTTTTCCTCACAATTCCGCGGATGGCATTTTCCTGACGCTTTCACACGAAGTCCTGAAAACGCTTGTCTCTCCCTGAAACAAGATCTGAGTTGAGAGAAGCTTGAGACACAACTCCTTTCTCAAACAGTGGAATATGGCACAGTAGTTGTGCCTTCACTTTTAACGGTGGAAAGTTCTTCCATCTCTTCCCTGTAGGTGGTAGTGGAAAGACTGTTTCCCTACACTTTTCGTTTCTTGAGAGGTGAGTGTAAGACACTTACCTTCTATAGCAACACACACATACCTCCAAAGGCTTCTTTCTTCAAGAACCCAGATGTTAGCGCGAAAGCCTGATGGACATGGCCTCGTTTCTCAGAATTCAGTGTAAGGCTACTACCACTGAGGCTAGCCCGCGTACATTGGAAGACCCATCCACCTCCACGACACAGGACTTAATGGAGAGAAACCCTCCGCCCAACGTGTTCCTCCCTGGACGGTATCGCGCGTTCCATCTCTTTCCTTTCACACCCGGTTTAACAAGCCGCTTCCATCCTTACGAAAAGAGACGGTAGTCGAAGGACGCCAACCCTCGAGATTTGTTCTTAGAGGGAAACAGGCGTATGCCATCTTCCTTGTGCTTCCGCACATCATACATTTCCATACACATCTTTCTTCATGTCACGACGGTAGGCACATTCGAAACGGAGAGCTAAGTCTAGTCTATGTCCCTTACGCCTTCACACCCAATACGGAAAACACTTTCCTCTTTCCTGAAACGATATGATAGTTGAGGGAAGCCTTCTTCACAAGTGGTTTCTCAAGCACCGTCCGTCACAGGGCACATTCTAGATGCTTTCACCATTTCATGCTAAGTGCTTCTCACCCTTACGTGTATGGCTTTCCTGACGGATTTCCTTCTCACCCTTGAAACCGTGACCTTTTCCATCTGCTCTCTCATACTCTTGGAAACACTTCCCACGGAACAGGATTTGAATTGCGACAGACATTCTACACTAATTACTTCTGTAGCACAGGCATGGGGCACATTCCTTGCGATTTCACCCTTACATGGGAAAAGTCTACCATGTTCAGGGAAGATGTTAGTGAGTAGTTCGTTTCTCGGCAGGGGTGTTTCTTCAGACTGAAGAGTACTTCCTTTGTTTAGGATTCAACACGTACATTTTGTGACTCTGGATTCCTCGGGAACCCAGATGGAAGCTCGAAGTCGCGTTTGACACAGACTTGGTTCGCAGAGATTAGTGTATGCCTTTCCTTGGGCGAAGTCACATCCTTTTGAAAACCCTTCTATCTTCGTGACACGTGGTGTTCGTTGAGGAAAGCCCCCCCAGAAGAAGTTGTTCCGCGAGTATGGTGTATCACTCTTCCTTCCCCTCCGTTTTCTTTCGCACTTTGCTTCAAGCCGCTTCGTCCCTCAGCAAAGCCGATGGCAGTCGAAGGACCGCCCCTCCACAGCAGCGTTGTTTCTTAGACTTAAGTGTATAGCACGTCCCTTACGCTTCCTCCCCTTTCCAGACACACACCTCTCTAGGGGACAACTAGTGTGTTGGTTGTCCCATTCGACCCCCATTTTTCTTCACAAATCAGCGTGTGGCATCTTCCTTGCGCTTTCAAACAAAGTACTGACAACGCTTCTATCTTCCCGAAACAAGATCTGAGTTGGGAGAAGCTTTCGACCCAAGTTCGTTCTCAAGCAGTGGTATATGGCACAGTAGTTGTGCCTTCGCTTTTAACGTTGGAAATTTCCTGCGTCTTCTTCCCTGTAGATGGCAGTGGAAAGACTATTTCTCTCTACCGCTTTGTTCCTTGAGAGGTGAGTGTAAGACACTTACACATATATCTCAAAAGGCGTCATGCTTCCCGCACCGAGAGGTGAGCACGAAATCGTGTTGGACGTGGCCTTGTTTCTCTGAGTTCAGTGGAAGGCGCTGCTGAGGCTAGCTCACGTACCTTTGAAGGCCCTTCCAACTTCATGACACAAGACTTTCGTGGAGAGGGACCCTCCACACACCGTGTTCCTCACTGTAGTGTATCGCGCTTTCCGTCTCTTTTCTCTCGCCCTAAGCTTTAACAAGGTGCTTCCATCCGTACGGAAAGGGCTGGTCGTCGACGGACGGCAACCCTCTAGATTTGTTCTTAGAGTCAAACACCCGTAGGCAAGCCTCCTTACGCTTCCTCACATCATACCTCTCCATACTCATCCTTCTTCATGGAACGAACAGTAGACACATTCGAAACGGACGGCCGACTCTAGGGTACGTCCCTCATGCCTCCACACCCACGACGGAAAACACTTTTATCTTCCTGAAACAATATGATAGCTGAGGGCAGACTTCTTCACAAGGGGTTCGTCAAGCACCGTCACAGGGCACGGCACCTTCTTTATGCCTTCACACGTTCATGCCAGAAGGCCGCTCATATGCAGGTGGTGTATGGCTTTCCAGGACTTCCTTCTCACACTTAAAGGCATGACCTGTTCCCTCTGCTGTCTCTCATACTCTTTGAAAACGTTCCTCGCGGAACAAGATTGGAATGGCGAGGGACCATCTACCCTAAGTATGTCTGTGCCACAGGCACGGGGCACATTCCTCGCGCTGCCACACTTACGTTGGAATAGACGAGCATTTTCAGGGAAGGTGTTAGTAGAAACACGGTTTCTCTGCAGTGGTGTTTCTTCAGACTGAAGTGCACGCCGCCTGTTTCGGATTCAACACATACCTGTTGTGACTATGTTCTCCCCGTGACGCCAGAGGTCAGCTCGAAGTCGCCTTCGACACAGACTTGTTTCGCGCCGTTTAGTCTGTGGCTTTCCTTTGGCGAACTCACGTACATTTGGAAAACCCTTCTAGCGTCGTGACCCATGGTGTCCATTGAGCGAAGCCCTCCGTACCACGTTGTTCCACGACGAAGGCCTATCGGGCTTTTCCTCTGCTTCCTTTCATACTTGGCGTAAAGCCGCTTCGATCCTTCGGAAGGGAGAAGGGAGTCGAAGGACCGCTCCTCCGCAGCATTGCTTTTGAGACCTAAGTGTAGAGCTCGTTCCTTACGCTTCCTCCGATTTCCAGACACACACCTCTCTAGGGGACAACTTGTTCGTTGGTGGTCACATTCGACGCACATTTTTCCTCACAATTCCGCGGATGGCATTTTCCTGACGCTTTCACACGAAGTCCTGAAAACGCTTGTCTCTCCCTGAAACAAGATCTGAGTTGAGAGAAGCTTGAGACACAACTCCTTTCTCAAACAGTGGAATATGGCACAGTAGTTGTGCCTTCACTTTTAACGGTGGAAAGTTCTTCCATCTCTTCCCTGTAGGTGGTAGTGGAAAGACTGTTTCCCTACACTTTTCGTTTCTTGAGAGGTGAGTGTAAGACACTTACCTTCTATAGCAACACACACATACCTCCAAAGGCTTCTTTCTTCAAGAACCCAGATGTTAGCACGAAAGCCTGATGGACATGGCCTCGTTTCTCAGAATTCAGTGTAAGGCTACTACCACTGAGGCTAGCCCGCGTACATTGGAAGACCCATCCACCTCCACGACACAGGACTTAATGGAGAGAAACCCTCCGCCCAACGTGTTCCTCCCTGGACGGTATCGCGCGTTCCATCTCTTTCCTTTCACACCCGGTTTAACAAGCCGCTTCCATCCTTACGAAAAGAGACGGTAGTCGAAGGACGCCAACCCTCGAGATTTGTTCTTAGAGGGAAACAGGCGTATGCCATCTTCCTTGTGCTTCCGCACATCATACATTTCCATACACATCTTTCTTCATGTCACGACGGTAGGCACATTCGAAACGGAGAGCTAAGTCTAGTCTATGTCCCTTACGCCTTCACACCCAATACGGAAAACACTTTCCTCTTTCCTGAAACGATATGATAGTTGAGGGAAGCCTTCTTCACAAGTGGTTTCTCAAGCACCGTCCGTCACAGGGCACATTCTAGATGCTTTCACCATTTCATGCTAAGTGCTTCTCACCCTTACGTGTATGGCTTTCCTGACGGATTTCCTTCTCACCCTTGAAGCCGTGACCTTTTCCATCTGCTCTCTCATACTCTTGGAAACACTTCCCACGGAACAGGATTTGAATTGCGACAGACATTCTACACTAATTACTTCTGTAGCACAGGCATGGGGCACATTCCTTGCGATTTCACCCTTACATGGGAAAAGTCTACCATGTTCAGGGAAGATGTTAGTGAGTAGTTCGTTTCTCGGCAGGGGTGTTTCTTCAGACTGAAGAGTACTTCCTTTGTTTAGGATTCAACACGTACATTTTGTGACTCTGGATTCCTCGGGAACCCAGATGGAAGCTCGAAGTCGCGTTTGACACAGACTTGGTTCGCAGAGATTAGTGTATGCCTTTCCTTGGGCGAAGTCACATCCTTTTGAAAACCCTTCTATCTTCGTGACACGTGGTGTTCGTTGAGGAAAGCCCCCCCAGAAGAAGTTGTTCCGCGAGTATGGTGTATCACTCTTCCTTCCCCTCCGTTTTCTTTCGCACTTTGCTTCAAGCCGCTTCGTCCCTCAGCAAAGCCGATGGCAGTCGAAGGACCGCCCCTCCACAGCAGCGTTGTTTCTTAGACTTAAGTGTATAGCACGTCCCTTACGCTTCCTCCCCTTTCCAGACACACACCTCTCTAGGGGACAACTAGTGTGTTGGTTGTCCCATTCGACCCCCATTTTTCTTCACAAATCAGCGTGTGGCATCTTCCTTGCGCTTTCAAACAAAGTACTGACAACGCTTCTATCTTCCCGAAACAAGATCTGAGTTGGGAGAAGCTTTCGACCCAAGTTCGTTCTCAAGCAGTGGTATATGGCACAGTAGTTGTGCCTTCGCTTTTAACGTTGGAAATTTCCTGCGTCTTCTTCCCTGTAGATGGCAGTGGAAAGACTATTTCTCTCTACCGCTTTGTTCCTTGAGAGGTGAGTGTAAGACACTTACACATATATCTCAAAAGGCGTCATGCTTCCCGCACCGAGAGGTGAGCACGAAATCGTGTTGGACGTGGCCTTGTTTCTCTGAGTTCAGTGGAAGGCGCTGCTGAGGCTAGCTCACGTACCTTTGAAGGCCCTTCCAACTTCATGACACAAGACTTTCGTGGAGAGGGACCCTCCACACACCGTGTTCCTCACTGTAGTGTATCGCGCTTTCCGTCTCTTTTCTCTCGCCCTAAGCTTTAACAAGGTGCTTCCATCCGTACGGAAAGGGCTGGTCGTCGACGGACGGCAACCCTCTAGATTTGTTCTTAGAGTCAAACACCCGTAGGCAAGCCTCCTTACGCTTCCTCACATCATACCTCTCCATACTCATCCTTCTTCATGGAACGAACAGTAGACACATTCGAAACGGACGGCCGACTCTAGGGTACGTCCCTCATGCCTCCACACCCACGACGGAAAACACTTTTATCTTCCTGAAACAATATGATAGCTGAGGGCAGACTTCTTCACAAGGGGTTCGTCAAGCACCGTCACAGGGCACGGCACCTTCTTTATGCCTTCACACGTTCATGCCAGAAGGCCGCTCATACGCAGGTGGTGTATGGCTTTCCAGGACTTCCTTCTCACACTTAAAGGCATGACCTGTTCCCTCTGCTGTCTCTCATACTCTTTGAAAACGTTCCTCGCGGAACAAGATTGGAATGGCGAGGGACCATCTACCCTAAGTATGTCTGTGCCACAGGCACGGGGCACATTCCTCGCGCTGCCACACTTACGTTGGAATAGACGAGCATTTTCAGGGAAGGTGTTAGTAGAAACACGGTTTCTCTGCAGTGGTGTTTCTTCAGACTGAAGTGCACGCCGCCTGTTTCGGATTCAACACATACCTGTTGTGACTATGTTCTCCCCGTGACGCCAGAGGTCAGCTCGAAGTCGCCTTCGACACAGACTTGTTTCGCGCCGTTTAGTCTGTGGCTTTCCTTTGGCGAACTCACGTACATTTGGAAAACCCTTCTAGCGTCGTGACCCATGGTGTCCATTGAGCGAAGCCCTCCGTACCACGTTGTTCCACGACGAAGGCCTATCGGGCTTTTCCTCTGCTTCCTTTCATACTTGGCGTAAAGCCGCTTCGATCCTTCGGAAGGGAGAAGGGAGTCGAAGGACCGCTCCTCCGCAGCATTGCTTTTGAGACCTAAGTGTAGAGCTCGTTCCTTACGCTTCCTCCGATTTCCAGACACACACCTCTCTAGGGGACAACTTGTTCGTTGGTGGTCACATTCGACGCACATTTTTCCTCACAATTCCGCGGATGGCATTTTCCTGACGCTTTCACACGAAGTCCTGAAAACGCTTGTCTCTCCCTGAAACAAGATCTGAGTTGAGAGAAGCTTGAGACACAACTCCTTTCTCAAACAGTGGAATATGGCACAGTAGTTGTGCCTTCACTTTTAACGGTGGAAAGTTCTTCCATCTCTTCCCTGTAGGTGGTAGTGGAAAGACTGTTTCCCTACACTTTTCGTTTCTTGAGAGGTGAGTGTAAGACACTTACCTTCTATAGCAACACACACATACCTCCAAAGGCTTCTTTCTTCAAGAACCCAGATGTTAGCACGAAAGCCTGATGGACATGGCCTCGTTTCTCAGAATTCAGTGTAAGGCTACTACCACTGAGGCTAGCCCGCGTACATTGGAAGACCCATCCACCTCCACGACACAGGACTTAATGGAGAGAAACCCTCCGCCCAACGTGTTCCTCCCTGGACGGTATCGCGCGTTCCATCTCTTTCCTTTCACACCCGGTTTAACAAGCCGCTTCCATCCTTACGAAAAGAGACGGTAGTCGAAGGACGCCAACCCTCGAGATTTGTTCTTAGAGGGAAACAGGCGTATGCCATCTTCCTTGTGCTTCCGCACATCATACATTTCCATACACATCTTTCTTCATGTCACGACGGTAGGCACATTCGAAACGGAGAGCTAAGTCTAGTCTATGTCCCTTACGCCTTCACACCCAATACGGAAAACACTTTCCTCTTTCCTGAAACGATATGATAGTTGAGGGAAGCCTTCTTCACAAGTGGTTTCTCAAGCACCGTCCGTCACAGGGCACATTCTAGATGCTTTCACCATTTCATGCTAAGTGCTTCTCACCCTTACGTGTATGGCTTTCCTGACGGATTTCCTTCTCACCCTTGAAGCCGTGACCTTTTCCATCTGCTCTCTCATACTCTTGGAAACACTTCCCACGGAACAGGATTTGAATTGCGACAGACATTCTACACTAATTACTTCTGTAGCACAGGCATGGGGCACATTCCTTGCGATTTCACCCTTACATGGGAAAAGTCTACCATGTTCAGGGAAGATGTTAGTGAGTAGTTCGTTTCTCGGCAGGGGTGTTTCTTCAGACTGAAGAGTACTTCCTTTGTTTAGGATTCAACACGTACATTTTGTGACTCTGGATTCCTCGGGAACCCAGATGGAAGCTCGAAGTCGCGTTTGACACAGACTTGGTTCGCAGAGATTAGTGTATGCCTTTCCTTGGGCGAAGTCACATCCTTTTGAAAACCCTTCTATCTTCGTGACACATGGTGTTCGTTGAGGAAAGCCCCCCCAGAAGAAGTTGTTCCGCGAGTATGGTGTATCACTCTTCCTTCCCCTCCGTTTTCTTTCGCACTTTGCTTCAAGCCGCTTCGTCCCTCAGCAAAGCCGATGGCAGTCGAAGGACCGCCCCTCCACAGCAGCGTTGTTTCGTAGACTTAAGTGTATAGCACGTCCCTTACGCTTCCTCCCCTTTCCAGACACACACCTCTCTAGGGGACAACTAGTGTGTTGGTTGTCCCATTCGACCCCCATTTTTCTTCACAAATCAGCGTGTGGCATCTTCCTTGCGCTTTCAAACAAAGTACTGACAACGCTTCTATCTTCCCGAAACAAGATCTGAGTTGGGAGAAGCTTTCGACCCAAGTTCGTTCTCAAGCAGTGGTATATGGCACAGTAGTTGTGCCTTCGCTTTTAACGTTGGAAATTTCCTGCGTCTTCTTCCCTGTAGATGGCAGTGGAAAGACTATTTCTCTCTACCGCTTTGTTCCTTGAGAGGTGAGTGTAAGACACTTACACATATATCTCAAAAGGCGTCATGCTTCCCGCACCGAGAGGTGAGCACGAAATCGTGTTGGACGTGGCCTTGTTTCTCTGAGTTCAGTGGAAGGCGCTGCTGAGGCTAGCTCACGTACCTTTGAAGGCCCTTCCAACTTCATGACACAAGACTTTCGTGGAGAGGGACCCTCCACACACCGTGTTCCTCACTGTAGTGTATCGCGCTTTCCGTCTCTTTTCTCTCGCCCTAAGCTTTAACAAGGTGCTTCCATCCGTACGGAAAGGGCTGGTCGTCGACGGACGGCAACCCTCTAGATTTGTTCTTAGAGTCAAACACCCGTAGGCAAGCCTCCTTACGCTTCCTCACATCATACCTCTCCATACTCATCCTTCTTCATGGAACGAACAGTAGACACATTCGAAACGGACGGCCGACTCTAGGGTACGTCCCTCATGCCTCCACACCCACGACGGAAAACACTTTTATCTTCCTGAAACAATATGATAGCTGAGGGCAGACTTCTTCACAAGGGGTTCGTCAAGCACCGTCACAGGGCACGGCACCTTCTTTATGCCTTCACACGTTCATGCCAGAAGGCCGCTCATACGCAGGTGGTGTATGGCTTTCCAGGACTTCCTTCTCACACTTAAAGGCATGACCTGTTCCCTCTGCTGTCTCTCATACTCTTTGAAAACGTTCCTCGCGGAACAAGATTGGAATGGCGAGGGACCATCTACCCTAAGTATGTCTGTGCCACAGGCACGGGGCACATTCCTCGCGCTGCCACACTTACGTTGGAATAGACGAGCATTTTCAGGGAAGGTGTTAGTAGAAACACGGTTTCTCTGCAGTGGTGTTTCTTCAGACTGAAGTGCACGCCGCCTGTTTCGGATTCAACACATACCTGTTGTGACTATGTTCTCCCCGTGACGCCAGAGGTCAGCTCGAAGTCGCCTTCGACACAGACTTGTTTCGCGCCGTTTAGTCTGTGGCTTTCCTTTGGCGAACTCACGTACATTTGGAAAACCCTTCTAGCGTCGTGACCCATGGTGTCCATTGAGCGAAGCCCTCCGTACCACGTTGTTCCACGAGGAAGGCCTATCGGGCTTTTCCTCTGCTTCCTTTCATACTTGGCGTAAAGCCGCTTCGATCCTTCGGAAGGGAGAAGGGAGTCGAAGGACCGCTCCTCCGCAGCATTGTTTTTGAGACCTAAGTGTAGAGCTCGTTCCTTACGCTTCCTCCGATTTCCAGACACACACCTCTCTAGGGGACAACTTGTTCGTTGGTGGTCACATTCGACGCACATTTTTCCTCACAATTCCGCGGATGGCATTTTCCTGACGCTTTCACACGAAGTCCTGAAAACGCTTGTCTCTCCCTGAAACAAGATCTGAGTTGAGAGAAGCTTGAGACACAACTCCTTTCTCAAACAGTGGAATATGGCACAGTAGTTGTGCCTTCACTTTTAACGGTGGAAAGTTCTTCCATCTCTTCCCTGTAGGTGGTAGTGGAAAGACTGTTTCCCTACACTTTTCGTTTCTTGAGAGGTGAGTGTAAGACACTTACCTTCTATAGCAACACACACATACCTCCAAAGGCTTCTTTCTTCAAGAACCCAGATGTTAGCGCGAAAGCCTGATGGACATGGCCTCGTTTCTCAGAATTCAGTGTAAGGCTACTACCACTGAGGCTAGCCCGCGTACATTGGAAGACCCATCCACCTCCACGACACAGGACTTAATGGAGAGAAACCCTCCGCCCAACGTGTTCCTCCCTGGACGGTATCGCGCGTTCCATCTCTTTCCTTTCACACCCGGTTTAACAAGCCGCTTCCATCCTTACGAAAAGAGACGGTAGTCGAAGGACGCCAACCCTCGAGATTTGTTCTTAGAGGGAAACAGGCGTATGCCATCTTCCTTGTGCTTCCGCACATCATACATTTCCATACACATCTTTCTTCATGTCACGACGGTAGGCACATTCGAAACGGAGAGCTAAGTCTAGTCTATGTCCCTTACGCCTTCACACCCAATACGGAAAACACTTTCCTCTTTCCTGAAACGATATGATAGTTGAGGGAAGCCTTCTTCACAAGTGGTTTCTCAAGCACCGTCCGTCACAGGGCACATTCTAGATGCTTTCACCATTTCATGCTAAGTGCTTCTCACCCTTACGTGTATGGCTTTCCTGACGGATTTCCTTCTCACCCTTGAAACCGTGACCTTTTCCATCTGCTCTCTCATACTCTTGGAAACACTTCCCACGGAACAGGATTTGAATTGCGACAGACATTCTACACTAATTACTTCTGTAGCACAGGCATGGGGCACATTCCTTGCGATTTCACCCTTACATGGGAAAAGTCTACCATGTTCAGGGAAGATGTTAATGAGTAGTTCGTTTCTCGGCAGGGGTGTTTCTTCAGACTGAAGAGTACTTCCTTTGTTTAGGATTCAACACGTACATTTTGTGACTCTGGATTCCTCGGGAACCCAGATGGAAGCTCGAAGTCGCGTTTGACACAGACTTGGTTCGCAGAGATTAGTGTATGCCTTTCCTTGGGCGAAGTCACATCCTTTTGAAAACCCTTCTATCTTCGTGACACATGGTGTTCGTTGAGGAAAGCCCCCCCAGAAGAAGTTGTTCCGCGAGTATGGTGTATCACTCTTCCTTCCCCTCCGTTTTCTTTCGCACTTTGCTTCAAGCCGCTTCGTCCCTCAGCAAAGCCGATGGCAGTCGAAGGACCGCCCCTCCACAGCAGCGTTGTTTCTTAGACTTAAGTGTATAGCACGTCCCTTACGCTTCCTCCCCTTTCCAGACACACACCTCTCTAGGGGACAACTAGTGTGTTGGTTGTCCCATTCGACCCCCATTTTTCTTCACAAATCAGCGTGTGGCATCTTCCTTGCGCTTTCAAACAAAGTACTGACAACGCTTCTATCTTCCCGAAACAAGATCTGAGTTGGGAGAAGCTTTCGACCCAAGTTCGTTCTCAAGCAGTGGTATATGGCACAGTAGTTGTGCCTTCGCTTTTAACGTTGGAAATTTCCTGCGTCTTCTTCCCTGTAGATGGCAGTGGAAAGACTATTTCTCTCTACCGCTTTGTTCCTTGAGAGGTGAGTGTAAGACACTTACACATATATCTCAAAAGGCGTCATGCTTCCCGCACCGAGAGGTGAGCACGAAATCGTGTTGGACGTGGCCTTGTTTCTCTGAGTTCAGTGGAAGGTGCTGCTGAGGCTAGCTCACGTACCTTTGAAGGCCCTTCCAACTTCATGACACAAGACTTTCGTGGAGAGGGACCCTCCACACACCGTGTTCCTCACTGTAGTGTATCGCGCTTTCCGTCTCTTTTCTCTCGCCCTAAGCTTTAACAAGGTGCTTCCATCCGTACGGAAAGGGCTGGTCGTCGACGGACGGCAACCCTCTAGATTTGTTCTTAGAGTCAAACACCCGTAGGCAAGCCTCCTTACGCTTCCTCACATCATACCTCTCCATACTCATCCTTCTTCATGGAACGAACAGTAGACACATTCGAAACGGACGGCCGACTCTAGGGTACGTCCCTCATGCCTCCACACCCACGACGGAAAACACTTTTATCTTCCTGAAACAATATGATAGCTGAGGGCAGACTTCTTCACAAGGGGTTCGTCAAGCACCGTCACAGGGCACGGCACCTTCTTTATGCCTTCACACGTTCATGCCAGAAGGCCGCTCATACGCAGGTGGTGTATGGCTTTCCAGGACTTCCTTCTCACACTTAAAGGCATGACCTGTTCCCTCTGCTGTCTCTCATACTCTTTGAAAACGTTCCTCGCGGAACAAGATTGGAATGGCGAGGGACCATCTACCCTAAGTATGTCTGTGCCACAGGCACGGGGCACATTCCTCGCGCTGCCACACTTACGTTGGAATAGACGAGCATTTTCAGGGAAGGTGTTAGTAGAAACACGGTTTCTCTGCAGTGGTGTTTCTTCAGACTGAAGTGCACGCCGCCTGTTTCGGATTCAACACATACCTGTTGTGACTATGTTCTCCCCGTGACGCCAGAGGTCAGCTCGAAGTCGCCTTCGACACAGACTTGTTTCGCGCCGTTTAGTCTGTGGCTTTCCTTTGGCGAACTCACGTACATTTGGAAAACCCTTCTAGCGTCGTGACCCATGGTGTCCATTGAGCGAAGCCCTCCGTACCACGTTGTTCCACGAGGAAGGCCTATCGGGCTTTTCCTCTGCTTCCTTTCATACTTGGCGTAAAGCCGCTTCGATCCTTCGGAAGGGAGAAGGGAGTCGAAGGAACGCTCCTCCGCAGCATTGTTTTTGAGACCTAAGTGTAGAGCTCGTTCCTTACGCTTCCTCCGATTTCCAGACACACACCTCTCTAGGGGACAACTTGTTCGTTGGTGGTCACATTCGACGCACATTTTTCCTCACAATTCCGCGGATGGCATTTTCCTGACGCTTTCACACGAAGTCCTGAAAACGCTTGTCTCTCCCTGAAACAAGATCTGAGTTGAGAGAAGCTTGAGACACAACTCCTTTCTCAAACAGTGGAATATGGCACAGTAGTTGTGCCTTCACTTTTAACGGTGGAAAGTTCTTCCATCTCTTCCCTGTAGGTGGTAGTGGAAAGACTGTTTCCCTACACTTTTCGTTTCTTGAGAGGTGAGTGTAAGACACTTACCTTCTATAGCAACACACACATACCTCCAAAGGCTTCTTTCTTCAAGAACCCAGATGTTAGCGCGAAAGCCTGATGGACATGGCCTCGTTTCTCAGAATTCCGTGTAAGGCTACTACCACTGAGGCTAGCCCGCGTACATTGGAAGACCCATCCACCTCCACGACACAGGACTTAATGGAGAGAAACCCTCCGCCCAACGTGTTCCTCCCTGGACGGTATCGCGCGTTCCATCTCTTTCCTTTCACACCCGGTTTAACAAGCCGCTTCCATCCTTACGAAAAGAGACGGTAGTCGAAGGACGCCAACCCTCGAGATTTGTTCTTAGAGGGAAACAGGCGTATGCCATCTTCCTTGTGCTTCCGCACATCATACATTTCCATACACATCTTTCTTCATGTCACGACGGTAGGCACATTCGAAACGGAGAGCTAAGTCTAGTCTATGTCCCTTACGCCTTCACACCCAATACGGAAAACACTTTCCTCTTTCCTGAAACGATATGATAGTTGAGGGAAGCCTTCTTCACAAGTGGTTTCTCAAGCACCGTCCGTCACAGGGCACATTCTAGATGCTTTCACCATTTCATGCTAAGTGCTTCTCACCCTTACGTGTATGGCTTTCCTGACGGATTTCCTTCTCACCCTTGAAACCGTGACCTTTTCCATCTGCTCTCTCATACTCTTGGAAACACTTCCCACGGAACAGGATTTGAATTGCGACAGACATTCTACACTAATTACTTCTGTAGCACAGGCATGGGGCACATTCCTTGCGATTTCACCCTTACATGGGAAAAGTCTACCATGTTCATGGAAGATGTTAGTGAGTAGTTCGTTTCTCGGCAGGGGTGTTTCTTCAGACTGAAGAGTACTTCCTTTGTTTAGGATTCAACACGTACATTTTGTGACTCTGGATTCCTCGGGAACCCAGATGGAAGCTCGAAGTCGCGTTTGACACAGACTTGGTTCGCAGAGATTAGTGTATGCCTTTCCTTGGGCGAAGTCACATCCTTTTGAAAACCCTTCTATCTTCGTGACACGTGGTGTTCGTTGAGGAAAGCCCCCCCAGAAGAAGTTGTTCCGCGAGTATGGTGTATCACTCTTCCTTCCCCTCCGTTTTCTTTCGCACTTTGCTTCAAGCCGCTTCGTCCCTCAGCAAAGCCGATGGCAGTCGAAGGACCGCCCCTCCACAGCAGCGTTGTTTCTTAGACTTAAGTGTATAGCACGTCCCTTACGCTTCCTCCCCTTTCCAGACACACACCTCTCTAGGGGACAACTAGTGTGTTGGTTGTCCCATTCGACCCCCATTTTTCTTCACAAATCAGCGTGTGGCATCTTCCTTGCGCTTTCAAACAAAGTACTGACAACGCTTCTATCTTCCCGAAACAAGATCTGAGTTGGGAGAAGCTTTCGACCCAAGTTCGTTCTCAAGCAGTGGTATATGGCACAGTAGTTGTGCCTTCGCTTTTAACGTTGGAAATTTCCTGCGTCTTCTTCCCTGTAGATGGCAGTGGAAAGACTATTTCTCTCTACCGCTTTGTTCCTTGAGAGGTGAGTGTAAGACACTTACACATATATCTCAAAAGGCGTCATGCTTCCCGCACCGAGAGGTGAGCACGAAATCGTGTTGGACGTGGCCTTGTTTCTCTGAGTTCAGTGGAAGGCGCTGCTGAGGCTAGCTCACGTACCTTTGAAGGCCCTTCCAACTTCATGACACAAGACTTTCGTGGAGAGGGACCCTCCACACACCGTGTTCCTCACTGTAGTGTATCGCGCTTTCCGTCTCTTTTCTCTCGCCCTAAGCTTTAACAAGGTGCTTCCATCCGTACGGAAAGGGCTGGTCGTCGACGGACGGCAACCCTCTAGATTTGTTCTTAGAGTCAAACACCCGTAGGCAAGCCTCCTTACGCTTCCTCACATCATACCTCTCCATACTCATCCTTCTTCATGGAACGAACAGTAGACACATTCGAAACGGACGGCCGACTCTAGGGTACGTCCCTCATGCCTCCACACCCACGACGGAAAACACTTTTATCTTCCTGAAACAATATGATAGCTGAGGGCAGACTTCTTCACAAGGGGTTCGTCAAGCACCGTCACAGGGCACGGCACCTTCTTTATGCCTTCACACGTTCATGCCAGAAGGCCGCTCATACGCAGGTGGTGTATGGCTTTCCAGGACTTCCTTCTCACACTTAAAGGCATGACCTGTTCCCTCTGCTGTCTCTCATACTCTTTGAAAACGTTCCTCGCGGAACAAGATTGGAATGGCGAGGGACCATCTACCCTAAGTATGTCTGTGCCACAGGCACGGGGCACATTCCTCGCGCTGCCACACTTACGTTGGAATAGACGAGCATTTTCAGGGAAGGTGTTAGTAGAAACACGGTTTCTCTGCAGTGGTGTTTCTTCAGACTGAAGTGCACGCCGCCTGTTTCGGATTCAACACATACCTGTTGTGACTATGTTCTCCCCGTGACGCCAGAGATCAGCTCGAAGTCGCCTTCGACACAGACTTGTTTCGCGCCGTTTAATCTGTGGCTTTCCTTTGGCGAACTCACGTACATTTGGAAAACCCTTCTAGCGTCGTGACCCATGGTGTCCATTGAGCGAAGCCCTCCATACCACGTTGTTCCACGAGGAAGGCCTATTCGGGCTTTTCCTCTGCTTCCTTTCATACTTGGCGAAAAGCCGCTTCGATCCTTCGGAAGGGAGAAGGGAGTCGAAGGACCGCTCCTCCGCAGCATTGCTTTTGAGACCTAAGTGTAGAGCTCGTTCCTTACGCTTCCTCCGATTTCCAGACACACACCTCTCTAGGGGACAACTTGTTCGTTGGTGGTCACATTCGACGCACATTTTTCCTCACAATTCCGCGGATGGCATTTTCCTGACGCTTTCACACGAAGTCCTGAAAACGCTTGTCTCTCCCTGAAACAAGATCTGAGTTGAGAGAAGCTTGAGACACAACTCCTTTCTCAAACAGTGGAATATGGCACAGTAGTTGTGCCTTCACTTTTAACGGTGGAAAGTTCTTCCATCTCTTCCCTGTAGGTGGTAGTGGAAAGACTGTTTCCCTACACTTTTCGTTTCTTGAGAGGCGAGCGTAAGACACTTACCTTCTATAGCAACACACACATACCTCCAAAGGCTTCTTTCTTCAAGAACCCAGATGTTAGCACGAAAGCCTGATGGACATGGCCTCGTTTCTCAGAATTCCGTGTAAGGCTACTACCACTGAGGCTAGCCCGCGTACATTGGAAGACCCATCCACCTCCACGACACAGGACTTAATGGAGAGAAACCCTCCGCCCAACGTGTTCCTCCCTGGACGGTATCGCGCGTTCCATCTCTTTCCTTTCACACCCGGTTTAACAAGCCGCTTCCATCCTTACGAAAAGAGACGGTAGTCGAAGGACGCCAACCCTCGAGATTTGTTCTTAGAGGGAAACAGGCGTATGCCATCTTCCTTGTGCTTCCGCACATCATACATTTCCATACACATCTTTCTTCATGTCACGACGGTAGGCACATTCGAAACGGAGAGCTAAGTCTAGTCTATGTCCCTTACGCCTTCACACCCAATACGGAAAACACTTTCCTCTTTCCTGAAACGATATGATAGTTGAGGGAAGCCTTCTTCACAAGTGGTTTCTCAAGCACCGTCCGTCACAGGGCACATTCTAGATGCTTTCACCATTTCATGCTAAGTGCTTCTCACCCTTACGTGTATGGCTTTCCTGACGGATTTCCTTCTCACCCTTGAAGCCGTGACCTTTTCCATCTGCTCTCTCATACTCTTGGAAACACTTCCCACGGAACAGGATTTGAATTGCGACAGACATTCTACACTAATTACTTCTGTAGCACAGGCATGGGGCACATTCCTTGCGATTTCACCCTTACATGGGAAAAGTCTACCATGTTCAGGGAAGATGTTAGTGAGTAGTTCGTTTCTCGGCAGGGGTGTTTCTTCAGACTGAAGAGTACTTCCTTTGTTTAGGATTCAACACGTACATTTTGTGACTCTGGATTCCTCGGGAACCCAGATGGAAGCTCGAAGTCGCGTTTGACACAGACTTGGTTCGCAGAGATTAGTGTATGCCTTTCCTTGGGCGAAGTCACATCCTTTTGAAAACCCTTCTATCTTCGTGACACGTGGTGTTCGTTGAGGAAAGCCCCCCCAGAAGAAGTTGTTCCGCGAGTATGGTGTATCACTCTTCCTTCCCCTCCGTTTTCTTTCGCACTTTGCTTCAAGCCGCTTCGTCCCTCAGCAAAGCCGATGGCAGTCGAAGGACCGCCCCTCCACAGCAGCGTTGTTTCTTAGACTTAAGTGTATAGCACGTCCCTTACGCTTCCTCCCCTTTCCAGACACACACCTCTCTAGGGGACAACTAGTGTGTTGGTTGTCCCATTCGACCCCCATTTTTCTTCACAAATCAGCGTGTGGCATCTTCCTTGCGCTTTCAAACAAAGTACTGACAACGCTTCTATCTTCCCGAAACAAGATCTGAGTTGGGAGAAGCTTTCGACCCAAGTTCGTTCTCAAGCAGTGGTATATGGCACAGTAGTTGTGCCTTCGCTTTTAACGTTGGAAATTTCCTGCGTCTTCTTCCCTGTAGATGGCAGTGGAAAGACTATTTCTCTCGACCGCTTTGTTCCTTGAGAGGTGAGTGTAAGACACTTACACATATATCTCAAAAGGCGTCATGCTTCCCGCACCGAGAGGTGAGCACGAAATCGTGTTGGACGTGGCCTTGTTTCTCTGAGTTCAGTGGAAGGCGCTGCTGAGGCTAGCTCACGTACCTTTGAAGGCCCTTCCAACTTCATGACACAAGACTTTCGTGGAGAGGGACCCTCCACACACCGTGTTCCTCACTGTAGTGTATCGCGCTTTCCGTCTCTTTTCTCTCGCCCTAAGCTTTAACAAGGTGCTTCCATCCGTACGGAAAGGGCTGGTCGTCGACGGACGGCAACCCTCTAGATTTGTTCTTAGAGTCAAACACCCGTAGGCAAGCCTCCTTACGCTTCCTCACATCATACCTCTCCATACTCATCCTTCTTCATGGAACGAACAGTAGACACATTCGAAACGGACGGCCGACTCTAGGGTACGTCCCTCATGCCTCCACACCCACGACGGAAAACACTTTTATCTTCCTGAAACAATATGATAGCTGAGGGCAGACTTCTTCACAAGGGGTTCGTCAAGCACCGTCACAGGGCACGGCACCTTCTTTATGCCTTCACACGTTCATGCCAGAAGGCCGCTCATACGCAGGTGGTGTATGGCTTTCCAGGACTTCCTTCTCACACTTAAAGGCATGACCTGTTCCCTCTGCTGTCTCTCATACTCTTTGAAAACGTTCCTCGCGGAACAAGATTGGAATGGCGAGGGACCATCTACCCTAAGTATGTCTGTGCCACAGGCACGGGGCACATTCCTCGCGCTGCCACACTTACGTTGGAATAGACGAGCATTTTCAGGGAAGGTGTTAGTAGAAACACGGTTTCTCTGCAGTGGTGTTTCTTCAGACTGAAGTGCACGCCGCCTGTTTCGGATTCAACACATACCTGTTGTGACTATGTTCTCCCCGTGACGCCAGAGGTCAGCTCGAAGTCGCCTTCGACACAGACTTGTTTCGCGCCGTTTAGTCTGTGGCTTTCCTTTGGCGAACTCACGTACATTTGGAAAACCCTTCTAGCGTCGTGACCCATGGTGTCCATTGAGCGAAGCCCTCCGTACCACGTTGTTCCACGAGGAAGGCCTATCGGGCTTTTCCTCTGCTTCCTTTCATACTTGGCGTAAAGCCGCTTCGATCCTTCGGAAGGGAGAAGGGAGTCGAAGGACCGCTCCTCCGCAGCATTGCTTTTGAGACCTAAGTGTAGAGCTCGTTCCTTACGCTTCCTCCGATTTCCAGACACACACCTCTCTAGGGGACAACTTGTTCGTTGGTGGTCACATTCGACGCACATTTTTCCTCACAATTCCGCGGATGGCATTTTCCTGACGCTTTCACACGAAGTCCTGAAAACGCTTGTCTCTCCCTGAAACAAGATCTGAGTTGAGAGAAGCTTGAGACACAACTCCTTTCTCAAACAGTGGAATATGGCACAGTAGTTGTGCCTTCACTTTTAACGGTGGAAAGTTCTTCCATCTCTTCCCTGTAGGTGGTAGTGGAAAGACTGTTTCCCTACACTTTTCGTTTCTTGAGAGGTGAGTGTAAGACACTTACCTTCTATAGCAACACACACATACCTCCAAAGGCTTCTTTCTTCAAGAACCCAGATGTTAGCGCGAAAGCCTGATGGACATGGCCTCGTTTCTCAGAATTCAGTGTAAGGCTACTACCACTGAGGCTAGCCCGCGTACATTGGAAGACCCATCCACCTCCACGACACAGGACTTAATGGAGAGAAACCCTCCGCCCAACGTGTTCCTCCCTGGACGGTATCGCGCGTTCCATCTCTCCTTTCACACCCGGTTTAACAAGCCGCTTCCATCCTTACGAAAAGAGACGGTAGTCGAAGGACGCCAACCCTCGAGATTTGTTCTTAGAGGGAAACAGGCGTATGCCATCTTCCTTGTGCTTCCGCACATCATACATTTCCATACACATCTTTCTTCATGTCACGACGGTAGGCACATTCGAAACGGAGAGCTAAGTCTAGTCTATGTCCCTTACGCCTTCACACCCAATACGGAAAACACTTTCCTCTTTCCTGAAACGATATGATAGTTGAGGGAAGCCTTCTTCACAAGTGGTTTCTCAAGCACCGTCCGTCACAGGGCACATTCTAGATGCTTTCACCATTTCATGCTAAGTGCTTCTCACCCTTACGTGTATGGCTTTCCTGACGGATTTCCTTCTCACCCTTGAAGCCGTGACCTTTTCCATCTGCTCTCTCATACTCTTGGAAACACTTCCCACGGAACAGGATTTGAATTGCGACAGACATTCTACACTAATTACTTCTGTAGCACAGGCATGGGGCACATTCCTTGCGATTTCACCCTTACATGGGAAAAGTCTACCATGTTCAGGGAAGATGTTAGTGAGTAGTTCGTTTCTCGGCAGGGGTGTTTCTTCAGACTGAAGAGTACTTCCTTTGTTTAGGATTCAACACGTACATTTTGTGACTCTGGATTCCTCGGGAACCCAGATGGAAGCTCGAAGTCGCGTTTGACACAGACTTGGTTCGCAGAGATTAGTGTATGCCTTTCCTTGGGCGAAGTCACATCCTTTTGAAAACCCTTCTATCTTCGTGACACGTGGTGTTCGTTGAGGAAAGCCCCCCCAGAAGAAGTTGTTCCGCGAGTATGGTGTATCACTCTTCCTTCCCCTCCGTTTTCTTTCGCACTTTGCTTCAAGCCGCTTCGTCCCTCAGCAAAGCCGATGGCAGTCGAAGGACCGCCCCTCCACAGCAGCGTTGTTTCTTAGACTTAAGTGTATAGCACGTCCCTTACGCTTCCTCCCCTTTCCAGACACACACCTCTCTAGGGGACAACTAGTGTGTTGGTTGTCCCATTCGACCCCCATTTTTCTTCACAAATCAGCGTGTGGCATCTTCCTTGCGCTTTCAAACAAAGTACTGACAACGCTTCTATCTTCCCGAAACAAGATCTGAGTTGGGAGAAGCTTTCGACCCAAGTTCGTTCTCAAGCAGTGGTATATGGCACAGTAGTTGTGCCTTCGCTTTTAACGTTGGAAATTTCCTGCGTCTTCTTCCCTGTAGATGGCAGTGGAAAGACTATTTCTCTCTACCGCTTTGTTCCTTGAGAGGTGAGTGTAAGACACTTACACATATATCTCAAAAGGCGTCATGCTTCCCGCACCGAGAGGTGAGCACGAAATCGTGTTGGACGTGGCCTTGTTTCTCTGAGTTCAGTGGAAGGCGCTGCTGAGGCTAGCTCACGTACCTTTGAAGGCCCTTCCAACTTCATGACACAAGACTTTCGTGGAGAGGGACCCTCCACACACCGTGTTCCTCACTGTAGTGTATCGCGCTTTCCGTCTCTTTTCTCTCGCCCTAAGCTTTAACAAGGTGCTTCCATCCGTACGGAAAGGGCTGGTCGTCGACGGACGGCAACCCTCTAGATTTGTTCTTAGAGTCAAACACCCGTAGGCAAGCCTCCTTACGCTTCCTCACATCATACCTCTCCATACTCATCCTTCTTCATGGAACGAACAGTAGACACATTCGAAACGGACGGCCGACTCTAGGGTACGTCCCTCATGCCTCCACACCCACGACGGAAAACACTTTTATCTTCCTGAAACAATATGATAGCTGAGGGCAGACTTCTTCACAAGGGGTTCGTCAAGCACCGTCACAGGGCACGGCACCTTCTTTATGCCTTCACACGTTCATGCCAGAAGGCCGCTCATACGCAGGTGGTGTATGGCTTTCCAGGACTTCCTTCTCACACTTAAAGGCATGACCTGTTCCCTCTGCTGTCTCTCATACTCTTTGAAAACGTTCCTCGCGGAACAAGATTGGAATGGCGAGGGACCATCTACCCTAAGTATGTCTGTGCCACAGGCACGGGGCACATTCCTCGCGCTGCCACACTTACGTTGGAATAGACGAGCATTTTCAGGGAAGGTGTTAGTAGAAACACGGTTTCTCTGCAGTGGTGTTTCTTCAGACTGAAGTGCACGCCGCCTGTTTCGGATTCAACACATACCTGTTGTGACTATGTTCTCCCCGTGACGCCAGAGGTCAGCTCGAAGTCGCCTTCGACACAGACTTGTTTCGCGCCGTTTAGTCTGTGGCTTTCCTTTGGCGAACTCACGTACATTTGGAAAACCCTTCTAGCGTCGTGACCCATGGTGTCCATTGAGCGAAGCCCTCCGTACCACGTTGTTCCACGAGGAAGGCCTATCGGGCTTTTCCTCTGCTTCCTTTCATACTTGGCGTAAAGCCGCTTCGATCCTTCGGAAGGGAGAAGGGAGTCGAAGGACCGCTCCTCCGCAGCATTGCTTTTGAGACCTAAGTGTAGAGCTCGTTCCTTACGCTTCCTCCGATTTCCAGACACACACCTCTCTAGGGGACAACTTGTTCGTTGGTGGTCACATTCGACGCACATTTTTCCTCACAATTCCGCGGATGGCATTTTCCTGACGCTTTCACACGAAGTCCTGAAAACGCTTGTCTCTCCCTGAAACAAGATCTGAGTTGAGAGAAGCTTGAGACACAACTCCTTTCTCAAACAGTGGAATATGGCACAGTAGTTGTGCCTTCACTTTTAACGGTGGAAAGTTCTTCCATCTCTTCCCTGTAGGTGGTAGTGGAAAGACTGTTTCCCTACACTTTTCGTTTCTTGAGAGGCGAGTGTAAGACACTTACCTTCTATAGCAACACACACATACCTCCAAAGGCTTCTTTCTTCAAGAACCCAGATGTTAGCGCGAAAGCCTGATGGACATGGCCTCGTTTCTCAGAATTCCGTGTAAGTCTACTACCACTGAGGCTAGCCCGCGTACATTGGAAGACCCATCCACCTCCACGACACAGGACTTAATGGAGAGAAACCCTCCGCCCAACGTGTTCCTCCCTGGACGGTATCGCGCGTTCCATCTCTTTCCTTTCACACCCGGTTTAACAAGCCGCTTCCATCCTTACGAAAAGAGACGGTAGTCGAAGGACGCCAACCCTCGAGATTTGTTCTTAGAGGGAAACAGGCGTATGCCATCTTCCTTGTGCTTCCGCACATCATACATTTCCATACACATCTTTCTTCATGTCACGACGGTAGGCACATTCGAAACGGAGAGCTAAGTCTAGTCTATGTCCCTTACGCCTTCACACCCAATACGGAAAACACTTTCCTCTTTCCTGAAACGATATGATAGTTGAGGGAAGCCTTCTTCACAAGTGGTTTCTCAAGCACCGTCCGTCACAGGGCACATTCTAGATGCTTTCACCATTTCATGCTAAGTGCTTCTCACCCTTACGTGTATGGCTTTCCTGACGGATTTCCTTCTCACCCTTGAAGCCGTGACCTTTTCCATCTGCTCTCTCATACTCTTGGAAACACTTCCCACGGAACAGGATTTGAATTGCGACAGACATTCTACACTAATTACTTCTGTAGCACAGGCATGGGGCACATTCCTTGCGATTTCACCCTTACATGGGAAAAGTCTACCATGTTCAGGGAAGATGTTAGTGAGTAGTTCGTTTCTCGGCAGGGGTGTTTCTTCAGACTGAAGAGTACTTCCTTTGTTTAGGATTCAACATGTACATTTTGTGACTCTGGATTCCTCGGGAACCCAGATGGAAGCTCGAAGTCGCGTTTGACACAGACTTGGTTCGCAGAGATTAGTGTATGCCTTTCCTTGGGCGAAGTCACATCCTTTTGAAAACCCTTCTATCTTCGTGACACGTGGTGTTCGTTGAGGAAAGCCCCCCCAGAAGAAGTTGTTCCGCGAGTATGGTGTATCACTCTTCCTTCCCCTCCGTTTTCTTTCGCACTTTGCTTCAAGCCGCTTCGTCCCTCAGCAAAGCCGATGGCAGTCGAAGGACCGCCCCTCCACAGCAGCGTTGTTTCTTAGACTTAAGTGTATAGCACGTCCCTTACGCTTCCTCCCCTTTCCAGACACACACCTCTCTAGGGGACAACTAGTGTGTTGGTTGTCCCATTCGACCCCCATTTTTCTTCACAAATCAGCGTGTGGCATCTTCCTTGCGCTTTCAAACAAAGTACTGACAACGCTTCTATCTTCCCGAAACAAGATCTGAGTTGGGAGAAGCTTTCGACCCAAGTTCGTTCTCAAGCAGTGGTATATGGCACAGTAGTTGTGCCTTCGCTTTTAACGTTGGAAATTTCCTGCGTCTTCTTCCCTGTAGATGGCAGTGGAAAGACTATTTCTCTCTACCGCTTTGTTCCTTGAGAGGTGAGTGTAAGACCCTTACACATATATCTCAAAAGGCGTCATGCTTCCCGCACCGAGAGGTGAGCACGAAATCGTGTTGGACGTGGCCTTGTTTCTCTGAGTTCAGTGGAAGGTGCTGCTGAGGCTAGCTCACGTACCTTTGAAGGCCCTTCCAACTTCATGACACAAGACTTTCGTGGAGAGGGACCCTCCACACACCGTGTTCCTCACTGTAGTGTATCGCGCTTTCCGTCTCTTTTCTCTCGCCCTAAGCTTTAACAAGGTGCTTCCATCCGTACGGAAAGGGCTGGTCGTCGACGGACGGCAACCCTCTAGATTTGTTCTTAGAGTCAAACACCCGTAGGCAAGCCTCCTTACGCTTCCTCACATCATACCTCTCCATACTCATCCTTCTTCATGGAACGAACAGTAGACACATTCGAAACGGACGGCCGACTCTAGGGTACGTCCCTCATGCCTCCACACCCACGACGGAAAACACTTTTATCTTCCTGAAACAATATGATAGCTGAGGGCAGACTTCTTCACAAGGGGTTCGTCAAGCACCGTCACAGGGCACGGCACCTTCTTTAGCCTTCACACGTTCATGCCAGAAGGCCGCTCATACGCAGGTGGTGTATGGCTTTCCAGGACTTCCTTCTCACACTTAAAGGCATGACCTGTTCCCTCTGCTGTCTCTCATACTCTTTGAAAACGTTCCTCGCGGAACAAGATTGGAATGGCGAGGGACCATCTACCCTAAGTATGTCTGTGCCACAGGCACGGGGCACATTCCTCGCGCTGCCACACTTACGTTGGAATAGACGAGCATTTTCAGGGAAGGTGTTAGTAGAAACACGGTTTCTCTGCAGTGGTGTTTCTTCAGACTGAAGTGCACGCCGCCTGTTTCGGATTCAACACATACCTGTTGTGACTATGTTCTCCCCGTGACGCCAGAGGTCAGCTCGAAGTCGCCTTCGACACAGACTTGTTTCGCGCCGTTTAGTCTGTGGCTTTCCTTTGGCGAACTCACGTACATTTGGAAAACCCTTCTAGCGTCGTGACCCATGGTGTTCATTGAGCGAAGCCCTCCGTACCACGTTGTTCCACGATGAAGGCCTATCGGGCTTTTCCTCTGCTTCCTTTCATACTTGGCGTAAAGCCGCTTCGATCCTTCGGAAGGGAGAAGGGAGTCGAAGGACCGCTCCTCCGCAGCATTGTTTTTGAGACCTAAGTGTAGAGCTCGTTCCTTACGCTTCCTCCGATTTCCAGACACACACCTCTCTAGGGGACAACTTGTTCGTTGGTGGTCACATTCGACGCACATTTTTCCTCACAATTCCGCGGATGGCATTTTCCTGACGCTTTCACACGAAGTCCTGAAAACGCTTGTCTCTCCCTGAAACAAGATCTGAGTTGAGAGAAGCTTGAGACACAACTCCTTTCTCAAACAGTGGAATATGGCACAGTAGTTGTGCCTTCACTTTTAACGGTGGAAAGTTCTTCCATCTGTTCCCTGTAGGTGGTAGTGGAAAGACTGTTTCCCTACACTTTTCGTTTCTTGAGAGGTGAGTGTAAGACACTTACCTTCTATAGCAACACACACATACCTCCAAAGGCTTCTTTCTTCAAGAACCCAGATGTTAGCACGAAAGCCTGATGGACATGGCCTCGTTTCTCAGAATTCCGTGTAAGGCTACTACCACTGAGGCTAGCCCGCGTACATTGGAAGACCCATCCACCTCCACGACACAGGACTTAATGGAGAGAAACCCTCCGCCCAACGTGTTCCTCCCTGGACGGTATCGCGCGTTCCATCTCTTTCCTTTCACACCCGGTTTAACAAGCCGCTTCCATCCTTACGAAAAGAGACGGTAGTCGAAGGACGCCAACCCTCGAGATTTGTTCTTAGAGGGAAACAGGCGTATGCCATCTTCCTTGTGCTTCCGCACATCATACATTTCCATACACATCTTTCTTCATGTCACGACGGTAGGCACATTCGAAACGGAGAGCTAAGTCTAGTCTATGTCCCTTACGCCTTCACACCCAATACGGAAAACACTTTCCTCTTTCCTGAAACGATATGATAGTTGAGGGAAGCCTTCTTCACAAGTGGTTTCTCAAGCACCGTCCGTCACAGGGCACATTCTAGATGCTTTCACCATTTCATGCTAAGTGCTTCTCACCCTTACGTGTATGGCTTTCCTGACGGATTTCCTTCTCACTCTTGAAGCCGTGACCTTTTCCATCTGCTCTCTCATACTCTTGGAAACACTTCCCACGGAACAGGATTTGAATTGCGACAGACATTCTACACTAATTACTTCTGTAGCACAGGCATGGGGCACATTCCTTGCGATTTCACCCTTACATGGGAAAAGTCTACCATGTTCAGGGAAGATATTAGTGAGTAGTTCGTTTCTCGGCAGGGGTGTTTCTTCAGACTGAAGAGTACTTCCTTTGTTTAGGATTCAACACGTACATTTTGTGACTCTGGATTCCTCGGGAACCCAGATGGAAGCTCGAAGTCGCGTTTGACACAGACTTGGTTCGCAGAGATTAGTGTATGCCTTTCCTTGGGCGAAGTCACATCCTTTTGAAAACCCTTCTATCTTCGTGACACGTGGTGTTCGTTGAGGAAAGCCCCCCCAGAAGAAGTTGTTCCGCGAGTATGGTGTATCACTCTTCCTTCCCCTCCGTTTTCTTTCGCACTTTGCTTCAAGCCGCTTCGTCCCTCAGCAAAGCCGATGGCAGTCGAAGGACCGCCCCTCCACAGCAGCGTTGTTTCTTAGACTTAAGTGTATAGCACGTCCCTTACGCTTCCTCCCCTTTCCAGACACACACCTCTCTAGGGGACAACTAGTGTGTTGGTTGTCCCATTCGACCCCCATTTTTCTTCACAAATCAGCGTGTGGCATCTTCCTTGCGCTTTCAAACAAAGTACTGACAACGCTTCTATCTTCCCGAAACAAGATCTGAGTTGGGAGAAGCTTTCGACCCAAGTTCGTTCTCAAGCAGTGGTATATGGCACAGTAGTTGTGCCTTCGCTTTTAACGTTGGAAATTTCCTGCGTCTTCTTCCCTGTAGATGGCAGTGGAAAGACTATTTCTCTCTACCGCTTTGTTCCTTGAGAGGTGAGTGTAAGACACTTACACATATATCTCAAAAGGCGTCATGCTTCCCGCACCGAGAGGTGAGCACGAAATCGTGTTGGACGTGGCCTTGTTTCTCTGAGTTCAGTGGAAGGCGCTGCTGAGGCTAGCTCACGTACCTTTGAAGGCCCTTCCAACTTCATGACACAAGACTTTCGTGGAGAGGGACCCTCCACACACCGTGTTCCTCACTGTAGTGTATCGCGCTTTCCGTCTCTTTTCTCTCGCCCTAAGCTTTAACAAGGTGCTTCCATCCGTACGGAAAGGGCTGGTCGTCGACGGACGGCAACCCTCTAGATTTGTTCTTAGAGTCAAACACCCGTAGGCAAGCCTCCTTACGCTTCCTCACATCATACCTCTCCATACTCATCCTTCTTCATGGAACGAACAGTAGACACATTCGAAACGGACGGCCGACTCTAGGGTACGTCCCTCATGCCTCCACACCCACGACGGAAAACACTTTTATCTTCCTGAAACAATATGATAGCTGAGGGCAGACTTCTTCACAAGGGGTTCGTCAAGCACCGTCACAGGGCACGGCACCTTCTTTATGCCTTCACACGTTCATGCCAGAAGGCCGCTCATACGCAGGTGGTGTATGGCTTTCCAGGACTTCCTTCTCACACTTAAAGGCATGACCTGTTCCCTCTGCTGTCTCTCATACTCTTTGAAAACGTTCCTCGCGGAACAAGATTGGAATGGCGAGGGACCATCTACCCTAAGTATGTCTGTGCCACAGGCACGGGGCACATTCCTCGCGCTGCCACACTTACGTTGGAATAGACGAGCATTTTCAGGGAAGGTGTTAGTAGAAACACGGTTTCTCTGCAGTGGTGTTTCTTCAGACTGAAGTGCACGCCGCCTGTTTCGGATTCAACACATACCTGTTGTGACTATGTTCTCCCCGTGACGCCAGAGGTCAGCTCGAAGTCGCCTTCGACACAGACTTGTTTCGCGCCGTTTAGTCTGTGGCTTTCCTTTGGCGAACTCACGTACATTTGGAAAACCCTTCTAGCGTCGTGACCCATGGTGTCCATTGAGCGAAGCCCTCCGTACCACGTTGTTCCACGAGGAAGGCCTATCGGGCTTTTCCTCTGCTACCTTTCATACTTGGCGTAAAGCCGCTTCGATCCTTCGGAAGGGAGAAGGGAGTCGAAGGACCGCTCCTCCGCAGCATTGCTTTTGAGACCTAAGTGTAGAGCTCGTTCCTTACGCTTCCTCCGATTTCCAGACACACACCTCTCTAGGGGACAACTTGTTCGTTGGTGGTCACATTCGACGCACATTTTTCCTCACAATTCCGCGGATGGCATTTTCCTGACGCTTTCACACGAAGTCCTGAAAACGCTTGTCTCTCCCTGAAACAAGATCTGAGTTGAGAGAAGCTTGAGACACAACTCCTTTCTCAAACAGTGGAATATGGCACAGTAGTTGTGCCTTCACTTTTAACGGTGGAAAGTTCTTCCATCTCTTCCCTGTAGGTGGTAGTGGAAAGACTGTTTCCCTACACTTTTCGTTTCTTGAGAGGTGAGTGTAAGACACTTACCTTCTATAGCAACACACACATACCTCCAAAGGCTTCTTTCTTCAAGAACCCAGATGTTAGCGCGAAAGCCTGATGGACATGGCCTCGTTTCTCAGAATTCAGTGTAAGGCTACTACCACTGAGGCTAGCCCGCGTACATTGGAAGACCCATCCACCTCCACGACACAGGACTTAATGGAGAGAAACCCTCCGCCCAACGTGTTCCTCCCTGGACGGTATCGCGCGTTCCATCTCTTTCCTTTCACACCCGGTTTAACAAGCCGCTTCCATCCTTACGAAAAGAGACGGTAGTCGAAGGACGCCAACCCTCGAGATTTGTTCTTAGAGGGAAACAGGCGTATGCCATCTTCCTTGTGCTTCCGCACATCATACATTTCCATACACATCTTTCTTCATGTCACGACGGTAGGCACATTCGAAACGGAGAGCTAAGTCTAGTCTATGTCCCTTACGCCTTCACACCCAATACGGAAAACACTTTCCTCTTTCCTGAAACGATATGATAGTTGAGGGAAGCCTTCTTCACAAGTGGTTTCTCAAGCACCGTCCGTCACAGGGCACATTCTAGATGCTTTCACCATTTCATGCTAAGTGCTTCTCACCCTTACGTGTATGGCTTTCCTGACGGATTTCCTTCTCACCCTTGAAACCGTGACCTTTTCCATCTGCTCTCTCATACTCTTGGAAACACTTCCCACGGAACAGGATTTGAATTGCGACAGACATTCTACACTAATTACTTCTGTAGCACAGGCATGGGGCACATTCCTTGCGATTTCACCCTTACATGGGAAAAGTCTACCATGTTCAGGGAAGATGTTAGTGAGTAGTTCGTTTCTCGGCAGGGGTGTTTCTTCAGACTGAAGAGTACTTCCTTTGTTTAGGATTCAACACGTACATTTTGTGACTCTGCATTCCTCGGGAACCCAGATGGAAGCTCGAAGTCGCGTTTGACACAGACTTGGTTCGCAGAGATTAGTGTATGCCTTTCCTTGGGCGAAGTCACATCCTTTTGAAAACCCTTCTATCTTCGTGACACGTGGTGTTCGTTGAGGAAAGCCCCCCCAGAAGAAGTTGTTCCGCGAGTATGGTGTATCACTCTTCCTTCCCCTCCGTTTTCTTTCGCACTTTGCTTCAAGCCGCTTCGTCCCTCAGCAAAGCCGATGGCAGTCGAAGGACCGCCCCTCCACAGCAGCGTTGTTTCTTAGACTTAAGTGTATAGCACGTCCCTTACGCTTCCTCCCCTTTCCAGACACACACCTCTCTAGGGGACAACTAGTGTGTTGGTTGTCCCATTCGACCCCCATTTTTCTTCACAAATCAGCGTGTGGCATCTTCCTTGCGCTTTCAAACAAAGTACTGACAACGCTTCTATCTTCCCGAAACAAGATCTGAGTTGGGAGAAGCTTTCGACCCAAGTTCGTTCTCAAGCAGTGGTATATGGCACAGTAGTTGTGCCTTCGCTTTTAACGTTGGAAATTTCCTGCGTCTTCTTCCCTGTAGATGGCAGTGGAAAGACTATTTCTCTCTACCGCTTTGTTCCTTGAGAGGTGAGTGTAAGACACTTACACATATATCTCAAAAGGCGTCATGCTTCCCGCACCGAGAGGTGAGCACGAAATCGTGTTGGACGTGGCCTTGTTTCTCTGAGTTCAGTGGAAGGCGCTGCTGAGGCTAGCTCACGTACCTTTGAAGGCCCTTCCAACTTCATGACACAAGACTTTCGTGGAGAGGGACCCTCCACACACCGTGTTCCTCACTGTAGTGTATCGCGCTTTCCGTCTCTTTTCTCTCGCCCTAAGCTTTAACAAGGTGCTTCCATCCGTACGGAAAGGGCTGGTCGTCGACGGACGGCAACCCTCTAGATTTGTTCTTAGAGTCAAACACCCGTAGGCAAGCCTCCTTACGCTTCCTCACATCATACCTCTCCATACTCATCCTTCTTCATGGAACGAACAGTAGACACATTCGAAACGGACGGCCGACTCTAGGGTACGTCCCTCATGCCTCCACACCCACGACGGAAAACACTTTTATCTTCCTGAAACAATATGATAGCTGAGGGCAGACTTCTTCACAAGGGGTTCGTCAAGCACCGTCACAGGGCACGGCACCTTCTTTATGCCTTCACACGTTCATGCCAGAAGGCCGCTCATACGCAGGTGGTGTATGGCTTTCCAGGACTTCCTTCTCACACTTAAAGGCATGACCTGTTCCCTCTGCTGTCTCTCATACTCTTTGAAAACGTTCCTCGCGGAACAAGATTGGAATGGCGAGGGACCATCTACCCTAAGTATGTCTGTGCCACAGGCACGGGGCACATTCCTCGCGCTGCCACACTTACGTTGGAATAGACGAGCATTTTCAGGGAAGGTGTTAGTAGAAACACGGTTTCTCTGCAGTGGTGTTTCTTCAGACTGAAGTGCACGCCGCCTGTTTCGGATTCAACACATACCTGTTGTGACTATGTTCTCCCCGTGACGCCAGAGGTCAGCTCGAAGTCGCCTTCGACACAGACTTGTTTCGCGCCGTTTAGTCTGTGGCTTTCCTTTGGCGAACTCACGTACATTTGGAAAACCCTTCTAGCGTCGTGACCCATGGTGTCCATTGAGCGAAGCCCTCCGTACCACGTTGTTCCACGAGGAAGGCCTATCGGGCTTTTCCTCTGCTTCCTTTCATACTTGGCGTAAAGCCGCTTCGATCCTTCGGAAGGGAGAAGGGAGTCGAAGGACCGCTCCTCCGCAGCATTGTTTTTGAGACCTAAGTGTAGAGCTCGTTCCTTACGCTTCCTCCGATTTCCAGACACACACCTCTCTAGGGGACAACTTGTTCGTTGGTGGTCACATTCGACGCACATTTTTCCTCACAATTCCGCGGATGGCATTTTCCTGACGCTTTCACACGAAGTCCTGAAAACGCTTGTCTCTCCCTGAAACAAGATCTGAGTTGAGAGAAGCTTGAGACACAACTCCTTTCTCAAACAGTGGAATATGGCACAGTAGTTGTGCCTTCACTTTTAACGGTGGAAAGTTCTTCCATCTCTTCCCTGTAGGTGGTAGTGGAAAGACTGTTTCCCTACACTTTTCGTTTCTTGAGAGGTGAGTGTAAGACACTTACCTTCTATAGCAACACACACATACCTCCAAAGGCTTCTTTCTTCAAGAACCCAGATGTTAGCGTGAAAGCCTGATGGACATGGCCTCGTTTCTCAGAATTCAGTGTAAGGCTACTACCACTGAGGCTAGCCCGCGTACATTGGAAGACCCATCCACCTCCACGACACAGGACTTAATGGAGAGAAACCCTCCGCCCAACGTGTTCCTCCCTGGACGGTATCGCGCGTTCCATCTCTTTCCTTTCACACCCGGTTTAACAAGCCGCTTCCATCCTTACGAAAAGAGACGGTAGTCGAAGGACGCCAACCCTCGAGATTTGTTCTTAGAGGGAAACAGGCGTATGCCATCTTCCTTGTGCTTCCGCACATCATACATTTCCATACACATCTTTCTTCATGTCACGACGGTAGGCACATTCGAAACGGAGAGCTAAGTCTAGTCTATGTCCCTTACGCCTTCACACCCAATACGGAAAACACTTTCCTCTTTCCTGAAACGATATGATAGTTGAGGGAAGCCTTCTTCACAAGTGGTTTCTCAAGCACCGTCCGTCACAGGGCACATTCTAGATGCTTTCACCATTTCATGCTAAGTGCTTCTCACCCTTACGTGTATGGCTTTCCTGACGGATTTCCTTCTCACCCTTGAAACCGTGACCTTTTCCATCTGCTCTCTCATACTCTTGGAAACACTTCCCACGGAACAGGATTTGAATTGCGACAGACATTCTACACTAATTACTTCTGTAGCACAGGCATGGGGCACATTCCTTGCGATTTCACCCTTACATGGGAAAAGTCTACCATGTTCAGGGAAGATGTTAGTGAGTAGTTCGTTTCTCGGCAGGGGTGTTTCTTCAGACTGAAGAGTACTTCCTTTGTTTAGGATTCAACACGTACATTTTGTGACTCTGGATTCCTCGGGAACCCAGATGGAAGCTCGAAGTCGCGTTTGACACAGACTTGGTTCGCAGAGATTAGTGTATGCCTTTCCTTGGGCGAAGTCACATCCTTTTGAAAACCCTTCTATCTTCGTGACACGTGGTGTTCGTTGAGGAAAGCCCCCCCAGAAGAAGTTGTTCCGCGAGTATGGTGTATCACTCTTCCTTCCCCTCCGTTTTCTTTCGCACTTTGCTTCAAGCCGCTTCGTCCCTCAGCAAAGCCGATGGCAGTCGAAGGACCGCCCCTCCACAGCAGCGTTGTTTCTTAGACTTAAGTGTATAGCACGTCCCTTACGCTTCCTCCCCTTTCCAGACACACACCTCTCTAGGGGACAACTAGTGTGTTGGTTGTCCCATTCGACCCCCATTTTTCTTCACAAATCAGCGTGTGGCATCTTCCTTGCGCTTTCAAACAAAGTACTGACAACGCTTCTATCTTCCCGAAAGAAGATCTGAGTTGGGAGAAGCTTTCGACCCAAGTTCGTTCTCAAGCAGTGGTATATGGCACAGTAGTTGTGCCTTCGCTTTTAACGTTGGAAATTTCCTGCGTCTTCTTCCCTGTAGATGGCAGTGGAAAGACTATTTCTCTCTACCGCTTTGTTCCTTGAGAGGTGAGTGTAAGACACTTACACATATATCTCAAAAGGCGTCATGCTTCCCGCACCGAGAGGTGAGCACGAAATCGTGTTGGACGTGGCCTTGTTTCTCTGAGTTCAGTGGAAGGCGCTGCTGAGGCTAGCTCACGTACCTTTGAAGGCCCTTCCAACTTCATGACACAAGACTTTCGTGGAGAGGGACCCTCCACACACCGTGTTCCTCACTGTAGTGTATCGCGCTTTCCGTCTCTTTTCTCTCGCCCTAAGCTTTAACAAGGTGCTTCCATCCGTACGGAAAGGGCTGGTCGTCGACGGACGGCAACCCTCTAGATTTGTTCTTAGAGTCAAACACCCGTAGGCAAGCCTCCTTACGCTTCCTCACATCATACCTCTCCATACTCATCCTTCTTCATGGAACGAACAGTAGACACATTCGAAACGGACGGCCGACTCTAGGGTACGTCCCTCATGCCTCCACACCCACGACGGAAAACACTTTTATCTTCCTGAAACAATATGATAGCTGAGGGCAGACTTCTTCACAAGGGGTTCGTCAAGCACCGTCACAGGGCACGGCACCTTCTTTATGCCTTCACACGTTCATGCCAGAAGGCCGCTCATACGCAGGTGGTGTATGGCTTTCCAGGACTTCCTTCTCACACTTAAAGGCATGACCTGTTCCCTCTGCTGTCTCTCATACTCTTTGAAAACGTTCCTCGCGGAACAAGATTGGAATGGCGAGGGACCATCTACCCTAAGTATGTCTGTGCCACAGGCACGGGGCACATTCCTCGCGCTGCCACACTTACGTTGGAATAGACGAGCATTTTCAGGGAAGGTGTTAGTAGAAACACGGTTTCTCTGCAGTGGTGTTTCTTCAGACTGAAGTGCACGCCGCCTGTTTCGGATTCAACACATACCTGTTGTGACTATGTTCTCCCCGTGACGCCAGAGGTCAGCTCGAAGTCGCCTTCGACACAGACTTGTTTCGCGCCGTTTAGTCTGTGGCTTTCCTTTGGCGAACTCACGTACATTTGGAAAACCCTTCTAGCGTCGTGACCCATGGTGTCCATTGAGCGAAGCCCTCCGTACCACGTTGTTCCACGAGGAAGGCCTATCGGGCTTTTCCTCTGCTTCCTTTCATACTTGGCGTAAAGCCGCTTCGATCCTTCGGAAGGGAGAAGGGAGTCGAAGGACCGCTCCTCCGCAGCATTGCTTTTGAGACCTAAGTGTAGAGCTCGTTCCTTACGCTTCCTCCGATTTCCAGACACACACCTCTCTAGGGGACAACTTGTTCGTTGGTGGTCACATTCGACGCACATTTTTCCTCACAATTCCGCGGATGGCATTTTCCTGACGCTTTCACACGAAGTCCTGAAAACGCTTGTCTCTCCCTGAAACAAGATCTGAGTTGAGAGAAGCTTGAGACACAACTCCTTTCTCAAACAGTGGAATATGGCACAGTAGTTGTGCCTTCACTTTTAACGGTGGAAAGTTCTTCCATCTCTTCCCTGTAGGTGGTAGTGGAAAGACTGTTTCCCTACACTTTTCGTTTCTTGAGAGGTGAGTGTAAGACACTTACCTTCTATAGCAACACACACATACCTCCAAAGGCTTCTTTCTTCAAGAACCCAGATGTTAGCGCGAAAGCCTGATGGACATGGCCTCGTTTCTCAGAATTCAGTGTAAGGCTACTACCACTGAGGCTAGCCCGCGTACATTGGAAGACCCATCCACCTCCACGACACAGGACTTAATGGAGAGAAACCCTCCGCCCAACGTGTTCCTCCCTGGACGGTATCGCGCGTTCCATCTCTTTCCTTTCACACCCGGTTTAACAAGCCGCTTCCATCCTTACGAAAAGAGACGGTAGTCGAAGGACGCCAACCCTCGAGATTTGTTCTTAGAGGGAAACAGGCGTATGCCATCTTCCTTGTGCTTCCGCACATCATACATTTCCATACACATCTTTCTTCATGTCACGACGGTAGGCACATTCGAAACGGAGAGCTAAGTCTAGTCTATGTCCCTTACGCCTTCACACCCAATACGGAAAACACTTTCCTCTTTCCTGAAACGATATGATAGTTGAGGGAAGCCTTCTTCACAAGTGGTTTCTCAAGCACCGTCCGTCACAGGGCACATTCTAGATGCTTTCACCATTTCATGCTAAGTGCTTCTCACCCTTACGTGTATGGCTTTCCTGACGGATTTCCTTCTCACCCTTGAAGCCGTGACCTTTTCCATCTGCTCTCTCATACTCTTGGAAACACTTCCCACGGAACAGGATTTGAATTGCGACAGACATTCTACACTAATTACTTCTGTAGCACAGGCATGGGGCACATTCCTTGCGATTTCACCCTTACATGGGAAAAGTCTACCATGTTCAGGGAAGATGTTAGTGAGTAGTTCGTTTCTCGGCAGGGGTGTTTCTTCAGACTGAAGAGTACTTCCTTTGTTTAGGATTCAACACGTACATTTTGTGACTCTGGATTCCTCGGGAACCCAGATGGAAGCTCGAAGTCGCGTTTGACACAGACTTGGTTCGCAGAGATTAGTGTATGCCTTTCCTTGGGCGAAGTCACATCCTTTTGAAAACCCTTCTATCTTCGTGACACGTGGTGTTCGTTGAGGAAAGCCCCCCCAGAAGAAGTTGTTCCGCGAGTATGGTGTATCACTCTTCCTTCCCCTCCGTTTTCTTTCGCACTTTGCTTCAAGCCGCTTCGTCCCTCAGCAAAGCCGATGGCAGTCGAAGGACCGCCCCTCCACAGCAGCGTTGTTTCTTAGACTTAAGTGTATAGCACGTCCCTTACGCTTCCTCCCCTTTCCAGACACACACCTCTCTAGGGGACAACTAGTGTGTTGGTTGTCCCATTCGACCCCCATTTTTCTTCACAAATCAGCGTGTGGCATCTTCCTTGCGCTTTCAAACAAAGTACTGACAACGCTTCTATCTTCCCGAAACAAGATCTGAGTTGGGAGAAGCTTTCGACCCAAGTTCGTTCTCAAGCAGTGGTATATGGCACAGTAGTTGTGCCTTCGCTTTTAACGTTGGAAATTTCCTGCGTCTTCTTCCCTGTAGATGGCAGTGGAAAGACTATTTCTCTCTACCGCTTTGTTCCTTGAGAGGTGAGTGTAAGACACTTACACATATATCTCAAAAGGCGTCATGCTTCCCGCACCGAGAGGTGAGCACGAAATCGTGTTGGACGTGGCCTTGTTTCTCTGAGTTCAGTGGAAGGCGCTGCTGAGGCTAGCTCACGTACCTTTGAAGGCCCTTCCAACTTCATGACACAAGACTTTCGTGGAGAGGGACCCTCCACACACCGTGTTCCTCACTGTAGTGTATCGCGCTTTCCGTCTCTTTTCTCTCGCCCTAAGCTTTAACAAGGTGCTTCCATCCGTACGGAAAGGGCTGGTCGTCGACGGACGGCAACCCTCTAGATTTGTTCTTAGAGTCAAACACCCGTAGGCAAGCCTCCTTACGCTTCCTCACATCATACCTCTCCATACTCATCCTTCTTCATGGAACGAACAGTAGACACATTCGAAACGGACGGCCGACTCTAGGGTACGTCCCTCATGCCTCCACACCCACGACGGAAAACACTTTTATCTTCCTGAAACAATATGATAGCTGAGGGCAGACTTCTTCACAAGGGGTTCGTCAAGCACCGTCACAGGGCACGGCACCTTCTTTATGCCTTCACACGTTCATGCCAGAAGGCCGCTCATACGCAGGTGGTGTATGGCTTTCCAGGACTTCCTTCTCACACTTATAAGGCATGACCTGTTCCCTCTGCTGTCTCTCATACTCTTTGAAAACGTTCCTCGCGGAACAAGATTGGAATGGCGAGGGACCATCTACCCTAAGTATGTCTGTGCCACAGGCACGGGGCACATTCCTCGCGCTGCCACACTGACGTTGGAATAGACGAGCATTTTCAGGGAAGGTGTTAGTAGAAACACGGTTTCTCTGCAGTGGTGTTTCTTCAGACTGAAGTGCACGCCGCCTGTTTCGGATTCAACACATACCTGTTGTGACTATGTTCTCCCCGTGACGCCAGAGGTCAGCTCGAAGTCGCCTTCGACACAGACTTGTTTCGCGCCGTTTAGTCTGTGGCTTTCCTTTGGCGAACTCACGTACATTTGGAAAACCCTTCTAGCGTCGTGACCCATGGTGTCCATTGAGCGAAGCCCTCCGTACCACGTTGTTCCACGAGGAAGGCCTATCGGGCTTTTCCTCTGCTTCCTTTCATACTTGGCGTAAAGCCGCTTCGATCCTTCGGAAGGGAGAAGGGAGTCGAAGGACCGCTCCTCCGCAGCATTGCTTTTGAGACCTAAGTGTAGAGCTCGTTCCTTACGCTTCCTCCGATTTCCAGACACACACCTCTCTAGGGGACAACTTGTTCGTTGGTGGTCACATTCGACGCACATTTTTCCTCACAATTCCGCGGATGGCATTTTCCTGACGCTTTCACACGAAGTCCTGAAAACGCTTGTCTCTCCCTGAAACAAGATCTGAGTTGAGAGAAGCTTGAGACACAACTCCTTTCTCAAACAGTGGAATATGGCACAGTAGTTGTGCCTTCACTTTTAACGGTGGAAAGTTCTTCCATCTCTTCCCTGTAGGTGGTAGTGGAAAGACTGTTTCCCTACACTTTTCGTTTCTTGAGAGGTGAGTGTAAGACACTTACCTTCTATAGCAACACACACATACCTCCAAAGGCTTCTTTCTTCAAGAACCCAGATGTTAGCGCGAAAGCCTGATGGACATGGCCTCGTTTCTCAGAATTCAGTGTAAGGCTACTACCACTGAGGCTAGCCCGCGTACATTGGAAGACCCATCCACCTCCACGACACAGGACTTAATGGAGAGAAACCCTCCGCCCAACGTGTTCCTCCCTGGACGGTATCGCGCGTTCCATCTCTTTCCTTTCACACCCGGTTTAACAAGCCGCTTCCATCCTTACGAAAAGAGACGGTAGTCGAAGGACGCCAACCCTCGAGATTTGTTCTTAGAGGGAAACAGGCGTATGCCATCTTCCTTGTGCTTCCGCACATCATACATTTCCATACACATCTTTCTTCATGTCACGACGGTAGGCACATTCGAAACGGAGAGCTAAGTCTAGTCTATGTCCCTTACGCCTTCACACCCAATACGGAAAACACTTTCCTCTTTCCTGAAACGATATGATAGTTGAGGGAAGCCTTCTTCACAAGTGGTTTCTCAAGCACCGTCCGTCACAGGGCACATTCTAGATGCTTTCACCATTTCATGCTAAGTGCTTCTCACCCTTACGTGTATGGCTTTCCTGACGGATTTCCTTCTCACCCTTGAAGCCGTGACCTTTTCCATCTGCTCTCTCATACTCTTGGAAACACTTCCCACGGAACAGGATTTGAATTGCGACAGACATTCTACACTAATTACTTCTGTAGCACAGGCATGGGGCACATTCCTTGCGATTTCACCCTTACATGGGAAAAGTCTACCATGTTCAGGGAAGATGTTAGTGAGTAGTTCGTTTCTCGGCAGGGGTGTTTCTTCAGACTGAAGAGTACTTCCTTTGTTTAGGATTCAACACGTACATTTTGTGACTCTGGATTCCTCGGGAACCCAGATGGAAGCTCGAAGTCGCGTTTGACACAGACTTGGTTCGCAGAGATTAGTGTATGCCTTTCCTTGGGCGAAGTCACATCCTTTTGAAAACCCTTCTATCTTCGTGACACGTGGTGTTCGTTGAGGAAAGCCCCCCCAGAAGAAGTTGTTCCGCGAGTATGGTGTATCACTCTTCCTTCCCCTCCGTTTTCTTTCGCACTTTGCTTCAAGCCGCTTCGTCCCTCAGCAAAGCCGATGGCAGTCGAAGGACCGCCCCTCCACAGCAGCGTTGTTTCTTAGACTTAAGTGTATAGCACGTCCCTTACGCTTCCTCCCCTTTCCAGACACACACCTCTCTAGGGGACAACTAGTGTGTTGGTTGTCCCATTCGACCCCCATTTTTCTTCACAAATCAGCGTGTGGCATCTTCCTTGCGCTTTCAAACAAAGTACTGACAACGCTTCTATCTTCCCGAAACAAGATCTGAGTTGGGAGAAGCTTTCGACCCAAGTTCGTTCTCAAGCAGTGGTATATGGCACAGTAGTTGTGCCTTCGCTTTTAACGTTGGAAATTTCCTGCGTCTTCTTCCCTGTAGATGGCAGTGGAAAGACTATTTCTCTCTACCGCTTTGTTCCTTGAGAGGTGAGTGTAAGACACTTACACATATATCTCAAAAGGCGTCATGCTTCCCGCACCGAGAGGTGAGCACGAAATCGTGTTGGACGTGGCCTTGTTTCTCTGAGTTCAGTGGAAGGCGCTGCTGAGGCTAGCTCACGTACCTTTGAAGGCCCTTCCAACTTCATGACACAAGACTTTCGTGGAGAGGGACCCTCCACACACCGTGTTCCTCACTGTAGTGTATCGCGCTTTCCGTCTCTTTTCTCTCGCCCTAAGCTTTAACAAGGTGCTTCCATCCGTACGGAAAGGGCTGGTCGTCGACGGACGGCAACCCTCTAGATTTGTTCTTAGAGTCAAACACCCGTAGGCAAGCCTCCTTACGCTTCCTCACATCATACCTCTCCATACTCATCCTTCTTCATGGAACGAACAGTAGACACATTCGAAACGGACGGCCGACTCTAGGGTACGTCCCTCATGCCTCCACACCCACGACGGAAAACACTTTTATCTTCCTGAAACAATATGATAGCTGAGGGCAGACTTCTTCACAAGGGGTTCGTCAAGCACCGTCACAGGGCACGGCACCTTCTTTATGCCTTCACACGTTCATGCCAGAAGGCCGCTCATACGCAGGTGGTGTATGGCTTTCCAGGACTTCCTTCTCACACTTAAAGGCATGACCTGTTCCCTCTGCTGTCTCTCATACTCTTTGAAAACGTTCCTCGCGGAACAAGATTGGAATGGCGAGGGACCATCTACCCTAAGTATGTCTGTGCCACAGGCACGGGGCACATTCCTCGCGCTGCCACACTTACGTTGGAATAGACGAGCATTTTCAGGGAAGGTGTTAGTAGAAACACGGTTTCTCTGCAGTGGTGTTTCTTCAGACTGAAGTGCACGCCGCCTGTTTCGGATTCAACACATACCTGTTGTGACTATGTTCTCCCCGTGACGCCAGAGGTCAGCTCGAAGTCGCCTTCGACACAGACTTGTTTCGCGCCGTTTAGTCTGTGGCTTTCCTTTGGCGAACTCACGTACATTTGGAAAACCCTTCTAGCGTCGTGACCCATGGTGTCCATTGAGCGAAGCCCTCCGTACCACGTTGTTCCACGAGGAAGGCCTATCGGGCTTTTCCTCTGCTTCCTTTCATACTTGGCGTAAAGCCGCTTCGATCCTTCGGAAGGGAGAAGGGAGTCGAAGGACCGCTCCTCCGCAGCATTGCTTTTGAGACCTAAGTGTAGAGCTCGTTCCTTACGCTTCCTCCGATTTCCAGACACACACCTCTCTAGGGGACAACTTGTTCGTTGGTGGTCACATTCGACGCACATTTTTCCTCACAATTCCGCGGATGGCATTTTCCTGACGCTTTCACACGAAGTCCTGAAAACGCTTGTCTCTCCCTGAAACAAGATCTGAGTTGAGAGAAGCTTGAGACACAACTCCTTTCTCAAACAGTGGAATATGGCACAGTAGTTGTGCCTTCACTTTTAACGGTGGAAAGTTCTTCCATCTCTTCCCTGTAGGTGGTAGTGGAAAGACTGTTTCCCTACACTTTTCGTTTCTTGAGAGGTGAGTGTAAGACACTTACCTTCTATAGCAACACACACATACCTCCAAAGGCTTCTTTCTTCAAGAACCCAGATGTTAGCGCGAAAGCCTGATGGACATGGCCTCGTTTCTCAGAATTCAGTGTAAGGCTACTACCACTGAGGCTAGCCCGCGTACATTGGAAGACCCATCCACCTCCACGACACAGGACTTAATGGAGAGAAACCCTCCGCCCAACGTGTTCCTCCCTGGACGGTATCGCGCGTTCCATCTCTTTCCTTTCACACCCGGTTTAACAAGCCGCTTCCATCCTTACGAAAAGAGACGGTAGTCGAAGGACGCCAACCCTCGAGATTTGTTCTTAGAGGGAAACAGGCGTATGCCATCTTCCTTGTGCTTCCGCACATCATACATTTCCATACACATCTTTCTTCATGTCACGACGGTAGGCACATTCGAAACGGAGAGCTAAGTCTAGTCTATGTCCCTTACGCCTTCACACCCAATACGGAAAACACTTTCCTCTTTCCTGAAACGATATGATAGTTGAGGGAAGCCTTCTTCACAAGTGGTTTCTCAAGCACCGTCCGTCACAGGGCACATTCTAGATGCTTTCACCATTTCATGCTAAGTGCTTCTCACCCTTACGTGTATGGCTTTCCTGACGGATTTCCTTCTCACCCTTGAAGCCGTGACCTTTTCCATCTGCTCTCTCATACTCTTGGAAACACTTCCCACGGAACAGGATTTGAATTGCGACAGACATTCTACACTAATTACTTCTGTAGCACAGGCATGGGGCACATTCCTTGCGATTTCACCCTTACATGGGAAAAGTCTACCATGTTCAGGGAAGATGTTAGTGAGTAGTTCGTTTCTCGGCAGGGGTGTTTCTTCAGACTGAAGAGTACTTCCTTTGTTTAGGATTCGACACGTACATTTTGTGACTCTGGATTCCTCGGGAACCCAGATGGAAGCTCGAAGTCGCGTTTGACACAGACTTGGTTCGCAGAGATTAGTGTATGCCTTTCCTTGGGCGAAGTCACATCCTTTTGAAAACCCTTCTATCTTCGTGACACGTGGTGTTCGTTGAGGAAAGCCCCCCCAGAAGAAGTTGTTCCGCGAGTATGGTGTATCACTCTTCCTTCCCCTCCGTTTTCTTTCGCACTTTGCTTCAAGCCGCTTCGTCCCTCAGCAAAGCCGATGGCAGTCGAAGGACCGCCCCTCCACAGCAGCGTTGTTTCTTAGACTTAAGTGTATAGCACGTCCCTTACGCTTCCTCCCCTTTCCAGACACACACCTCTCTAGGGGACAACTAGTGTGTTGGTTGTCCCATTCGACCCCCATTTTTCTTCACAAATCAGCGTGTGGCATCTTCCTTGCGCTTTCAAACAAAGTACTGACAACGCTTCTATCTTCCCGAAACAAGATCTGAGTTGGGAGAAGCTTTCGACCCAAGTTCGTTCTCAAGCAGTGGTATATGGCACAGTAGTTGTGCCTTCGCTTTTAACGTTGGAAATTTCCTGCGTCTTCTTCCCTGTAGATGGCAGTGGAAAGACTATTTCTCTCTACCGCTTTGTTCCTTGAGAGGTGAGTGTAAGACACTTACACATATATCTCAAAAGGCGTCATGCTTCCCGCACCGAGAGGTGAGCACGAAATCGTGTTGGACGTGGCCTTGTTTCTCTGAGTTCAGTGGAAGGCGCTGCTGAGGCTAGCTCACGTACCTTTGAAGGCCCTTCCAACTTCATGACACAAGACTTTCGTGGAGAGGGACCCTCCACACACCGTGTTCCTCACTGTAGTGTATCGCGCTTTCCGTCTCTTTTCTCTCGCCCTAAGCTTTAACAAGGTGCTTCCATCCGTACGGAAAGGGCTGGTCGTCGACGGACGGCAACCTCTAGATTTGTTCTTAGAGTCAAACACCCGTAGGCAAGCCTCCTTACGCTTCCTCACATCATACCTCTCCATACTCATCCTTCTTCATGGAACGAACAGTAGACACATTCGAAACGGACGGCCGACTCTAGGGTACGTCCCTCATGCCTCCACACCCACGACGGAAAACACTTTTATCTTCCTGAAACAATATGATAGCTGAGGGCAGACTTCTTCACAAGGGGTTCGTCAAGCACCGTCACAGGGCACGGCACCTTCTTTATGCCTTCACACGTTCATGCCAGAAGGCCGCTCATACGCAGGTGGTGTATGGCTTTCCAGGACTTCCTTCTCACACTTAAAGGCATGACCTGTTCCCTCTGCTGTCTCTCATACTCTTTGAAAACGTTCCTCGCGGAACAAGATTGGAATGGCGAGGGACCATCTACCCTAAGTATGTCTGTGCCACAGGCACGGGGCACATTCCTCGCGCTGCCACACTTACGTTGGAATAGACGAGCATTTTCAGGGAAGGTGTTAGTAGAAACACGGTTTCTCTGCAGTGGTGTTTCTTCAGACTGAAGTGCACGCCGCCTGTTTCGGATTCAACACATACCTGTTGTGACTATGTTCTCCCCGTGACGCCAGAGGTCAGCTCGAAGTCGCCTTCGACACAGACTTGTTTCGCGCCGTTTAGTCTGTGGCTTTCCTTTGGCGAACTCACGTACATTTGGAAAACCCTTCTAGCGTCGTGACCCATGGTGTCCATTGAGCGAAGCCCTCCGTACCACGTTGTTCCACGAGGAAGGCCTATCGGGCTTTTCCTCTGCTTCCTTTCATACTTGGCGTAAAGCCGCTTCGATCCTTCGGAAGGGAGAAGGGAGTCGAAGGACCGCTCCTCCGCAGCATTGTTTTTGAGACCTAAGTGTAGAGCTCGTTCCTTACGCTTCCTCCGATTTCCAGACACACACCTCTCTAGGGGACAACTTGTTCGTTGGTGGTCACATTCGACGCACATTTTTCCTCACAATTCCGCGGATGGCATTTTCCTGACGCTTTCACACGAAGTCCTGAAAACGCTTGTCTCTCCCTGAAACAAGATCTGAGTTGAGAGAAGCTTGAGACACAACTCCTTTCTCAAACAGTGGAATATGGCACAGTAGTTGTGCCTTCACTTTTAACGGTGGAAAGTTCTTCCATCTCTTCCCTGTAGGTGGTAGTGGAAAGACTGTTTCCCTACACTTTTCGTTTCTTGAGAGGCGAGTGTAAGACACTTACCTTCTATAGCAACACACACATACCTCCAAAGGCTTCTTTCTTCAAGAACCCAGATGTTAGCGCGAAAGCCTGATGGACATGGCCTCGTTTCTCAGAATTCCGTGTAAGGCTACTACCACTGAGGCTAGCCCGCGTACATTGGAAGACCCATCCACCTCCACGACACAGGACTTAATGGAGAGAAACCCTCCGCCCAACGTGTTCCTCCCTGGACGGTATCGCGCGTTCCATCTCTTTCCTTTCACACCCGGTTTAACAAGCCGCTTCCATCCTTACGAAAAGAGACGGTAGTCGAAGGACGCCAACCCTCGAGATTTGTTCTTAGAGGGAAACAGGCGTATGCCATCTTCCTTGTGCTTCCGCACATCATACATTTCCATACACATCTTTCTTCATGTCACGACGGTAGGCACATTCGAAACGGAGAGCTAAGTCTAGTCTATGTCCCTTACGCCTTCACACCCAATACGGAAAACACTTTCCTCTTTCCTGAAACGATATGATAGTTGAGGGAAGCCTTCTTCACAAGTGGTTTCTCAAGCACCGTCCGTCACAGGGCACATTCTAGATGCTTTCACCATTTCATGCTAAGTGCTTCTCACCCTTACGTGTATGGCTTTCCTGACGGATTTCCTTCTCACCCTTGAAGCCGTGACCTTTTCCATCTGCTCTCTCATACTCTTGGAAACACTTCCCACGGAACAGGATTTGAATTGCGACAGACATTCTACACTAATTACTTCTGTAGCACAGGCATGGGGCACATTCCTTGCGATTTCACCCTTACATGGGAAAAGTCTACCATGTTCAGGGAAGATGTTAGTGAGTAGTTCGTTTCTCGGCAGGGGTGTTTCTTCAGACTGAAGAGTACTTCCTTTGTTTAGGATTCAACACGTACATTTTGTGACTCTGGATTCCTCGGGAACCCAGATGGAAGCTCGAAGTCGCGTTTGACACAGACTTGGTTCGCAGAGATTAGTGTATGCCTTTCCTTGGGCGAAGTCACATCCTTTTGAAAACCCTTCTATCTTCGTGACACGTGGTGTTCGTTGAGGAAAGCCCCCCCAGAAGAAGTTGTTCCGCGAGTATGGTGTATCACTCTTCCTTCCCCTCCGTTTTCTTTCGCACTTTGCTTCAAGCCGCTTCGTCCCTCAGCAAAGCCGATGGCAGTCGAAGGACCGCCCCTCCACAGCAGCGTTGTTTCTTAGACTTAAGTGTATAGCACGTCCCTTACGCTTCCTCCCCTTTCCAGACACACACCTCTCTAGGGGACAACTAGTGTGTTGGTTGTCCCATTCGACCCCCATTTTTCTTCACAAATCAGCGTGTGGCATCTTCCTTGCGCTTTCAAACAAAGTACTGACAACGCTTCTATCTTCCCGAAACAAGATCTGAGTTGGGAGAAGCTTTCGACCCAAGTTCGTTCTCAAGCAGTGGTATATGGCACAGTAGTTGTGCCTTCGCTTTTAACGTTGGAAATTTCCTGCGTCTTCTTCCCTGTAGATGGCAGTGGAAAGACTATTTCTCTCTACCGCTTTGTTCCTTGAGAGGTGAGTGTAAGACACTTACACATATATCTCAAAAGGCGTCATGCTTCCCGCACCGAGAGGTGAGCACGAAATCGTGTTGGACGTGGCCTTGTTTCTCTGAGTTCAGTGGAAGGTGCTGCTGAGGCTAGCTCACGTACCTTTGAAGGCCCTTCCAACTTCATGACACAAGACTTTCGTGGAGAGGGACCCTCCACACACCGTGTTCCTCACTGTAGTGTATCGCGCTTTCCGTCTCTTTTCTCTCGCCCTAAGCTTTAACAAGGTGCTTCCATCCGTACGGAAAGGGCTGGTCGTCGACGGACGGCAACCCTCTAGATTTGTTCTTAGAGTCAAACACCCGTAGGCAAGCCTCCTTACGCTTCCTCACATCATACCTCTCCATACTCATCCTTCTTCATGGAACGAACAGTAGACACATTCGAAACGGACGGCCGACTCTAGGGTACGTCCCTCATGCCTCCACACCCACGACGGAAAACACTTTTATCTTCCTGAAACAATATGATAGCTGAGGGCAGACTTCTTCACAAGGGGTTCGTCAAGCACCGTCACAGGGCACGGCACCTTCTTTAGCCTTCACACGTTCATGCCAGAAGGCCGCTCATACGCAGGTGGTGTATGGCTTTCCAGGACTTCCTTCTCACACTTAAAGGCATGACCTGTTCCCTCTGCTGTCTCTCATACTCTTTGAAAACGTTCCTCGCGGAACAAGATTGGAATGGCGAGGGACCATCTACCCTAAGTATGTCTGTGCCACAGGCACGGGGCACATTCCTCGCGCTGCCACACTTACGTTGGAATAGACGAGCATTTTCAGGGAAGGTGTTAGTAGAAACACGGTTTCTCTGCAGTGGTGTTTCTTCAGACTGAAGTGCACGCCGCCTGTTTCGGATTCAACACATACCTGTTGTGACTATGTTCTCCCCGTGACACCAGAGGTCAGCTCGAAGTCGCCTTCGACACAGACTTGTTTCGCGCCGTTTAGTCTGTGGCTTTCCTTTGGCGAACTCACGTACATTTGGAAAACCCTTCTAGCGTCGTGACCCATGGTGTCCATTGAGCGAAGCCCTCCGTACCACGTTGTTCCACGAGGAAGGCCTATCGGGCTTTTCCTCTGCTTCCTTTCATACTTGGCGTAAAGCCGCTTCGATCCTTCGGAAGGGAGAAGGGAGTCGAAGGACCGCTCCTCCGCAGCATTGCTTTTGAGACCTAAGTGTAGAGCTCGTTCCTTACGCTTCCTCCGATTTCCAGACACACACCTCTCTAGGGGACAACTTGTTCGTTGGTGGTCACATTCGACGCACATTTTTCCTCACAATTCCGCGGATGGCATTTTCCTGACGCTTTCACACGAAGTCCTGAAAACGCTTGTCTCTCCCTGAAACAAGATCTGAGTTGAGAGAAGCTTGAGACACAACTCCTTTCTCAAACAGTGGAATATGGCACAGTAGTTGTGCCTTCACTTTTAACGGTGGAAAGTTCTTCCATCTCTTCCCTGTAGGTGGTAGTGGAAAGACTGTTTCCCTACACTTTTCGTTTCTTGAGAGGTGAGTGTAAGACACTTACCTTCTATAGCAACACACACATACCTCCAAAGGCTTCTTTCTTCAAGAACCCAGATGTTAGCACGAAAGCCTGATGGACATGGCCTCGTTTCTCAGAATTCCGTGTAAGGCTACTACCACTGAGGCTAGCCCGCGTACATTGGAAGACCCATCCACCTCCACGACACAGGACTTAATGGAGAGAAACCCTCCGCCCAACGTGTTCCTCCCTGGACGGTATCGCGCGTTCCATCTCTTTCCTTTCACACCCGGTTTAACAAGCCGCTTCCATCCTTACGAAAAGAGACGGTAGTCGAAGGACGCCAACCCTCGAGATTTGTTCTTAGAGGGAAACAGGCGTATGCCATCTTCCTTGTGCTTCCGCACATCATACATTTCCATACACATCTTTTTTCATGTCACGACGGTAGGCACATTCGAAACGGAGAGCTAAGTCTAGTCTATGTCCCTTACGCCTTCACACCCAATACGGAAAACACTTTCCTCTTTCCTGAAACGATATGATAGTTGAGGGAAGCCTTCTTCACAAGTGGTTTCTCAAGCACCGTCCGTCACAGGGCACATTCTAGATGCTTTCACCATTTCATGCTAAGTGCTTCTCACCCTTACGTGTATGGCTTTCCTGACGGATTTCCTTCTCACCCTTGAAGCCGTGACCTTTTCCATCTGCTCTCTCATACTCTTGGAAACACTTCCCACGGAACAGGATTTGAATTGCGACAGACATTCTACACTAATTACTTCTGTAGCACAGGCATGGGGCACATTCCTTGCGATTTCACCCTTACATGGGAAAAGTCTACCATGTTCAGGGAAGATGTTAGTGAGTAGTTCGTTTCTCGGCAGGGGTGTTTCTTCAGACTGAAGAGTACTTCCTTTGTTTAGGATTCAACACGTACATTTTGTGACTCTGGATTCCTCGGGAACCCAGATGGAAGCTCGAAGTCGCGTTTGACACAGACTTGGTTCGCAGAGATTAGTGTATGCCTTTCCTTGGGCGAAGTCACATCCTTTTGAAAACCCTTCTATCTTCGTGACACGTGGTGTTCGTTGAGGAAAGCCCCCCCAGAAGAAGTTGTTCCGCGAGTATGGTGTATCACTCTTCCTTCCCCTCCGTTTTCTTTCGCACTTTGCTTCAAGCCGCTTCGTCCCTCAGCAAAGCCGATGGCAGTCGAAGGACCGCCCCTCCACAGCAGCGTTGTTTCTTAGACTTAAGTGTATAGCACGTCCCTTACGCTTCCTCCCCTTTCCAGACACACACCTCTCTAGGGGACAACTAGTGTGTTGGTTGTCCCATTCGACCCCCATTTTTCTTCACAAATCAGCGTGTGGCATCTTCCTTGCGCTTTCAAACAAAGTACTGACAACGCTTCTATCTTCCCGAAACAAGATCTGAGTTGGGAGAAGCTTTCGACCCAAGTTCGTTCTCAAGCAGTGGTATATGGCACAGTAGTTGTGCCTTCGCTTTTAACGTTGGAAATTTCCTGCGTCTTCTTCCCTGTAGATGGCAGTGGAAAGACTATTTTTCTCTACCGCTTTGTTCCTTGAGAGGTGAGTGTAAGACCCTTACACATATATCTCAAAAGGCGTCATGCTTCCCGCACCGAGAGGTGAGCACGAAATCGTGTTGGACGTGGCCTTGTTTCTCTGAGTTCAGTGGAAGGCGCTGCTGAGGCTAGCTCACGTACCTTTGAAGGCCCTTCCAACTTCATGACACAAGACTTTCGTGGAGAGGGACCCTCCACACACCGTGTTCCTCACTGTAGTGTATCGCGCTTTCCGTCTCTTTTCTCTCGCCCTAAGCTTTAACAAGGTGCTTCCATCCGTACGGAAAGGGCTGGTCGTCGACGGACGGCAACCCTCTAGATTTGTTCTTAGAGTCAAACACCCGTAGGCAAGCCTCCTTACGCTTCCTCACATCATACCTCTCCATACTCATCCTTCTTCATGGAACGAACAGTAGACACATTCGAAACGGACGGCCGACTCTAGGGTACGTCCCTCATGCCTCCACACCCACGACGGAAAACACTTTTATCTTCCTGAAACAATATGATAGCTGAGGGCAGACTTCTTCACAAGGGGTTCGTCAAGCACCGTCACAGGGCACGGCACCTTCTTTATGCCTTCACACGTTCATGCCAGAAGGCCGCTCATACGCAGGTGGTGTATGGCTTTCCAGGACTTCCTTCTCACACTTAAAGGCATGACCTGTTCCCTCTGCTGTCTCTCATACTCTTTGAAAACGTTCCTCGCGGAACAAGATTGGAATGGCGAGGGACCATCTACCCTAAGTATGTCTGTGCCACAGGCACGGGGCACATTCCTCGCGCTGCCACACTTACGTTGGAATAGACGAGCATTTTCAGGGAAGGTGTTAGTAGAAACACGGTTTCTCTGCAGTGGTGTTTCTTCAGACTGAAGTGCACGCCGCCTGTTTCGGATTCAACACATACCTGTTGTGACTATGTTCTCCCCGTGACGCCAGAGGTCAGCTCGAAGTCGCCTTCGACACAGACTTGTTTCGCGCCGTTTAGTCTGTGGCTTTCCTTTGGCGAACTCACGTACATTTGGAAAACCCTTCTAGCGTCGTGACCCATGGTGTTCATTGAGCGAAGCCCTCCGTACCACGTTGTTCCACGAGGAAGGCCTATCGGGCTTTTCCTCTGCTTCCTTTCATACTTGGCGTAAAGCCGCTTCGATCCTTCGGAAGGGAGAAGGGAGTCGAAGGACCGCTCCTCCGCAGCATTGTTTTTGAGACCTAAGTGTAGAGCTCGTTCCTTACGCTTCCTCCGATTTCCAGACACACACCTCTCTAGGGGACAACTTGTTCGTTGGTGGTCACATTCGACGCACATTTTTCCTCACAATTCCGCGGATGGCATTTTCCTGACGCTTTCACACGAAGTCCTGAAAACGCTTGTCTCTCCCTGAAACAAGATCTGAGTTGAGAGAAGCTTGAGACACAACTCCTTTCTCAAACAGTGGAATATGGCACAGTAGTTGTGCCTTCACTTTTAACGGTGGAAAGTTCTTCCATCTCTTCCCTGTAGGTGGTAGTGGAAAGACTGTTTCCCTACACTTTTCGTTTCTTGAGAGGTGAGTGTAAGACACTTACCTTCTATAGCAACACACACATACCTCCAAAGGCTTCTTTCTTCAAGAACCCAGATGTTAGCACGAAAGCCTGATGGACATGGCCTCGTTTCTCAGAATTCCGTGTAAGGCTACTACCACTGAGGCTAGCCCGCGTACATTGGAAGACCCATCCACCTCCACGACACAGGACTTAATGGAGAGAAACCCTCCGCCCAACGTGTTCCTCCCTGGACGGTATCGCGCGTTCCATCTCTTTCCTTTCACACCCGGTTTAACAAGCCGCTTCCATCCTTACGAAAAGAGACGGTAGTCGAAGGACGCCAACCCTCGAGATTTGTTCTTAGAGGGAAACAGGCGTATGCCATCTTCCTTGTGCTTCCGCACATCATACATTTCCATACACATCTTTCTTCATGTCACGACGGTAGGCACATTCGAAACGGAGAGCTAAGTCTAGTCTATGTCCCTTACGCCTTCACACCCAATACGGAAAACACTTTCCTCTTTCCTGAAACGATATGATAGTTGAGGGAAGCCTTCTTCACAAGTGGTTTCTCAAGCACCGTCCGTCACAGGGCACATTCTAGATGCTTTCACCATTTCATGCTAAGTGCTTCTCACCCTTACGTGTATGGCTTTCCTGACGGATTTCCTTCTCACCCTTGAAGCCGTGACCTTTTCCATCTGCTCTCTCATACTCTTGGAAACACTTCCCACGGAACAGGATTTGAATTGCGACAGACATTCTACACTAATTACTTCTGTAGCACAGGCATGGGGCACATTCCTTGCGATTTCACCCTTACATGGGAAAAGTCTACCATGTTCAGGGAAGATGTTAGTGAGTAGTTCGTTTCTCGGCAGGGGTGTTTCTTCAGACTGAAGAGTACTTCCTTTGTTTAGGATTCAACACGTACATTTTGTGACTCTGGATTCCTCGGGAACCCAGATGGAAGCTCGAAGTCGCGTTTGACACAGACTTGGTTCGCAGAGATTAGTGTATGCCTTTCCTTGGGCGAAGTCACATCCTTTTGAAAACCCTTCTATCTTCGTGACACGTGGTGTTCGTTGAGGAAAGCCCCCCCAGAAGAAGTTGTTCCGCGAGTATGGTGTATCACTCTTCCTTCCCCTCCGTTTTCTTTCGCACTTTGCTTCAAGCCGCTTCGTCCCTCAGCAAAGCCGATGGCAGTCGAAGGACCGCCCCTCCACAGCAGCGTTGTTTCTTAGACTTAAGTGTATAGCACGTCCCTTACGCTTCCTCCCCTTTCCAGACACACACCTCTCTAGGGGACAACTAGTGTGTTGGTTGTCCCATTCGACCCCCATTTTTCTTCACAAATCAGCGTGTGGCATCTTCCTTGCGCTTTCAAACAAAGTACTGACAACGCTTCTATCTTCCCGAAACAAGATCTGAGTTGGGAGAAGCTTTCGACCCAAGTTCGTTCTCAAGCAGTGGTATATGGCACAGTAGTTGTGCCTTCGCTTTTAACGTTGGAAATTTCCTGCGTCTTCTTCCCTGTAGATGGCAGTGGAAAGACTATTTCTCTCTACCGCTTTGTTCCTTGAGAGGTGAGTGTAAGACACTTACACATATATCTCAAAAGGCGTCATGCTTCCCGCACCGAGAGGTGAGCACGAAATCGTGTTGGACGTGGCCTTGTTTCTCTGAGTTCAGTGGAAGGCGCTGCTGAGGCTAGCTCACGTACCTTTGAAGGCCCTTCCAACTTCATGACACAAGACTTTCGTGGAGAGGGACCCTCCACACACCGTGTTCCTCACTGTAGTGTATCGCGCTTTCCGTCTCTTTTCTCTCGCCCTAAGCTTTAACAAGGTGCTTCCATCCGTACGGAAAGGGCTGGTCGTCGACGGACGGCAACCCTCTAGATTTGTTCTTAGAGTCAAACACCCGTAGGCAAGCCTCCTTACGCTTCCTCACATCATACCTCTCCATACTCATCCTTCTTCATGGAACGAACAGTAGACACATTCGAAACGGACGGCCGACTCTAGGGTACGTCCCTCATGCCTCCACACCCACGACGGAAAACACTTTTATCTTCCTGAAACAATATGATAGCTGAGGGCAGACTTCTTCACAAGGGGTTCGTCAAGCACCGTCACAGGGCACGGCACCTTCTTTATGCCTTCACACGTTCATGCCAGAAGGCCGCTCATACGCAGGTGGTGTATGGCTTTCCAGGACTTCCTTCTCACACTTAAAGGCATGACCTGTTCCCTCTGCTGTCTCTCATACTCTTTGAAAACGTTCCTCGCGGAACAAGATTGGAATGGCGAGGGACCATCTACCCTAAGTATGTCTGTGCCACAGGCACGGGGCACATTCCTCGCGCTGCCACACTGACGTTGGAATAGACGAGCATTTTCAGGGAAGGTGTTAGTAGAAACACGGTTTCTCTGCAGTGGTGTTTCTTCAGACTGAAGTGCACGCCGCCTGTTTCGGATTCAACACATACCTGTTGTGACTATGTTCTCCCCGTGACGCCAGAGGTCAGCTCGAAGTCGCCTTCGACACAGACTTGTTTCGCGCCGTTTAGTCTGTGGCTTTCCTTTGGCGAACTCACGTACATTTGGAAAACCCTTCTAGCGTCGTGACCCATGGTGTCCATTGAGGGAAGCCCTCCATACCACGTTGTTCCACGAGGAAGGCCTATCGGGCTTTTCCTCTGCTTCCTTTCATACTTGGCGTAAAGCCGCTTCGATCCTTCGGAAGGGAGAAGGGAGTCGGAGGACCGCTCCTCCGCAGCATTGTTTTTGAGACCTAAGTGTAGAGCTCGTTCCTTACGCTTCCTCCGATTTCCAGACACACACCTCTCTAGGGGACAACTTGTTCGTTGGTGGTCACATTCGACGCACACTTTTCCTCACAATTCCGCGGATGGCATTTTCCTGACGCTTTCACACGAAGTCCTGAAAACGCTTGTCTCTCCCTGAAACAAGATCTGAGTTGAGAGAAGCTTGAGACACAACTCCTTTCTCAAACAGTGGAATATGGCACAGTAGTTGTGCCTTCACTTTTAACGGTGGAAAGTTCTTCCATCTCTTCCCTGTAGGTGGTAGTGGAAAGACTGTTTCCCTACACTTTTCGTTTCTTGAGAGGTGAGTGTAAGACACTTACCTTCTATAGCAACACACACATACCTCCAAAGGCTTCTTTCTTCAAGAACCCAGATGTTAGCGCGAAAGCCTGATGGACATGGCCTCGTTTCTCAGAATTCCGTGTAAGGCTACTACCACTGAGGCTAGCCCGCGTACATTGGAAGACCCATCCACCTCCACGAGACAGGACTTAATGGAGAGAAACCCTCCGCCCAACGTGTTCCTCCCTGGACGGTATCGCGCGTTCCATCTCTTTCCTTTCACACCCGGTTTAACAAGCCGCTTCCATCCTTACGAAAAGAGACGGTAGTCGAAGGACGCCAACCCTCGAGATTTGTTCTTAGAGGGAAACAGGCGTATGCCATCTTCCTTGTGCTTCCGCACATCATACATTTCCATACACATCTTTCTTCATGTCACGACGGTAGGCACATTCGAAACGGAGAGCTAAGTCTAGTCTATGTCCCTTACGCCTTCACACCCAATACGGAAAACACTTTCCTCTTTCCTGAAACGATATGATAGTTGAGGGAAGCCTTCTTCACAAGTGGTTTCTCAAGCACCGTCCGTCACAGGGCACATTCTAGATGCTTTCACCATTTCATGCTAAGTGCTTCTCACCCTTACGTGTATGGCTTTCCTGACGGATTTCCTTCTCACCCTTGAAACCGTGACCTTTTCCATCTGCTCTCTCATACTCTTGGAAACACTTCCCACGGAACAGGATTTGAATTGCGACAGACATTCTACACTAATTACTTCTGTAGCACAGGCATGGGGCACATTCCTTGCGATTTCACCCTTACATGGGAAAAGTCTACCATGTTCAGGGAAGATGTTAGTGAGTAGTTCGTTTCTCGGCAGGGGTGTTTCTTCAGACTGAAGAGTACTTCCTTTGTTTAGGATTCAACACGTACATTTTGTGACTCTGGATTCCTCGGGAACCCAGATGGAAGCTCGAAGTCGCGTTTGACACAGACTTGGTTCGCAGAGATTAGTGTATGCCTTTCCTTGGGCGAAGTCACATCCTTTTGAAAACCCTTCTATCTTCGTGACACATGGTGTTCGTTGAGGAAAGCCCCCCCAGAAGAAGTTGTTCCGCGAGTATGGTGTATCACTCTTCCTTCCCCTCCGTTTTCTTTCGCACTTTGCTTCAAGCCGCTTCGTCCCTCAGCAAAGCCGATGGCAGTCGAAGGACCGCCCCTCCACAGCAGCGTTGTTTCTTAGACTTAAGTGTATAGCACGTCCCTTACGCTTCCTCCCCTTTCCAGACACACACCTCTCTAGGGGACAACTAGTGTGTTGGTTGTCCCATTCGACCCCCATTTTTCTTCACAAATCAGCGTGTGGCATCTTCCTTGCGCTTTCAAACAAAGTACTGACAACGCTTCTATCTTCCCGAAACAAGATCTGAGTTGGGAGAAGCTTTCGACCCAAGTTCGTTCTCAAGCAGTGGTATATGGCACAGTAGTTGTGCCTTCGCTTTTAACGTTGGAAATTTCCTGCGTCTTCTTCCCTGTAGATGGCAGTGGAAAGACTATTTCTCTCTACCGCTTTGTTCCTTGAGAGGTGAGTGTAAGACACTTACACATATATCTCAAAAGGCGTCATGCTTCCCGCACCGAGAGGTGAGCACGAAATCGTGTTGGACGTGGCCTTGTTTCTCTGAGTTCAGTGGAAGGCGCTGCTGAGGCTAGCTCACGTACCTTTGAAGGCCCTTCCAACTTCATGACACAAGACTTTCGTGGAGAGGGACCCTCCACACACCGTGTTCCTCACTGTAGTGTATCGCGCTTTCCGTCTCTTTTCTCTCGCCCTAAGCTTTAACAAGGTGCTTCCATCCGTACGGAAAGGGCTGGTCGTCGACGGACGGCAACCCTCTAGATTTGTTCTTAGAGTCAAACACCCGTAGGCAAGCCTCCTTACGCTTCCTCACATCATACCTCTCCATACTCATCCTTCTTCATGGAACGAACAGTAGACACATTCGAAACGGACGGCCGACTCTAGGGTACGTCCCTCATGCCTCCACACCCACGACGGAAAACACTTTTATCTTCCTGAAACAATATGATAGCTGAGGGCAGACTTCTTCACAAGGGGTTCGTCAAGCACCGTCACAGGGCACGGCACCTTCTTTATGCCTTCACACGTTCATGCCAGAAGGCCGCTCATACGCAGGTGGTGTATGGCTTTCCAGGACTTCCTTCTCACACTTAAAGGCATGACCTGTTCCCTCTGCTGTCTCTCATACTCTTTGAAAACGTTCCTCGCGGAACAAGATTGGAATGGCGAGGGACCATCTACCCTAAGTATGTCTGTGCCACAGGCACGGGGCACATTCCTCGCGCTGCCACACTTACGTTGGAATAGACGAGCATTTTCAGGGAAGGTGTTAGTAGAAACACGGTTTCTCTGCAGTGGTGTTTCTTCAGACTGAAGTGCGCGCCGCCTGTTTCGGATTCAACACATACCTGTTGTGACTATGTTCTCCCCGTGACGCCAGAGGTCAGCTCGAAGTCGCCTTCGACACAGACTTGTTTCGCGCCGTTTAGTCTGTGGCTTTCCTTTGGCGAACTCACGTACATTTGGAAAACCCTTCTAGCGTCGTGACCCATGGTGTCCATTGAGCGAAGCCCTCCGTACCACGTTGTTCCACGAGGAAGGCCTATCGGGCTTTTCCTCTGCTTCCTTTCATACTTGGCGTAAAGCCGCTTCGATCCTTCGGAAGGGAGAAGGGAGTCGAAGGACCGCATCTCCGCAGCATTGCTTTTGAGACCTAAGTGTAGAGCTCGTTCCTTACGCTTCCTCCGATTTCCAGACACACACCTCTCTAGGGGACAACTTGTTCGTTGGTGGTCACATTCGACGCACATTTTTCCTCACAATTCCGCGGATGGCATTTTCCTGACGCTTTCACACGAAGTCCTGAAAACGCTTGTCTCTCCCTGAAACAAGATCTGAGTTGAGAGAAGCTTGAGACACAACTCCTTTCTCAAACAGTGGAATATGGCACAGTAGTTGTGCCTTCACTTTTAACGGTGGAAAGTTCTTCCATCTCTTCCCTGTAGGTGGTAGTGGAAAGACTGTTTCCCTACACTTTTCGTTTCTTGAGAGGTGAGTGTAAGACACTTACCTTCTATAGCAACACACACATACCTCCAAAGGCTTCTTTCTTCAAGAACCCAGATGTTAGCGCGAAAGCCTGATGGACATGGCCTCGTTTCTCAGATTTCAGTGTAAGGCTACTACCACTGAGGCTAGCCCGCGTACATTGGAAGACCCATCCACCTCCACGACACAGGACTTAATGGAGAGAAACCCTCCGCCCAACGTGTTCCTCCCTGGACGGTATCGCGCGTTCCATCTCTTTCCTTTCACACCCGGTTTAACAAGCCGCTTCCATCCTTACGAAAATAGACGGTAGTCGAAGGACGCCAACCCTCGAGATTTGTTCTTAGAGGGAAACAGGCGTATGCCATCTTCCTTGTGCTTCCGCACATCATACATTTCCATACACATCTTTCTTCATGTCACGACGGTAGGCACATTCGAAACGGAGAGCTAAGTCTAGTCTATGTCCCTTACGCCTTCACACCCAATACGGAAAACACTTTCCTCTTTCCTGAAACGATATGATAGTTGAGGGAAGCCTTCTTCACAAGTGGTTTCTCAAGCACCGTCCGTCACAGGGCACATTCTAGATGCTTTCACCATTTCATGCTAAGTGCTTCTCACCCTTACGTGTATGGCTTTCCTGACGGATTTCCTTCTCACCCTTGAAACCGTGACCTTTTCCATCTGCTCTCTCATACTCTTGGAAACACTTCCCACGGAACAGGATTTGAATTGCGACAGACATTCTACACTAATTACTTCTGTAGCACAGGCATGGGGCACATTCCTTGCGATTTCACCCTTACATGGGAAAAGTCTACCATGTTCAGGGAAGATGTTAGTGAGTAGTTCGTTTCTCGGCAGGGGTGTTTCTTCAGACTGAAGAGTACTTCCTTTGTTTAGGATTCAACACGTACATTTTGTGACTCTGGATTCCTCGGGAACCCAGATGGAAGCTCGAAGTCGCGTTTGACACAGACTTGGTTCGCAGAGATTAGTGTATGCCTTTCCTTGGGCGAAGTCACATCCTTTTGAAAACCCTTCTATCTTCGTGACACGTGGTGTTCGTTGAGGAAAGCCCCCCCAGAAGAAGTTGTTCCGCGAGTATGGTGTATCACTCTTCCTTCCCCTCCGTTTTCTTTCGCACTTTGCTTCAAGCCGCTTCGTCCCTCAGCAAAGCCGATGGCAGTCGAAGGACCGCCCCTCCACAGCAGCGTTGTTTCTTAGACTTAAGTGTATAGCACGTCCCTTACGCTTCCTCCCCTTTCCAGACACACACCTCTCTAGGGGACAACTAGTGTGTTGGTTGTCCCATTCGACCCCCATTTTTCTTCACAAATCAGCGTGTGGCATCTTCCTTGCGCTTTCAAACAAAGTACTGACAACGCTTCTATCTTCCCGAAACAAGATCTGAGTTGGGAGAAGCTTTCGACCCAAGTTCGTTCTCAAGCAGTGGTATATGGCACAGTAGTTGTGCCTTCGCTTTTAACGTTGGAAATTTCCTGCGTCTTCTTCCCTGTAGATGGCAGTGGAAAGACTATTTCTCTCTACCGCTTTGTTCCTTGAGAGGTGAGTGTAAGACACTTACACATATATCTCAAAAGGCGTCATGCTTCCCGCACCGAGAGGTGAGCACGAAATCGTGTTGGACGTGGCCTTGTTTCTCTGAGTTCAGTGGAAGGCGCTGCTGAGGCTAGCTCACGTACCTTTGAAGGCCCTTCCAACTTCATGACACAAGACTTTCGTGGAGAGGGACCCTCCACACACCGTGTTCCTCACTGTAGTGTATCGCGCTTTCCGTCTCTTTTCTCTCGCCCTAAGCTTTAACAAGGTGCTTCCATCCGTACGGAAAGGGCTGGTCGTCGACGGACGGCAACCCTCTAGATTTGTTCTTAGAGTCAAACACCCGTAGGCAAGCCTCCTTACGCTTCCTCACATCATACCTCTCCATACTCATCCTTCTTCATGGAACGAACAGTAGACACATTCGAAACGGACGGCCGACTCTAGGGTACGTCCCTCATGCCTCCACACCCACGACGGAAAACACTTTTATCTTCCTGAAACAATATGATAGCTGAGGGCAGACTTCTTCACAAGGGGTTCGTCAAGCACCGTCACAGGGCACGGCACCTTCTTTATGCCTTCACACGTTCATGCCAGAAGGCCGCTCATACGCAGGTGGTGTATGGCTTTCCAGGACTTCCTTCTCACACTTAAAGGCATGACCTGTTCCCTCTGCTGTCTCTCATACTCTTTGAAAACGTTCCTCGCGGAACAAGATTGGAAAGGCGAGGGACCATCTACCCTAAGTATGTCTGTGCCACAGGCACGGGGCACATTCCTCGCGCTGCCACACTTACGTTGGAATAGACGAGCATTTTCAGGGAAGGTGTTAGTAGAAACACGGTTTCTCTGCAGTGGTGTTTCTTCAGACTGAAGTGCACGCCGCCTGTTTCGGATTCAACACATACCTGTTGTGACTATGTTCTCCCCGTGACGCCAGAGGTCAGCTCGAAGTCGCCTTCGACACAGACTTGTTTCGCGCCGTTTAGTCTGTGGCTTTCCTTTGGCGAACTCACGTACATTTGGAAAACCCTTCTAGCGTCGTGACCCATGGTGTCCATTGAGCGAAGCCCTCCGTACCACGTTGTTCCACGAGGAAGGCCTATCGGGCTTTTCCTCTGCTTCCTTTCATACTTGGCGTAAAGCCGCTTCGATCCTTCGGAAGGGAGAAGGGAGTCGAAGGACCGCTCCTCCGCAGCATTGCTTTTGAGACCTAAGTGTAGAGCTCGTTCCTTACGCTTCCTCCGATTTCCAGACACACACCTCTCTAGGGGACAACTTGTTCGTTGGTGGTCACATTCGACGCACATTTTTCCTCACAATTCCGCGGATGGCATTTTCCTGACGCTTTCACACGAAGTCCTGAAAACGCTTGTCTCTCCCTGAAACAAGATCTGAGTTGAGAGAAGCTTGAGACACAACTCCTTTCTCAAACAGTGGAATATGGCACAGTAGTTGTGCCTTCACTTTTAACGGTGGAAAGTTCTTCCATCTCTTCCCTGTAGGTGGTAGTGGAAAGACTGTTTCCCTACACTTTTCGTTTCTTGAGAGGTGAGTGTAAGACACTTACCTTCTATAGCAACACACACATACCTCCAAAGGCTTCTTTCTTCAAGAACCCAGATGTTAGCGCGAAAGCCTGATGGACATGGCCTCGTTTCTCAGAATTCCGTGTAAGGCTACTACCACTGAGGCTAGCCCGCGTACATTGGAAGACCCATCCACCTCCACGACACAGGACTTAATGGAGAGAAACCCTCCGCCCAACGTGTTCCTCCCTGGACGGTATCGCGCGTTCCATCTCTTTCCTTTCACACCCGGTTTAACAAGCCGCTTCCATCCTTACGAAAAGAGACGGTAGTCGAAGGACGCCAACCCTCGAGATTTGTTCTTAGAGGGAAACAGGCGTATGCCATCTTCCTTGTGCTTCCGCACATCATACATTTCCATACACATCTTTCTTCATGTCACGACGGTAGGCACATTCGAAACGGAGAGCTAAGTCTAGTCTATGTCCCTTACGCCTTCACACCCAATACGGAAAACACTTTCCTCTTTCCTGAAACGATATGATAGTTGAGGGAAGCCTTCTTCACAAGTGGTTTCTCAAGCACCGTCCGTCACAGGGCACATTCTAGATGCTTTCACCATTTCATGCTAAGTGCTTCTCACCCTTACGTGTATGGCTTTCCTGACGGATTTCCTTCTCACCCTTGAAGCCGTGACCTTTTCCATCTGCTCTCTCATACTCTTGGAAACACTTCCCACGGAACAGGATTTGAATTGCGACAGACATTCTACACTAATTACTTCTGTAGCACAGGCATGGGGCACATTCCTTGCGATTTCACCCTTACATGGGAAAAGTCTACCATGTTCAGGGAAGATGTTAGTGAGTAGTTCGTTTCTCGGCAGGGGTGTTTCTTCAGACTGAAGAGTACTTCCTTTGTTTAGGATTCAACACGTACATTTTGTGACTCTGGATTCCTCGGGAACCCAGATGGAAGCTCGAAGTCGCGTTTGACACAGACTTGGTTCGCAGAGATTAGTGTATGCCTTTCCTTGGGCGAAGTCACATCCTTTTGAAAACCCTTCTATCTTCGTGACACGTGGTGTTCGTTGAGGAAAGCCCCCCCAGAAGAAGTTGTTCCGCGAGTATGGTGTATCACTCTTCCTTCCCCTCCGTTTTCTTTCGCACTTTGCTTCAAGCCGCTTCGTCCCTCAGCAAAGCCGATGGCAGTCGAAGGACCGCCCCTCCACAGCAGCGTTGTTTCTTAGACTTAAGTGTATAGCACGTCCCTTACGCTTCCTCCCCTTTCCAGACACACACCTCTCTAGGGGACAACTAGTGTGTTGGTTGTCCCATTCGACCCCCATTTTTCTTCACAAATCAGCGTGTGGCATCTTCCTTGCGCTTTCAAACAAAGTACTGACAACGCTTCTATCTTCCCGAAACAAGATCTGAGTTGGGAGAAGCTTTCGACCCAAGTTCGTTCTCAAGCAGTGGTATATGGCACAGTAGTTGTGCCTTCGCTTTTAACGTTGGAAATTTCCTGCGTCTTCTTCCCTGTAGATGGCAGTGGAAAGACTATTTCTCTCTACCGCTTTGTTCCTTGAGAGGTGAGTGTAAGACACTTACACATATATCTCAAAAGGCGTCATGCTTCCCGCACCGAGAGGTGAGCACGAAATCGTGTTGGACGTGGCCTTGTTTCTCTGAGTTCAGTGGAAGGCGCTGCTGAGGCTAGCTCACGTACCTTTGAAGGCCCTTCCAACTTCATGACACAAGACTTTCGTGGAGAGGGACCCTCCACACACCGTGTTCCTCACTGTAGTGTATCGCGCTTTCCGTCTCTTTTCTCTCGCCCTAAGCTTTAACAAGGTGCTTCCATCCGTACGGAAAGGGCTGGTCGTCGACGGACGGCAACCCTCTAGATTTGTTCTTAGAGTCAAACACCCGTAGGCAAGCCTCCTTACGCTTCCTCACATCATACCTCTCCATACTCATCCTTCTTCATGGAACGAACAGTAGACACATTCGAAACGGACGGCCGACTCTAGGGTACGTCCCTCATGCCTCCACACCCACGACGGAAAACACTTTTATCTTCCTGAAACAATATGATAGCTGAGGGCAGACTTCTTCACAAGGGGTTCGTCAAGCACCGTCACAGGGCACGGCACCTTCTTTATGCCTTCACACGTTCATGCCAGAAGGCCGCTCATACGCAGGTGGTGTATGGCTTTCCAGGACTTCCTTCTCACACTTAAAGGCATGACCTGTTCCCTCTGCTGTCTCTCATACTCTTTGAAAACGTTCCTCGCGGAACAAGATTGGAATGGCGAGGGACCATCTACCCTAAGTATGTCTGTGCCACAGGCACGGGGCACATTCCTCGCGCTGCCACACTTACGTTGGAATAGACGAGCATTTTCAGGGAAGGTGTTAGTAGAAACACGGTTTCTCTGCAGTGGTGTTTCTTCAGACTGAAGTGCACGCCGCCTGTTTCGGATTCAACACATACCTGTTGTGACTATGTTCTCCCCGTGACGCCAGAGGTCAGCTCGAAGTCGCCTTCGACACAGACTTGTTTCGCGCCGTTTAGTCTGTGGCTTTCCTTTGGCGAACTCACGTACATTTGGAAAACCCTTCTAGCGTCGTGACCCATGGTGTCCATTGAGCGAAGCCCTCCGTACCACGTTGTTCCACGAGGAAGGCCTATCGGGCTTTTCCTCTGCTTCCTTTCATACTTGGTGTAAAGCCGCTTCGATACTTCGGAAGGGAGAAGGGAGTCGAAGGACCGCTCCTCCGCAGCATTGTTTTTGAGACCTAAGTGTAGAGCTCGTTCCTTACGCTTCCTCCGATTTCCAGACACACACCTCTCTAGGGGACAACTTGTTCGTTGGTGGTCACATTCGACGCACATTTTTCCTCACAATTCCGCGGATGGCATTTTCCTGACGCTTTCACACGAAGTCCTGAAAACGCTTGTCTCTCCCTGAAACAAGATCTGAGTTGAGAGAAGCTTGAGACACAACTCCTTTCTCAAACAGTGGAATATGGCACAGTAGTTTGCCTTCACTTTTAACGGTGGAAAGTTCTTCCATCTCTTCCCTGTAGGTGGTAGTGGAAAGACTGTTTCCCTACACTTTTCGTTTCTTGAGAGGTGAGGGTAAGACACTTACCTTCTATAGCAACACACACATACCTCCAAAGGCTTCTTTCTTCAAGAACCCAGATGTTAGCGCGAAAGCCTGATGGACATGGCCTCGTTTCTCAGAATTCCGTGTAAGGCTACTACCACTGAGGCTAGCCCGCGTACATTGGAAGACCCATCCACCTCCACGACACAGGACTTAATGGAGAGAAACCCTCCGCCCAACGTGTTCCTCCCTGGACGGTATCGCGCGTTCCATCTCTTTCCTTTCACACCCGGTTTAACAAGCCGCTTCCATCCTTACGAAAAGAGACGGTAGTCGAAGGACGCCAACCCTCGAGATTTGTTCTTAGAGGGAAACAGGCGTATGCCATCTTCCTTGTGCTTCCGCACATCATACATTTCCATACACATCTTTCTTCATGTCACGACGGTAGGCACATTCGAAACGGAGAGCTAAGTCTAGTCTATGTCCCTTACGCCTTCACACCCAATACGGAAAACACTTTCCTCTTTCCTGAAACGATATGATAGTTGAGGGAAGCCTTCTTCACAAGTGGTTTCTCAAGCACCGTCCGTCACAGGGCACATTCTAGATGCTTTCACCATTTCATGCTAAGTGCTTCTCACCCTTACGTGTATGGCTTTCCTGACGGATTTCCTTCTCACCCTTGAAGCCGTGACCTTTTCCATCTGCTCTCTCATACTCTTGGAAACACTTCCCACGGAACAGGATTTGAATTGCGACAGACATTCTACACTAATTACTTCTGTAGCACAGGCATGGGGCACATTCCTTGCGATTTCACCCTTACATGGGAAAAGTCTACCATGTTCAGGGAAGATGTTAGTGAGTAGTTCGTTTCTCGGCAGGGGTGTTTCTTCAGACTGAAGAGTACTTCCTTTGTTTAGGATTCAACACGTACATTTTGTGACTCTGGATTCCTCGGGAACCCAGATGGAAGCTCGAAGTCGCGTTTGACACAGACTTGGTTCGCAGAGATTAGTGTATGCCTTTCCTTGGGCGAAGTCACATCCTTTTGAAAACCCTTCTATCTTCGTGACACGTGGTGTTCGTTGAGGAAAGCCCCCCCAGAAGAAGTTGTTCCGCGAGTATGGTGTATCACTCTTCCTTCCCCTCCGTTTTCTTTCGCACTTTGCTTCAAGCCGCTTCGTCCCTCAGCAAAGCCGATGGCAGTCGAAGGACCGCCCCTCCACAGCAGCGTTGTTTCTTAGACTTAAGTGTATAGCACGTCCCTTACGCTTCCTCCCCTTTCCAGACACACACCTCTCTAGGGGACAACTAGTGTGTTGGTTGTCCCATTCGACCCCCATTTTTCTTCACAAATCAGCGTGTGGCATCTTCCTTGCGCTTTCAAACAAAGTACTGACAACGCTTCTATCTTCCCGAAACAAGATCTGAGTTGGGAGAAGCTTTCGACCCAAGTTCGTTCTCAAGCAGTGGTATATGGCACAGTAGTTGTGCCTTCGCTTTTAACGTTGGAAATTTCCTGCGTCTTCTTCCCTGTAGATGGCAGTGGAAAGACTATTTCTCTCTACCGCTTTGTTCCTTGAGAGGTGAGTGTAAGACACTTACACATATATCTCAAAAGGCGTCATGCTTCCCGCACCGAGAGGTGAGCACGAAATCGTGTTGGACGTGGCCTTGTTTCTCTGAGTTCAGTGGAAGGCGCTGCTGAGGCTAGCTCACGTACCTTTGAAGGCCCTTCCAACTTCATGACACAAGACTTTCGTGGAGAGGGACCCTCCACACACCGTGTTCCTCACTGTAGTGTATCGCGCTTTCCGTCTCTTTTCTCTCGCCCTAAGCTTTAACAAGGTGCTTCCATCCGTACGGAAAGGGCTGGTCGTCGACGGACGGCAACCCTCTAGATTTGTTCTTAGAGTCAAACACCCGTAGGCAAGCCTCCTTACGCTTCCTCACATCATACCTCTCCATACTCATCCTTCTTCATGGAACGAACAGTAGACACATTCGAAACGGACGGCCGACTCTAGGGTACGTCCCTCATGCCTCCACACCCACGACGGAAAACACTTTTATCTTCCTGAAACAATATGATAGCTGAGGGCAGACTTCTTCACAAGGGGTTCGTCAAGCACCGTCACAGGGCACGGCACCTTCTTTATGCCTTCACACGTTCATGCCAGAAGGCCGCTCATACGCAGGTGGTGTATGGCTTTCCAGGACTTCCTTCTCACACTTAAAGGCATGACCTGTTCCCTCTGCTGTCTCTCATACTCTTTGAAAACGTTCCTCGCGGAACAAGATTGGAATGGCGAGGGACCATCTACCCTAAGTATGTCTGTGCCACAGGCACGGGGCACATTCCTCGCGCTGCCACACTGACGTTGGAATAGACGAGCATTTTCAGGGAAGGTGTTAGTAGAAACACGGTTTCTCTGCAGTGGTGTTTCTTCAGACTGAAGTGCACGCCGCCTGTTTCGGATTCAACACATACCTGTTGTGACTATGTTCTCCCCGTGACGCCAGAGGTCAGCTCGAAGTCGCCTTCGACACAGACTTGTTTCGCGCCGTTTAGTCTGTGGCTTTCCTTTGGCGAACTCACGTACATTTGGAAAACCCTTCTAGCGTCGTGACCCATGGTGTCCATTGAGCGAAGCCCTCCGTACCACGTTGTTCCACGAGGAAGGCCTATCGGGCTTTTCCTCTGCTTCCTTTCATACTTGGCGTAAAGCCGCTTCGATCCTTCGGAAGGGAGAAGGGAGTCGAAGGACCGCTCCTCCGCAGCATTGCTTTTGAGACCTAAGTGTAGAGCTCGTTCCTTACGCTTCCTCCGATTTCCAGACACACACCTCTCTAGGGGACAACTTGTTCGTTGGTGGTCACATTCGACGCACATTTTTCCTCACAATTCCGCGGATGGCATTTTCCTGACGCTTTCACACGAAGTCCTGAAAACGCTTGTCTCTCCCTGAAACAAGATCTGAGTTGAGAGAAGCTTGAGACACAACTCCTTTCTCAAACAGTGGAATATGGCACAGTAGTTGTGCCTTCACTTTTAACGGTGGAAAGTTCTTCCATCTCTTCCCTGTAGGTGGTAGTGGAAAGACTGTTTCCCTACACTTTTCGTTTCTTGAGAGGTGAGTGTAAGACACTTACATTCTATAGCAACACACACATACCTCCAAAGGCTTCTTTCTTCAAGAACCCAGATGTTAGCGCGAAAGCCTGATGGACATGGCCTCGTTTCTCAGAATTCCGTGTAAGGCTACTACCACTGAGGCTAGCCCGCGTACATTGGAAGACCCATCCACCTCCACGACACAGGACTTAATGGAGAGAAACCCTCCGCCCAACGTGTTCCTCCCTGGACGGTATCGCGCGTTCCATCTCTTTCCTTTCACACCCGGTTTAACAAGCCGCTTCCATCCTTACGAAAAGAGACGGTAGTCGAAGGACGCCAACCCTCGAGATTTGTTCTTAGAGGGAAACAGGCGTATGCCATCTTCCTTGTGCTTCCGCACATCATACATTTCCATACACATCTTTCTTCATGTCACGACGGTAGGCACATTCGAAACGGAGAGCTAAGTCTAGTCTATGTCCCTTACGCCTTCACACCCAATACGGAAAACACTTTCCTCTTTCCTGAAACGATATGATAGTTGAGGGAAGCCTTCTTCACAAGTGGTTTCTCAAGCACCGTCCGTCACAGGGCACATTCTAGATGCTTTCACCATTTCATGCTAAGTGCTTCTCACCCTTACGTGTATGGCTTTCCTGACGGATTTCCTTCTCACCCTTGAAGCCGTGACCTTTTCCATCTGCTCTCTCATACTCTTGGAAACACTTCCCACGGAACAGGATTTGAATTGCGACAGACATTCTACACTAATTACTTCTGTAGCACAGGCATGGGGCACATTCCTTGCGATTTCACCCTTACATGGGAAAAGTCTACCATGTTCAGGGAAGATGTTAGTGAGTAGTTCGTTTCTCGGCAGGGGTGTTTCTTCAGACTGAGGAGTACTTCCTTTGTTTAGGATTCAACACGTACATTTTGTGACTCTGGATTCCTCGGGAACCCAGATGGAAGCTCGAAGTCGCGTTTGACACAGACTTGGTTCGCAGAGATTAGTGTATGCCTTTCCTTGGGCGAAGTCACATCCTTTTGAAAACCCTTCTATCTTCGTGACACGTGGTGTTCGTTGAGGAAAGCCCCCCCAGAAGAAGTTGTTCCGCGAGTATGGTGTATCACTCTTCCTTCCCCTCCGTTTTCTTTCGCACTTTGCTTCAAGCCGCTTCGTCCCTCAGCAAAGCCGATGGCAGTCGAAGGACCGCCCCTCCACAGCAGCGTTGTTTCTTAGACTTAAGTGTATAGCACGTCCCTTACGCTTCCTCCCCTTTCCAGACACACACCTCTCTAGGGGACAACTAGTGTGTTGGTTGTCCCATTCGACCCCCATTTTTCTTCACAAATCAGCGTGTGGCATCTTCCTTGCGCTTTCAAACAAAGTACTGACAACGCTTCTATCTTCCCGAAACAAGATCTGAGTTGGGAGAAGCTTTCGACCCAAGTTCGTTCTCAAGCAGTGGTATATGGCACAGTAGTTGTGCCTTCGCTTTTAACGTTGGAAATTTCCTGCGTCTTCTTCCCTGTAGATGGCAGTGGAAAGACTATTTCTCTCTACCGCTTTGTTCCTTGAGAGGTGAGTGTAAGACACTTACACATATATCTCAAAAGGCGTCATGCTTCCCGCACCGAGAGGTGAGCACGAAATCGTGTTGGACGTGGCCTTGTTTCTCTGAGTTCAGTGGAAGGCGCTGCTGAGGCTAGCTCACGTACCTTTGAAGGCCCTTCCAACTTCATGACACAAGACTTTCGTGGAGAGGGACCCTCCACACACCGTGTTCCTCACTGTAGTGTATCGCGCTTTCCGTCTCTTTTCTCTCGCCCTAAGCTTTAACAAGGTGCTTCCATCCGTACGGAAAGGGCTGGTCGTCGACGGACGGCAACCCTCTAGATTTGTTCTTAGAGTCAAACACCCGTAGGCAAGCCTCCTTACGCTTCCTCACATCATACCTCTCCATACTCATCCTTCTTCATGGAACGAACAGTAGACACATTCGAAACGGACGGCCGACTCTAGGGTACGTCCCTCATGCCTCCACACCCACGACGGAAAACACTTTTATCTTCCTGAAACAATATGATAGCTGAGGGCAGACTTCTTCACAAGGGGTTCGTCAAGCACCGTCACAGGGCACGGCACCTTCTTTATGCCTTCACACGTTCATGCCAGAAGGCCGCTCATACGCAGGTGGTGTATGGCTTTCCAGGACTTCCTTCTCACACTTAAAGGCATGACCTGTTCCCTCTGCTGTCTCTCATACTCTTTGAAAACGTTCCTCGCGGAACAAGATTGGAATGGCGAGGGACCATCTACCCTAAGTATGTCTGTGCCACAGGCACGGGGCACATTCCTCGCGCTGCCACACTTACGTTGGAATAGACGAGCATTTTCAGGGAAGGTGTTAGTAGAAACACGGTTTCTCTGCAGTGGTGTTTCTTCAGACTGAAGTGCACGCCGCCTGTTTCGGATTCAACACATACCTGTTGTGACTATGTTCTCCCCGTGACGCCAGAGGTCAGCTCGAAGTCGCCTTCGACACAGACTTGTTTCGCGCCGTTTAGTCTGTGGCTTTCCTTTGGCGAACTCACGTACATTTGGAAAACCCTTCTAGCGTCGTGACCCATGGTGTCCATTGAGCGAAGCCCTCCGTACCACGTTGTTCCACGAGGAAGGCCTATCGGGCTTTTCCTCTGCTTCCTTTCATACTTGGCGAAAAGCCGCTTCGATCCTTCGGAAGGGAGAAGGGAGTCGAAGGACCGCTCCTCCGCAGCATTGCTTTTGAGACCTAAGTGTAGAGCTCGTTCCTTACGCTTCCTCCGATTTCCAGACACACACCTCTCTAGGGGACAACTTGTTCGTTGGTGGTCACATTCGACGCACATTTTTCCTCACAATTCCGCGGATGGCATTTTCCTGACGCTTTCACACGAAGTCCTGAAAACGCTTGTCTCTCCCTGAAACAAGATCTGAGTTGAGAGAAGCTTGAGACACAACTCCTTTCTCAAACAGTGGAATATGGCACAGTAGTTGTGCCTTCACTTTTAACGGTGGAAAGTTCTTCCATCTCTTCCCTGTAGGTGGTAGTGGAAAGACTGTTTCCCTACACTTTTCGTTTCTTGAGAGGTGAGTGTAAGACACTTACCTTCTATAGCAACACACACATACCTCCAAAGGCTTCTTTCTTCAAGAACCCAGATGTTAGCGCGAAAGCCTGATGGACATGGCCTCGTTTCTCAGAATTCCGTGTAAGGCTACTACCACTGAGGCTAGCCCGCGTACATTGGAAGACCCATCCACCTCCACGACACAGGACTTAATGGAGAGAAACCCTCCGCCCAACGTGTTCCTCCCTGGACGGTATCGCGCGTTCCATCTCTTTCCTTTCACACCCGGTTTAACAAGCCGCTTCCATCCTTACGAAAAGAGACGGTAGTCGAAGGACGCCAACCCTCGAGATTTGTTCTTAGAGGGAAACAGGCGTATGCCATCTTCCTTGTGCTTCCGCACATCATACATTTCCATACACATCTTTCTTCATGTCACGACGGTAGGCACATTCGAAACGGAGAGCTAAGTCTAGTCTATGTCCCTTACGCCTTCACACCCAATACGGAAAACACTTTCCTCTTTCCTGAAACGATATGATAGTTGAGGGAAGCCTTCTTCACAAGTGGTTTCTCAAGCACCGTCCGTCACAGGGCACATTCTAGATGCTTTCACCATTTCATGCTAAGTGCTTCTCACCCTTACGTGTATGGCTTTCCTGACGGATTTCCTTCTCACCCTTGAAGCCGTGACCTTTTCCATCTGCTCTCTCATACTCTTGGAAACACTTCCCACGGAACAGGATTTGAATTGCGACAGACATTCTACACTAATTACTTCTGTAGCACAGGCATGGGGCACATTCCTTGCGATTTCACCCTTACATGGGAAAAGTCTACCATGTTCAGGGAAGATGTTAGTGAGTAGTTCGTTTCTCGGCAGGGGTGTTTCTTCAGACTGAAGAGTACTTCCTTTGTTTAGGATTCAACACGTACATTTTGTGACTCTGGATTCCTCGGGAACCCAGATGGAAGCTCGAAGTCGCGTTTGACACAGACTTGGTTCGCAGAGATTAGTGTATGCCTTTCCTTGGGCGAAGTCACATCCTTTTGAAAACCCTTCTATCTTCGTGACACGTGGTGTTCGTTGAGGAAAGCCCCCCCAGAAGAAGTTGTTCCGCGAGTATGGTGTATCACTCTTCCTTCCCCTCCGTTTTCTTTCGCACTTTGCTTCAAGCCGCTTCGTCCCTCAGCAAAGCCGATGGCAGTCGAAGGACCGCCCCTCCACAGCAGCGTTGTTTCTTAGACTTAAGTGTATAGCACGTCCCTTACGCTTCCTCCCCTTTCCAGACACACACCTCTCTAGGGGACAACTAGTGTGTTGGTTGTCCCATTCGACCCCCATTTTTCTTCACAAATCAGCGTGTGGCATCTTCCTTGCGCTTTCAAACAAAGTACTGACAACGCTTCTATCTTCCCGAAACAAGATCTGAGTTGGGAGAAGCTTTCGACCCAAGTTCGTTCTCAAGCAGTGGTATATGGCACAGTAGTTGTGCCTTCGCTTTTAACGTTGGAAATTTCCTGCGTCTTCTTCCCTGTAGATGGCAGTGGAAAGACTATTTCTCTCTACCGCTTTGTTCCTTGAGAGGTGAGTGTAAGACACTTACACATATATCTCAAAAGGCGTCATGCTTCCCGCACCGAGAGGTGAGCACGAAATCGTGTTGGACGTGGCCTTGTTTCTCTGAGTTCAGTGGAAGGCGCTGCTGAGGCTAGCTCACGTACCTTTGAAGGCCCTTCCAACTTCATGACACAAGACTTTCGTGGAGAGGGACCCTCCACACACCGTGTTCCTCACTGTAGTGTATCGCGCTTTCCGTCTCTTTTCTCTCGCCCTAAGCTTTAACAAGGTGCTTCCATCCGTACGGAAAGGGCTGGTCGTCGACGGACGGCAACCCTCTAGATTTGTTCTTAGAGTCAAACACCCGTAGGCAAGCCTCCTTACGCTTCCTCACATCATACCTCTCCATACTCATCCTTCTTCATGGAACGAACAGTAGACACATTCGAAACGGACGGCCGACTCTAGGGTACGTCCCTCATGCCTCCACACCCACGACGGAAAACACTTTTATCTTCCTGAAACAATATGATAGCTGAGGGCAGACTTCTTCACAAGGGGTTCGTCAAGCACCGTCACAGGGCACGGCACCTTCTTTATGCCTTCACACGTTCATGCCAGAAGGCCGCTCATACGCAGGTGGTGTATGGCTTTCCAGGACTTCCTTCTCACACTTAAAGGCATGACCTGTTCCCTCTGCTGTCTCTCATACTCTTTGAAAACGTTCCTCGCGGAACAAGATTGGAATGGCGAGGGACCATCTACCCTAAGTATGTCTGTGCCACAGGCACGGGGCACATTCCTCGCGCTGCCACACTTACGTTGGAATAGACGAGCATTTTCAGGGAAGGTGTTAGTAGAAACACGGTTTCTCTGCAGTGGTGTTTCTTCAGACTGAAGTGCACGCCGCCTGTTTCGGATTCAACACATACCTGTTGTGACTATGTTCTCCCCGTGACGCCAGAGGTCAGCTCGAAGTCGCCTTCGACACAGACTTGTTTCGCGCCGTTTAGTCTGTGGCTTTCCTTTGGCGAACTCACGTACATTTGGAAAACCCTTCTAGCGTCGTGACCCATGGTGTCCATTGAGCGAAGCCCTCCGTACCACGTTCTTCCACGAGGAAGGCCTATCGGGCTTTTCCTCTGCTTCCTTTCATACTTGGTGTAAAGCCGCTTCGATACTTCGGAAGGGAGAAGGGAGTCGAAGGACCGCTCCTCCGCAGCATTGTTTTTGAGACCTAAGTGTAGAGCTCGTTCCTTACGCTTCCTCCGATTTCCAGACACACACCTCTCTAGGGGACAACTTGTTCGTTGGTGGTCACATTCGACGCACATTTTTCCTCACAATTCCGCGGATGGCATTTTCCTGACGCTTTCACACGAAGTCCTGAAAACGCTTGTCTCTCCCTGAAACAAGATCTGAGTTGAGAGAAGCTTGAGACACAACTCCTTTCTCAAACAGTGGAATATGGCACAGTAGTTTGCCTTCACTTTTAACGGTGGAAAGTTCTTCCATCTCTTCCCTGTAGGTGGTAGTGGAAAGACTGTTTCCCTACACTTTTCGTTTCTTGAGAGGTGAGTGTAAGACACTTACCTTCTATAGCAACACACACATACCTCCAAAGGCTTCTTTCTTCAAGAACCCAGATGTTAGCGCGAAAGCCTGATGGACATGGCCTCGTTTCTCAGAATTCCGTGTAAGGCTACTACCACTGAGGCTAGCCCGCGTACATTGGAAGACCCATCCACCTCCACGACACAGGACTTAATGGAGAGAAACCCTCCGCCCAACGTGTTCCTCCCTGGACGGTATCGCGCGTTCCATCTCTTTCCTTTCACACCCGGTTTAACAAGCCGCTTCCATCCTTACGAAAAGAGACGGTAGTCGAAGGACGCCAACCCTCGAGATTTGTTCTTAGAGGGAAACAGGCGTATGCCATCTTCCTTGTGCTTCCGCACATCATACATTTCCATACACATCTTTCTTCATGTCACGACGGTAGGCACATTCGAAACGGAGAGCTAAGTCTAGTCTATGTCCCTTACGCCTTCACACCCAATACGGAAAACACTTTCCTCTTTCCTGAAACGATATGATAGTTGAGGGAAGCCTTCTTCACAAGTGGTTTCTCAAGCACCGTCCGTCACAGGGCACATTCTAGATGCTTTCACCATTTCATGCTAAGTGCTTCTCACCCTTACGTGTATGGCTTTCCTGACGGATTTCCTTCTCACCCTTGAAGCCGTGACCTTTTCCATCTGCTCTCTCATACTCTTGGAAACACTTCCCACGGAACAGGATTTGAATTGCGACAGACATTCTACACTAATTACTTCTGTAGCACAGGCATGGGGCACATTCCTTGCGATTTCACCCTTACATGGGAAAAGTCTACCATGTTCAGGGAAGATGTTAGTGAGTAGTTCGTTTCTCGGCAGGGGTGTTTCTTCAGACTGAAGAGTACTTCCTTTGTTTAGGATTCAACACGTACATTTTGTGACTCTGGATTCCTCGGGAACCCAGATGGAAGCTCGAAGTCGCGTTTGACACAGACTTGGTTCGCAGAGATTAGTGTATGCCTTTCCTTGGGCGAAGTCACATCCTTTTGAAAACCCTTCTATCTTCGTGACACGTGGTGTTCGTTGAGGAAAGCCCCCCCAGAAGAAGTTGTTCCGCGAGTATGGTGTATCACTCTTCCTTCCCCTCCGTTTTCTTTCGCACTTTGCTTCAAGCCGCTTCGTCCCTCAGCAAAGCCGATGGCAGTCGAAGGACCGCCCCTCCACAGCAGCGTTGTTTCTTAGACTTAAGTGTATAGCACGTCCCTTACGCTTCCTCCCCTTTCCAGACACACACCTCTCTAGGGGACAACTAGTGTGTTGGTTGTCCCATTCGACCCCCATTTTTCTTCACAAATCAGCGTGTGGCATCTTCCTTGCGCTTTCAAACAAAGTACTGACAACGCTTCTATCTTCCCGAAACAAGATCTGAGTTGGGAGAAGCTTTCGACCCAAGTTCGTTCTCAAGCAGTGGTATATGGCACAGTAGTTGTGCCTTCGCTTTTAACGTTGGAAATTTCCTGCGTCTTCTTCCCTGTAGATGGCAGTGGAAAGACTATTTCTCTCTACCGCTTTGTTCCTTGAGAGGTGAGTGTAAGACACTTACACATATATCTCAAAAGGCGTCATGCTTCCCGCACCGAGAGGTGAGCACGAAATCGTGTTGGACGTGGCCTTGTTTCTCTGAGTTCAGTGGAAGGCGCTGCTGAGGCTAGCTCACGTACCTTTGAAGGCCCTTCCAACTTCATGACACAAGACTTTCGTGGAGAGGGACCCTCCACACACCGTGTTCCTCACTGTAGTGTATCGCGCTTTCCGTCTCTTTTCTCTCGCCCTAAGCTTTAACAAGGTGCTTCCATCCGTACGGAAAGGGCTGGTCGTCGACGGACGGCAACCCTCTAGATTTGTTCTTAGAGTCAAACACCCGTAGGCAAGCCTCCTTACGCTTCCTCACATCATACCTCTCCATACTCATCCTTCTTCATGGAACGAACAGTAGACACATTCGAAACGGACGGCCGACTCTAGGGTACGTCCCTCATGCCTCCACACCCACGACGGAAAACACTTTTATCTTCCTGAAACAATATGATAGCTGAGGGCAGACTTCTTCACAAGGGGTTCGTCAAGCACCGTCACAGGGCACGGCACCTTCTTTATGCCTTCACACGTTCATGCCAGAAGGCCGCTCATACGCAGGTGGTGTATGGCTTTCCAGGACTTCCTTCTCACACTTAAAGGCATGACCTGTTCCCTCTGCTGTCTCTCATACTCTTTGAAAACGTTCCTCGCGGAACAAGATTGGAATGGCGAGGGACCATCTACCCTAAGTATGTCTGTGCCACAGGCACGGGGCACATTCCTCGCGCTGCCACACTGACGTTGGAATAGACGAGCATTTTCAGGGAAGGTGTTAGTAGAAACACGGTTTCTCTGCAGTGGTGTTTCTTCAGACTGAAGTGCACGCCGCCTGTTTCGGATTCAACACATACCTGTTGTGACTATGTTCTCCCCGTGACGCCAGAGGTCAGCTCGAAGTCGCCTTCGACACAGACTTGTTTCGCGCCGTTTAGTCTGTGGCTTTCCTTTGGCGAACTCACGTACATTTGGAAAACCCTTCTAGCGTCGTGACCCATGGTGTCCATTGAGCGAAGCCCTCCGTACCACGTTGTTCCACGAGGAAGGCCTATCGGGCTTTTCCTCTGCTTCCTTTCATACTTGGCGAAAAGCCGCTTCGATCCTTCGGAAGGGAGAAGGGAGTCGAAGGACCGCTCCTCCGCAGCATTGCTTTTGAGACCTAAGTGTAGAGCTCGTTCCTTACGCTTCCTCCGATTTCCAGACACACACCTCTCTAGGGGACAACTTGTTCGTTGGTGGTCACATTCGACGCACATTTTTCCTCACAATTCCGCGGATGGCATTTTCCTGACGCTTTCACACGAAGTCCTGAAAACGCTTGTCTCTCCCTGAAACAAGATCTGAGTTGAGAGAAGCTTGAGACACAACTCCTTTCTCAAACAGTGGAATATGGCACAGTAGTTGTGCCTTCACTTTTAACGGTGGAAAGTTCTTCCATCTCTTCCCTGTAGGTGGTAGTGGAAAGACTGTTTCCCTACACTTTTCGTTTCTTGAGAGGTGAGTGTAAGACACTTACCTTCTATAGCAACACACACATACCTCCAAAGGCTTCTTTCTTCAAGAACCCAGATGTTAGCGCGAAAGCCTGATGGACATGGCCTCGTTTCTCAGAATTCCGTGTAAGGCTACTACCACTGAGGCTAGCCCGCGTACATTGGAAGACCCATCCACCTCCACGACACAGGACTTAATGGAGAGAAACCCTCCGCCCAACGTGTTCCTCCCTGGACGGTATCGCGCGTTCCATCTCTTTCCTTTCACACCCGGTTTAACAAGCCGCTTCCATCCTTACGAAAAGAGACGGTAGTCGAAGGACGCCAACCCTCGAGATTTGTTCTTAGAGGGAAACAGGCGTATGCCATCTTCCTTGTGCTTCCGCACATCATACATTTCCATACACATCTTTCTTCATGTCACGACGGTAGGCACATTCGAAACGGAGAGCTAAGTCTAGTCTATGTCCCTTACGCCTTCACACCCAATACGGAAAACACTTTCCTCTTTCCTGAAACGATATGATAGTTGAGGGAAGCCTTCTTCACAAGTGGTTTCTCAAGCACCGTCCGTCACAGGGCACATTCTAGATGCTTTCACCATTTCATGCTAAGTGCTTCTCACCCTTACGTGTATGGCTTTCCTGACGGATTTCCTTCTCACCCTTGAAGCCGTGACCTTTTCCATCTGCTCTCTCATACTCTTGGAAACACTTCCCACGGAACAGGATTTGAATTGCGACAGACATTCTACACTAATTACTTCTGTAGCACAGGCATGGGGCACATTCCTTGCGATTTCACCCTTACATGGGAAAAGTCTACCATGTTCAGGGAAGATGTTAGTGAGTAGTTCGTTTCTCGGCAGGGGTGTTTCTTCAGACTGAGGAGTACTTCCTTTGTTTAGGATTCAACACGTACATTTTGTGACTCTGGATTCCTCGGGAACCCAGATGGAAGCTCGAAGTCGCGTTTGACACAGACTTGGTTCGCAGAGATTAGTGTATGCCTTTCCTTGGGCGAAGTCACATCCTTTTGAAAACCCTTCTATCTTCGTGACACGTGGTGTTCGTTGAGGAAAGCCCCCCCAGAAGAAGTTGTTCCGCGAGTATGGTGTATCACTCTTCCTTCCCCTCCGTTTTCTTTCGCACTTTGCTTCAAGCCGCTTCGTCCCTCAGCAAAGCCGATGGCAGTCGAAGGACCGCCCCTCCACAGCAGCGTTGTTTCTTAGACTTAAGTGTATAGCACGTCCCTTACGCTTCCTCCCCTTTCCAGACACACACCTCTCTAGGGGACAACTAGTGTGTTGGTTGTCCCATTCGACCCCCATTTTTCTTCACAAATCAGCGTGTGGCATCTTCCTTGCGCTTTCAAACAAAGTACTGACAACGCTTCTATCTTCCCGAAACAAGATCTGAGTTGGGAGAAGCTTTCGACCCAAGTTCGTTCTCAAGCAGTGGTATATGGCACAGTAGTTGTGCCTTCGCTTTTAACGTTGGAAATTTCCTGCGTCTTCTTCCCTGTAGATGGCAGTGGAAAGACTATTTCTCTCTACCGCTTTGTTCCTTGAGAGGTGAGTGTAAGACACTTACACATATATCTCAAAAGGCGTCATGCTTCCCGCACCGAGAGGTGAGCACGAAATCGTGTTGGACGTGGCCTTGTTTCTCTGAGTTCAGTGGAAGGCGCTGCTGAGGCTAGCTCACGTACCTTTGAAGGCCCTTCCAACTTCATGACACAAGACTTTCGTGGAGAGGGACCCTCCACACACCGTGTTCCTCACTGTAGTGTATCGCGCTTTCCGTCTCTTTTCTCTCGCCCTAAGCTTTAACAAGGTGCTTCCATCCGTACGGAAAGGGCTGGTCGTCGACGGACGGCAACCCTCTAGATTTGTTCTTAGAGTCAAACACCCGTAGGCAAGCCTCCTTACGCTTCCTCACATCATACCTCTCCATACTCATCCTTCTTCATGGAACGAACAGTAGACACATTCGAAACGGACGGCCGACTCTAGGGTACGTCCCTCATGCCTCCACACCCACGACGGAAAACACTTTTATCTTCCTGAAACAATATGATAGCTGAGGGCAGACTTCTTCACAAGGGGTTCGTCAAGCACCGTCACAGGGCACGGCACCTTCTTTATGCCTTCACACGTTCATGCCAGAAGGCCGCTCATACGCAGGTGGTGTATGGCTTTCCAGGACTTCCTTCTCACACTTAAAGGCATGACCTGTTCCCTCTGCTGTCTCTCATACTCTTTGAAAACGTTCCTCGCGGAACAAGATTGGAATGGCGAGGGACCATCTACCCTAAGTATGTCTGTGCCACAGGCACGGGGCACATTCCTCGCGCTGCCACACTGACGTTGGAATAGACGAGCATTTTCAGGGAAGGTGTTAGTAGAAACACGGTTTCTCTGCAGTGGTGTTTCTTCAGACTGAAGTGCACGCCGCCTGTTTCGGATTCAACACATACCTGTTGTGACTATGTTCTCCCCGTGACGCCAGAGGTCAGCTCGAAGTCGCCTTCGACACAGACTTGTTTCGCGCCGTTTAGTCTGTGGCTTTCCTTTGGCGAACTCACGTACATTTGGAAAACCCTTCTAGCGTCGTGACCCATGGTGTCCATTGAGCGAAGCCCTCCGTACCACGTTGTTCCACGAGGAAGGCCTATCGGGCTTTTCCTCTGCTTCCTTTCATACTTGGCGTAAAGCCGCTTCGATCCTTCGGAAGGGAGAAGGGAGTCGAAGGACCGCTCCTCCGCAGCATTGCTTTTGAGACCTAAGTGTAGAGCTCGTTCCTTACGCTTCCTCCGATTTCCAGACACACACCTCTCTAGGGGACAACTTGTTCGTTGGTGGTCACATTCGACGCACATTTTTCCTCACAATTCCGCGGATGGCATTTTCCTGACGCTTTCACACGAAGTCCTGAAAACGCTTGTCTCTCCCTGAAACAAGATCTGAGTTGAGAGAAGCTTGAGACACAACTCCTTTCTCAAACAGTGGAATATGGCAAAGTAGTTGTGCCTTCACTTTTAACGGTGGAAAGTTCTTCCATCTCTTCCCTGTAGGTGGTAGTGGAAAGACTGTTTCCCTACACTTTTCGTTTCTTGAGAGGTGAGTGTAAGACACTTACCTTCTATAGCAACACACACATACCTCCAAAGGCTTCTTTCTTCAAGAACCCAGATGTTAGCGCGAAAGCCTGATGGACATGGCCTCGTTTCTCAGAATTCCGTGTAAGGCTACTACCACTGAGGCTAGCCCGCGTACATTGGAAGACCCATCCACCTCCACGACACAGGACTTAATGGAGAGAAACCCTCCGCCCAACGTGTTCCTCCCTGGACGGTATCGCGCGTTCCATCTCTTTCCTTTCACACCCGGTTTAACAAGCCGCTTCCATCCTTACGAAAAGAGACGGTAGTCGAAGGACGCCAACCCTCGAGATTTGTTCTTAGAGGGAAACAGGCGTATGCCATCTTCCTTGTGCTTCCGCACATCATACATTTCCATACACATCTTTCTTCATGTCACGACGGTAGGCACATTCGAAACGGAGAGCTAAGTCTAGTCTATGTCCCTTACGCCTTCACACCCAATACGGAAAACACTTTCCTCTTTCCTGAAACGATATGATAGTTGAGGGAAGCCTTCTTCACAAGTGGTTTCTCAAGCACCGTCCGTCACAGGGCACATTCTAGATGCTTTCACCATTTCATGCTAAGTGCTTCTCACCCTTACGTGTATGGCTTTCCTGACGGATTTCCTTCTCACCCTTGAAGCCGTGACCTTTTCCATCTGCTCTCTCATACTCTTGGAAACACTTCCCACGGAACAGGATTTGAATTGCGACAGACATTCTACACTAATTACTTCTGTAGCACAGGCATGGGGCACATTCCTTGCGATTTCACCCTTACATGGGAAAAGTCTACCATGTTCAGGGAAGATGTTAGTGAGTAGTTCGTTTCTCGGCAGGGGTGTTTCTTCAGACTGAAGAGTACTTCCTTTGTTTAGGATTCAACACGTACATTTTGTGACTCTGGATTCCTCGGGAACCCAGATGGAAGCTCGAAGTCGCGTTTGACACAGACTTGGTTCGCAGAGATTAGTGTATGCCTTTCCTTGGGCGAAGTCACATCCTTTTGAAAACCCTTCTATCTTCGTGACACGTGGTGTTCGTTGAGGAAAGCCCCCCCAGAAGAAGTTGTTCCGCGAGTATGGTGTATCACTCTTCCTTCCCCTCCGTTTTCTTTCGCACTTTGCTTCAAGCCGCTTCGTCCCTCAGCAAAGCCGATGGCAGTCGAAGGACCGCCCCTCCACAGCAGCGTTGTTTCTTAGACTTAAGTGTATAGCACGTCCCTTACGCTTCCTCCCCTTTCCAGACACACACCTCTCTAGGGGACAACTAGTGTGTTGGTTGTCCCATTCGACCCCCATTTTTCTTCACAAATCAGCGTGTGGCATCTTCCTTGCGCTTTCAAACAAAGTACTGACAACGCTTCTATCTTCCCGAAACAAGATCTGAGTTGGGAGAAGCTTTCGACCCAAGTTCGTTCTCAAGCAGTGGTATATGGCACAGTAGTTGTGCCTTCGCTTTTAACGTTGGAAATTTCCTGCGTCTTCTTCCCTGTAGATGGCAGTGGAAAGACTATTTCTCTCTACCGCTTTGTTCCTTGAGAGGTGAGTGTAAGACACTTACACATATATCTCAAAAGGCGTCATGCTTCCCGCACCGAGAGGTGAGCACGAAATCGTGTTGGACGTGGCCTTGTTTCTCTGAGTTCAGTGGAAGGCGCTGCTGAGGCTAGCTCACGTACCTTTGAAGGCCCTTCCAACTTCATGACACAAGACTTTCGTGGAGAGGGACCCTCCACACACCGTGTTCCTCACTGTAGTGTATCGCGCTTTCCGTCTCTTTTCTCTCGCCCTAAGCTTTAACAAGGTGCTTCCATCCGTACGGAAAGGGCTGGTCGTCGACGGACGGCAACCCTCTAGATTTGTTCTTAGAGTCAAACACCCGTAGGCAAGCCTCCTTACGCTTCCTCACATCATACCTCTCCATACTCATCCTTCTTCATGGAACGAACAGTAGACACATTCGAAACGGACGGCCGACTCTAGGGTACGTCCCTCATGCCTCCACACCCACGACGGAAAACACTTTTATCTTCCTGAAACAATATGATAGCTGAGGGCAGACTTCTTCACAAGGGGTTCGTCAAGCACCGTCACAGGGCACGGCACCTTCTTTATGCCTTCACACGTTCATGCCAGAAGGCCGCTCATACGCAGGTGGTGTATGGCTTTCCAGGACTTCCTTCTCACACTTAAAGGCATGACCTGTTCCCTCTGCTGTCTCTCATACTCTTTGAAAACGTTCCTCGCGGAACAAGATTGGAATGGCGAGGGACCATCTACCCTAAGTATGTCTGTGCCACAGGCACGGGGCACATTCCTCGCGCTGCCACACTGACGTTGGAATAGACGAGCATTTTCAGGGAAGGTGTTAGTAGAAACACGGTTTCTCTGCAGTGGTGTTTCTTCAGACTGAAGTGCACGCCGCCTGTTTCGGATTCAACACATACCTGTTGTGACTATGTTCTCCCCGTGACGCCAGAGGTCAGCTCGAAGTCGCCTTCGACACAGACTTGTTTCGCGCCGTTTAGTCTGTGGCTTTCCTTTGGCGAACTCACGTACATTTGGAAAACCCTTCTAGCGTCGTGACCCATGGTGTCCATTGAGCGAAGCCCTCCGTACCACGTTGTTCCACGAGGAAGGCCTATCGGGCTTTTCCTCTGCTTCCTTTCATACTTGGCGTAAAGCCGCTTCGATCCTTCGGAAGGGAGAAGGGAGTCGAAGGACCGCTCCTCCGCAGCATTGCTTTTGAGACCTAAGTGTAGAGCTCGTTCCTTACGCTTCCTCCGATTTCCAGACACACACCTCTCTAGGGGACAACTTGTTCGTTGGTGGTCACATTCGACGCACATTTTTCCTCACAATTCCGCGGATGGCATTTTCCTGACGCTTTCACACGAAGTCCTGAAAACGCTTGTCTCTCCCTGAAACAAGATCTGAGTTGAGAGAAGCTTGAGACACAACTCCTTTCTCAAACAGTGGAATATGGCACAGTAGTTGTGCCTTCACTTTTAACGGTGGAAAGTTCTTCCATCTCTTCCCTGTAGGTGGTAGTGGAAAGACTGTTTCCCTACACTTTTCGTTTCTTGAGAGGTGAGTGTAAGACACTTACATTCTATAGCAACACACACATACCTCCAAAGGCTTCTTTCTTCAAGAACCCAGATGTTAGCGCGAAAGCCTGATGGACATGGCCTCGTTTCTCAGAATTCCGTGTAAGGCTACTACCACTGAGGCTAGCCCGCGTACATTGGAAGACCCATCCACCTCCACGACACAGGACTTAATGGAGAGAAACCCTCCGCCCAACGTGTTCCTCCCTGGACGGTATCGCGCGTTCCATCTCTTTCCTTTCACACCCGGTTTAACAAGCCGCTTCCATCCTTACGAAAAGAGACGGTAGTCGAAGGACGCCAACCCTCGAGATTTGTTCTTAGAGGGAAACAGGCGTATGCCATCTTCCTTGTGCTTCCGCACATCATACATTTCCATACACATCTTTCTTCATGTCACGACGGTAGGCACATTCGAAACGGAGAGCTAAGTCTAGTCTATGTCCCTTACGCCTTCACACCCAATACGGAAAACACTTTCCTCTTTCCTGAAACGATATGATAGTTGAGGGAAGCCTTCTTCACAAGTGGTTTCTCAAGCACCGTCCGTCACAGGGCACATTCTAGATGCTTTCACCATTTCATGCTAAGTGCTTCTCACCCTTACGTGTATGGCTTTCCTGACGGATTTCCTTCTCACCCTTGAAGCCGTGACCTTTTCCATCTGCTCTCTCATACTCTTGGAAACACTTCCCACGGAACAGGATTTGAATTGCGACAGACATTCTACACTAATTACTTCTGTAGCACAGGCATGGGGCACATTCCTTGCGATTTCACCCTTACATGGGAAAAGTCTACCATGTTCAGGGAAGATGTTAGTGAGTAGTTCGTTTCTCGGCAGGGGTGTTTCTTCAGACTGAGGAGTACTTCCTTTGTTTAGGATTCAACACGTACATTTTGTGACTCTGGATTCCTCGGGAACCCAGATGGAAGCTCGAAGTCGCGTTTGACACAGACTTGGTTCGCAGAGATTAGTGTATGCCTTTCCTTGGGCGAAGTCACATCCTTTTGAAAACCCTTCTATCTTCGTGACACGTGGTGTTCGTTGAGGAAAGCCCCCCCAGAAGAAGTTGTTCCGCGAGTATGGTGTATCACTCTTCCTTCCCCTCCGTTTTCTTTCGCACTTTGCTTCAAGCCGCTTCGTCCCTCAGCAAAGCCGATGGCAGTCGAAGGACCGCCCCTCCACAGCAGCGTTGTTTCTTAGACTTAAGTGTATAGCACGTCCCTTACGCTTCCTCCCCTTTCCAGACACACACCTCTCTAGGGGACAACTAGTGTGTTGGTTGTCCCATTCGACCCCCATTTTTCTTCACAAATCAGCGTGTGGCATCTTCCTTGCGCTTTCAAACAAAGTACTGACAACGCTTCTATCTTCCCGAAACAAGATCTGAGTTGGGAGAAGCTTTCGACCCAAGTTCGTTCTCAAGCAGTGGTATATGGCACAGTAGTTGTGCCTTCGCTTTTAACGTTGGAAATTTCCTGCGTCTTCTTCCCTGTAGATGGCAGTGGAAAGACTATTTCTCTCTACCGCTTTGTTCCTTGAGAGGTGAGTGTAAGACACTTACACATATATCTCAAAAGGCGTCATGCTTCCCGCACCGAGAGGTGAGCACGAAATCGTGTTGGACGTGGCCTTGTTTCTCTGAGTTCAGTGGAAGGCGCTGCTGAGGCTAGCTCACGTACCTTTGAAGGCCCTTCCAACTTCATGACACAAGACTTTCGTGGAGAGGGACCCTCCACACACCGTGTTCCTCACTGTAGTGTATCGCGCTTTCCGTCTCTTTTCTCTCGCCCTAAGCTTTAACAAGGTGCTTCCATCCGTACGGAAAGGGCTGGTCGTCGACGGACGGCAACCCTCTAGATTTGTTCTTAGAGTCAAACACCCGTAGGCAAGCCTCCTTACGCTTCCTCACATCATACCTCTCCATACTCATCCTTCTTCATGGAACGAACAGTAGACACATTCGAAACGGACGGCCGACTCTAGGGTACGTCCCTCATGCCTCCACACCCACGACGGAAAACACTTTTATCTTCCTGAAACAATATGATAGCTGAGGGCAGACTTCTTCACAAGGGGTTCGTCAAGCACCGTCACAGGGCACGGCACCTTCTTTATGCCTTCACACGTTCATGCCAGAAGGCCGCTCATACGCAGGTGGTGTATGGCTTTCCAGGACTTCCTTCTCACACTTAAAGGCATGACCTGTTCCCTCTGCTGTCTCTCATACTCTTTGAAAACGTTCCTCGCGGAACAAGATTGGAATGGCGAGGGACCATCTACCCTAAGTATGTCTGTGCCACAGGCACGGGGCACATTCCTCGCGCTGCCACACTGACGTTGGAATAGACGAGCATTTTCAGGGAAGGTGTTAGTAGAAACACGGTTTCTCTGCAGTGGTGTTTCTTCAGACTGAAGTGCACGCCGCCTGTTTCGGATTCAACACATACCTGTTGTGACTATGTTCTCCCCGTGACGCCAGAGGTCAGCTCGAAGTCGCCTTCGACACAGACTTGTTTCGCGCCGTTTAGTCTGTGGCTTTCCTTTGGCGAACTCACGTACATTTGGAAAACCCTTCTAGCGTCGTGACCCATGGTGTCCATTGAGCGAAGCCCTCCGTACCACGTTGTTCCACGAGGAAGGCCTATCGGGCTTTTCCTCTGCTTCCTTTCATACTTGGCGTAAAGCCGCTTCGATCCTTCGGAAGGGAGAAGGGAGTCGAAGGACCGCTCCTCCGCAGCATTGCTTTTGAGACCTAAGTGTAGAGCTCGTTCCTTACGCTTCCTCCGATTTCCAGACACACACCTCTCTAGGGGACAACTTGTTCGTTGGTGGTCACATTCGACGCACATTTTTCCTCACAATTCCGCGGATGGCATTTTCCTGACGCTTTCACACGAAGTCCTGAAAACGCTTGTCTCTCCCTGAAACAAGATCTGAGTTGAGAGAAGCTTGAGACACAACTCCTTTCTCAAACAGTGGAATATGGCAAAGTAGTTGTGCCTTCACTTTTAACGGTGGAAAGTTCTTCCATCTCTTCCCTGTAGGTGGTAGTGGAAAGACTGTTTCCCTACACTTTTCGTTTCTTGAGAGGTGAGTGTAAGACACTTACCTTCTATAGCAACACACACATACCTCCAAAGGCTTCTTTCTTCAAGAACCCAGATGTTAGCGCGAAAGCCTGATGGACATGGCCTCGTTTCTCAGAATTCCGTGTAAGGCTACTACCACTGAGGCTAGCCCGCGTACATTGGAAGACCCATCCACCTCCACGACACAGGACTTAATGGAGAGAAACCCTCCGCCCAACGTGTTCCTCCCTGGACGGTATCGCGCGTTCCATCTCTTTCCTTTCACACCCGGTTTAACAAGCCGCTTCCATCCTTACGAAAAGAGACGGTAGTCGAAGGACGCCAACCCTCGAGATTTGTTCTTAGAGGGAAACAGGCGTATGCCATCTTCCTTGTGCTTCCGCACATCATACATTTCCATACACATCTTTCTTCATGTCACGACGGTAGGCACATTCGAAACGGAGAGCTAAGTCTAGTCTATGTCCCTTACGCCTTCACACCCAATACGGAAAACACTTTCCTCTTTCCTGAAACGATATGATAGTTGAGGGAAGCCTTCTTCACAAGTGGTTTCTCAAGCACCGTCCGTCACAGGGCACATTCTAGATGCTTTCACCATTTCATGCTAAGTGCTTCTCACCCTTACGTGTATGGCTTTCCTGACGGATTTCCTTCTCACCCTTGAAGCCGTGACCTTTTCCATCTGCTCTCTCATACTCTTGGAAACACTTCCCACGGAACAGGATTTGAATTGCGACAGACATTCTACACTAATTACTTCTGTAGCACAGGCATGGGGCACATTCCTTGCGATTTCACCCTTACATGGGAAAAGTCTACCATGTTCAGGGAAGATGTTAGTGAGTAGTTCGTTTCTCGGCAGGGGTGTTTCTTCAGACTGAAGAGTACTTCCTTTGTTTAGGATTCAACACGTACATTTTGTGACTCTGGATTCCTCGGGAACCCAGATGGAAGCTCGAAGTCGCGTTTGACACAGACTTGGTTCGCAGAGATTAGTGTATGCCTTTCCTTGGGCGAAGTCACATCCTTTTGAAAACCCTTCTATCTTCGTGACACATGGTGTTCGTTGAGGAAAGCCCCCCCAGAAGAAGTTGTTCCGCGAGTATGGTGTATCACTCTTCCTTCCCCTCCGTTTTCTTTCGCACTTTGCTTCAAGCCGCTTCGTCCCTCAGCAAAGCCGATGGCAGTCGAAGGACCGCCCCTCCACAGCAGCGTTGTTTCTTAGACTTAAGTGTATAGCACGTCCCTTACGCTTCCTCCCCTTTCCAGACACACACCTCTCTAGGGGACAACTAGTGTGTTGGTTGTCCCATTCGACCCCCATTTTTCTTCACAAATCAGCGTGTGGCATCTTCCTTGCGCTTTCAAACAAAGTACTGACAACGCTTCTATCTTCCCGAAACAAGATCTGAGTTGGGAGAAGCTTTCGACCCAAGTTCGTTCTCAAGCAGTGGTATATGGCACAGTAGTTGTGCCTTCGCTTTTAACGTTGGAAATTTCCTGCGTCTTCTTCCCTGTAGATGGCAGTGGAAAGACTATTTCTCTCTACCGCTTTGTTCCTTGAGAGGTGAGTGTAAGACACTTACACATATATCTCAAAAGGCGTCATGCTTCCCGCACCGAGAGGTGAGCACGAAATCGTGTTGGACGTGGCCTTGTTTCTCTGAGTTCAGTGGAAGGCGCTGCTGAGGCTAGCTCACGTACCTTTGAAGGCCCTTCCAACTTCATGACACAAGACTTTCGTGGAGAGGGACCCTCCACACACCGTGTTCCTCACTGTAGTGTATCGCGCTTTCCGTCTCTTTTCTCTCGCCCTAAGCTTTAACAAGGTGCTTCCATCCGTACGGAAAGGGCTGGTCGTCGACGGACGGCAACCCTCTAGATTTGTTCTTAGAGTCAAACACCCGTAGGCAAGCCTCCTTACGCTTCCTCACATCATACCTCTCCATACTCATCCTTCTTCATGGAACGAACAGTAGACACATTCGAAACGGACGGCCGACTCTAGGGTACGTCCCTCATGCCTCCACACCCACGACGGAAAACACTTTTATCTTCCTGAAACAATATGATAGCTGAGGGCAGACTTCTTCACAAGGGGTTCGTCAAGCACCGTCACAGGGCACGGCACCTTCTTTATGCCTTCACACGTTCATGCCAGAAGGCCGCTCATACGCAGGTGGTGTATGGCTTTCCAGGACTTCCTTCTCACACTTAAAGGCATGACCTGTTCCCTCTGCTGTCTCTCATACTCTTTGAAAACGTTCCTCGCGGAACAAGATTGGAATGGCGAGGGACCATCTACCCTAAGTATGTCTGTGCCACAGGCACGGGGCACATTCCTCGCGCTGCCACACTTACGTTGGAATAGACGAGCATTTTCAGGGAAGGTGTTAGTAGAAACACGGTTTCTCTGCAGTGGTGTTTCTTCAGACTGAAGTGCACGCCGCCTGTTTCGGATTCAACACATACCTGTTGTGACTATGTTCTCCCCGTGACGCCAGAGGTCAGCTCGAAGTCGCCTTCGACACAGACTTGTTTCGCGCCGTTTAGTCTGTGGCTTTCCTTTGGCGAACTCACGTACATTTGGAAAACCCTTCTAGCGTCGTGACCCATGGTGTCCATTGAGCGAAGCCCTCCGTACCACGTTGTTCCACGAGGAAGGCCTATCGGGCTTTTCCTCTGCTTCCTTTCATACTTGGCGTAAAGCCGCTTCGATCCTTCGGAAGGGAGAAGGGAGTCGAAGGACCGCTCCTCCGCAGCATTGCTTTTGAGACCTAAGTGTAGAGCTCGTTCCTTACGCTTCCTCCGATTTCCAGACACACACCTCTCTAGGGGACAACTTGTTCGTTGGTGGTCACATTCGACGCACATTTTTCCTCACAATTCCGCGGATGGCATTTTCCTGATGCTTTCACACGAAGTCCTGAAAACGCTTGTCTCTCCCTGAAACAAGATCTGAGTTGAGAGAAGCTTGAGACACAACTCCTTTCTCAAACAGTGGAATATGGCACAGTAGTTGTGCCTTCACTTTTAACGGTGGAAAGTTCTTCCATCTCTTCCCTGTAGGTGGTAGTGGAAAGACTGTTTCCCTACACTTTTCGTTTCTTGAGAGGTGAGTGTAAGACACTTACCTTCTATAGCAACACACACATACCTCCAAAGGCTTCTTTCTTCAAGAACCCAGATGTTAGCACGAAAGCCTGATGGACATGGCCTCGTTTCTCAGAATTCAGTGTAAGGCTACTACCACTGAGGCTAGCCCGCGTACATTGGAAGACCCATCCACCTCCACGACAGAGGACTTAATGGAGAGAAACCCTCCGCCCAACGTGTTCCTCCCTGGACGGTATCGCGCGTTCCATCTCTTTCCTTTCACACCCGGTTTAACAAGCCGCTTCCATCCTTACGAAAAGAGACGGTAGTCGAAGGACGCCAACCCTCGAGATTTGTTCTTAGAGGGAAACAGGCGTATGCCATCTTCCTTGTGCTTCCGCACATCATACATTTCCATACACATCTTTCTTCATGTCACGACGGTAGGCACATTCGAAACGGAGAGCTAAGTCTAGTCTATGTCCCTTACGCCTTCACACCCAATACGGAAAACACTTTCCTCTTTCCTGAAACGATATGATAGTTGAGGGAAGCCTTCTTCACAACTGGTTTCTCAAGCACCGTCCGTCACAGGGCACATTCTAGATGCTTTCACCATTTCATGCTAAGTGCTTCTCATCCTTACGTGTATGGCTTTCCTGACGGATTTCCTTCTCACCCTTGAAGCCGTGACCTTTTCCATCTGCTCTCTCATACTCTTGGAAACACTTCCCACGGAACAGGATTTGAATTGCGACAGACATTCTACACTAATTACTTCTGTAGCACAGGCATGGGGCACATTCCTTGCGATTTCACCCTTACATGGGAAAAGTCTACCATGTTCAGGGAAGATGTTAGTGAGTAGTTCGTTTCTCGGCAGGGGTGTTTCTTCAGACTGAAGAGTACTTCCTTTGTTTAGGATTCAACACGTACATTTTGTGACTCTGGATTCCTCGGGAACCCAGATGGAAGCTCGAAGTCGCGTTTGACACAGACTTGGTTCGCAGAGATTAGTGTATGCCTTTCCTTGGGCGAAGTCACATCCTTTTGAAAACCCTTCTATCTTCGTGACACATGGTGTTCGTTGAGGAAAGCCCCCCCAGAAGAAGTTGTTCCGCGAGTATGGTGTATCACTCTTCCTTCCCCTCCGTTTTCTTTCGCACTTTGCTTCAAGCCGCTTCGTCCCTCAGCAAAGCCGATGGCAGTCGAAGGACCGCCCCTCCACAGCAGCGTTGTTTCTTAGACTTAAGTGTATAGCACGTCCCTTACGCTTCCTCCCCTTTCCAGACACACACCTCTCTAGGGGACAACTAGTGTGTTGGTTGTCCCATTCGACCCCCATTTTTCTTCACAAATCAGCGTGTGGCATCTTCCTTGCGCTTTCAAACAAAGTACTGACAACGCTTCTATCTTCCCGAAACAAGATCTGAGTTGGGAGAAGCTTTCGACCCAAGTTCGTTCTCAAGCAGTGGTATATGGCACAGTAGTTGTGCCTTCGCTTTTAACGTTGGAAATTTCCTGCGTCTTCTTCCCTGTAGATGGCAGTGGAAAGACTATTTCTCTCTACCGCTTTGTTCCTTGAGAGGTGAGTGTAAGACACTTACACATATATCTCAAAAGGCGTCATGCTTCCCGCACCGAGAGGTGAGCACGAAATCGTGTTGGACGTGGCCTTGTTTCTCTGAGTTCAGTGGAAGGCGCTGCTGAGGCTAGCTCACGTACCTTTGAAGGCCCTTCCAACTTCATGACACAAGACTTTCGTGGAGAGGGACCCTCCACACACCGTGTTCCTCACTGTAGTGTATTGCGCTTTCCGTCTCTTTTCTCTCGCCCTAAGCTTTAACTAGGTGCTTCCATCCGTACGGAAAGGGCTGGTCGTCGACGGACGGCAACCCTCTAGATTTGTTCTTAGAGTCAAACACCCGTAGGCAAGCCTCCTTACGCTTCCTCACATCATACCTCTCCATACTCATCCTTCTTCATGGAACGAACAGTAGACACATTCGAAACGGACGGCCGACTCTAGGGTACGTCCCTCATGCCTCCACACCCACGACGGAAAACACTTTTATCTTCCTGAAACAATATGATAGCTGAGGGCAGACTTCTTCACAAGGGGTTCGTCAAGCACCGTCACAGGGCACGGCACCTTCTTTATGCCTTCACACGTTCATGCCAGAAGGCCGCTCATACGCAGGTGGTGTATGGCTTTCCAGGACTTCCTTCTCACACTTAAAGGCATGACCTGTTCCCTCTGCTGTCTCTCATACTCTTTGAAAACGTTCCTCGCGGAACAAGATTGGAATGGCGAGGGACCATCTACCCTAAGTATGTCTGTGCCACAGGCACGGGGCACATTCCTCGCGCTGCCACACTTACGTTGGAATAGACGAGCATTTTCAGGGAAGGTGTTAGTAGAAACACGGTTTCTCTGCAGTGGTGTTTCTTCAGACTGAAGTGCACGCCGCCTGTTTCGGATTCAACACATACCTGTTGTGACTATGTTCTCCCCGTGACGCCAGAGGTCAGCTCGAAGTCGCCTTCGACACAGACTTGTTTCGCGCCGTTTAGTCTGGGGCTTTCCTTTGGCGAACTCACGTACATTTGGAAAACCCTTCTAGCGTCGTGACCCATGGTGTCCATTGAGCGAAGCCCTCCGTACCACGTTGTTCCACGAGGAAGGCCTATTCGGGCTTTTCCTCTGCTTCCTTTCATACTTGGCGTAAAGCCGCTTCGATCCTTTGGAAGGGAGAAGGGAGTCGAAGGACCGCTCCTCCGCAGCATTGCTTTTGAGACCTAAGTGTAGAGCTCGTTCCTTACGCTTCCTCCGATTTCCAGACACACACCTCTCTAGGGGACAACTTGTTCGTTGGTGGTCACATTCGACGCACATTTTTCCTCACAATTCCGCGGATGGCATTTTCCTGACGCTTTCACACGAAGTCCTGAAAACGCTTGTCTCTCCCTGAAACAAGATCTGAGTTGAGAGAAGCTTGAGACACAACTCCTTTCTCAAACAGTGGAATATGGCACAGTAGTTGTGCCTTCACTTTTAACGGTGGAAAGTTCTTCCATCTCTTCCCTGTAGGTGGTAGTGGAAAGACTGTTTCCCTACACTTTTCGTTTCTTGAGAGGCGAGTGTAAGACACTTACCTTCTATAGCAACACACACATACCTCCAAAGGCTTCTTTCTTCAAGAACCCAGATGTTAGCGCGAAAGCCTGATGGACATGGCCTCGTTTCTCAGAATTCAGTGTAAGGCTACTACCACTGAGGCTAGCCCGCGTACATTGGAAGACCCATCCACCTCCACGACACAGGACTTAATGGAGAGAAACCCTCCGCCCAACGTGTTCCTCCCTGGACGGTATCGCGCGTTCCATCTCTTTCCTTTCACACCCGGTTTAACAAGCCGCTTCCATCCTTACGAAAAGAGACGGTAGTCGAAGGACGCCAACCCTCGAGATTTGTTCTTAGAGGGAAACAGGCGTATGCCATCTTCCTTGTGCTTCCGCACATCATACATTTCCATACACATCTTTCTTCATGTCACGACGGTAGGCACATTCGAAACGGAGAGCTAAGTCTAGTCTATGTCCCTTACGCCTTCACACCCAATACGGAAAACACTTTCCTCTTTCCTGAAACGATATGATAGTTGAGGGAAGCCTTCTTCACAAGTGGTTTCTCAAGCACCGTCCGTCACAGGGCACATTCTAGATGCTTTCACCATTTCATGCTAAGTGCTTCTCACCCTTACGTGTATGGCTTTCCTGACGGATTTCCTTCTCACCCTTGAAGCCGTGACCTTTTCCATCTGCTCTCTCATACTCTTGGAAACACTTCCCACGGAACAGGATTTGAATTGCGACAGACATTCTACACTAATTACTTCTGTAGCACAGGCATGGGGCACATTCCTTGCGATTTCACCCTTACATGGGAAAAGTCTACCATGTTCAGGGAAGATGTTAGTGAGTAGTTCGTTTCTCGGCAGGGGTGTTTCTTCAGACTGAAGAGTACTTCCTTTGTTTAGGATTCAACACGTACATTTTGTGACTCTGGATTCCTCGGGAACCCAGATGGAAGCTCGAGGTCGCGTTTGACACAGACTTGGTTCGCAGAGATTAGTGTATGCCTTTCCTTGGGCGAAGTCACATCCTTTTGAAAACCCTTCTATCTTCGTGACACATGGTGTTCGTTGAGGAAAGCCCCCCCAGAAGAAGTTGTTCCGCGAGTATGGTGTATCACTCTTCCTTCCCCTCCGTTTTCTTTCGCACTTTGCTTCAAGCCGCTTCGTCCCTCAGCAAAGCCGATGGCAGTCGAAGGACCGCCCCTCCACAGCAGCGTTGTTTCTTAGACTTAAGTGTATAGCACGTCCCTTACGCTTCCTCCCCTTTCCAGACACACACCTCTCTAGGGGACAACTAGTGTGTTGGTTGTCCCATTCGACCCCCATTTTTCTTCACAAATCAGCGTGTGGCATCTTCCTTGCGCTTTCAAACAAAGTACTGACAACGCTTCTATCTTCCCGAAACAAGATCTGAGTTGGGAGAAGCTTTCGACCCAAGTTCGTTCTCAAGCAGTGGTATATGGCACAGTAGTTGTGCCTTCGCTTTTAACGTTGGAAATTTCCTGCGTCTTCTTCCCTGTAGATGGCAGTGGAAAGACTATTTCTCTCTACCGCTTTGTTCCTTGAGAGGTGAGTGTAAGACACTTACACATATATCTCAAAAGGCGTCATGCTTCCCGCACCGAGAGGTGAGCACGAAATCGTGTTGGACGTGGCCTTGTTTCTCTGAGTTCAGTGGAAGGCGCTGCTGAGGCTAGCTCACGTACCTTTGAAGGCCCTTCCAACTTCATGACACAAGACTTTCGTGGAGAGGGACCCTCCACACACCGTGTTCCTCACTGTAGTGTATCGCGCTTTCCGTCTCTTTTCTCTCGCCCTAAGCTTTAACAAGGTGCTTCCATCCGTACGGAAAGGGCTGGTCGTCGACGGACGGCAACCCTCTAGATTTGTTCTTAGAGTCAAACACCCGTAGGCAAGCCTCCTTACGCTTCCTCACATCATACCTCTCCATACTCATCCTTCTTCATGGAACGAACAGTAGACACATTCGAAACGGACGGCCGACTCTAGGGTACGTCCCTCATGCCTCCACACCCACGACGGAAAACACTTTTATCTTCCTGAAACAATATGATAGCTGAGGGCAGACTTCTTCACAAGGGGTTCGTCAAGCACCGTCACAGGGCACGGCACCTTCTTTATGCCTTCACACGTTCATGCCAGAAGGCCGCTCATACGCAGGTGGTGTATGGCTTTCCAGGACTTCCTTCTCACACTTAAAGGCATGACCTGTTCCCTCTGCTGTCTCTCATACTCTTTGAAAACGTTCCTCGCGGAACAAGATTGGAATGGCGAGGGACCATCTACCCTAAGTATGTCTGTGCCACAGGCACGGGGCACATTCCTCGCGCTGCCACACTGACGTTGGAATAGACGAGCATTTTCAGGGAAGGTGTTAGTAGAAACACGGTTTCTCTGCAGTGGTGTTTCTTCAGACTGAAGTGCACGCCGCCTGTTTCGGATTCAACACATACCTGTTGTGACTATGTTCTCCCCGTGACGCCAGAGGTCAGCTCGAAGTCGCCTTCGACACAGACTTGTTTCGCGCCGTTTAGTCTGTGGCTTTCCTTTGGCGAACTCACGTACATTTGGAAAACCCTTCTAGCGTCGTGACCCATGGTGTCCATTGAGCGAAGCCCTCCGTACCACGTTGTTCCACGAGGAAGGCCTATCGGGCTTTTCCTCTGCTTCCTTTCATACTTGGCGTAAAGCCGCTTCGATCCTTCGGAAGGGAGAAGGGAGTCGAAGGACCGCTCCTCCGCAGCATTGCTTTTGAGACCTAAGTGTAGAGCTCGTTCCTTACGCTTCCTCCGATTTCCAGACACACACCTCTCTAGGGGACAACTTGTTCGTTGGTGGTCACATTCGACGCACATTTTTCCTCACAATTCCGCGGATGGCATTTTCCTGACGCTTTCACACGAAGTCCTGAAAACGCTTGTCTCTCCCTGAAACAAGATCTGAGTTGAGAGAAGCTTGAGACACAACTCCTTTCTCAAACAGTGGAATATGGCACAGTAGTTGTGCCTTCACCTTTAACGGTGGAAAGTTCTTCCATCTCTTCCCTGTAGGTGGTAGTGGAAAGACTGTTTCCCTACACTTTTCGTTTCTTGAGAGGCGAGTGTAAGACACTTACCTTCTATAGCAACACACACATACCTCCAAAGGCTTCTTTCTTCAATAACCCAGATGTTAGCGCGAAAGCCTGATGGACATGGCCTCGTTTCTCAGAATTCAGTGTAAGGCTACTACCACTGAGGCTAGCCCGCGTACATTGGAAGACCCATCCACCTCCACGACACAGGACTTAATGGAGAGAAACCCTCCGCCCAACGTGTTCCTCCCTGGACGGTATCGCGCGTTCCATCTCTTTCCTTTCACACCCGGTTTAACAAGCCGCTTCCATCCTTACGAAAAGAGACGGTAGTCGAAGGACGCCAACCCTCGAGATTTGTTCTTAGAGGGAAACAGGCGTATGCCATCTTCCTTGTGCTTCCGCACATCATACATTTCCATACACATCTTTCTTCATGTCACGACGGTAGGCACATTCGAAACGGAGAGCTAAGTCTAGTCTATGTCCCATACGCCTTCACACCCAATACGGAAAACACTTTCCTCTTTCCTGAAACGATATGATAGTTGAGGGAAGCCTTCTTCACAAGTGGTTTCTCAAGCACCGTCCGTCACAGGGCACATTCTAGATGCTTTCACCATTTCATGCTAAGTGCTTCTCACCCTTACGTGTATGGCTTTCCTGACGGATTTCCTTCTCACCCTTGAAGCCGTGACCTTTTCCATCTGCTCTCTCATACTCTTGGAAACACTTCCCACGGAACAGGATTTGAATTGCGACAGACATTCTACACTAATTACTTCTGTAGCACAGGCATGGGGCACATTCCTTGCGATTTCACCCTTACATGGGAAAAGTCTACCATGTTCAGGGAAGATGTTAGTGAGTAGTTCGTTTCTCGGCAGGGGTGTTTCTTCAGACTGAAGAGTACTTCCTTTGTTTAGGATTCAACACGTACATTTTGTGACTCTGGATTCCTCGGGAACCCAGATGGAAGCTCGAGGTCGCGTTTGACACAGACTTGGTTCGCAGAGATTAGTGTATGCCTTTCCTTGGGCGAAGTCACATCCTTTTGAAAACCCTTCTATCTTCGTGACACATGGTGTTCGTTGAGGAAAGCCCCCCCAGAAGAAGTTGTTCCGCGAGTATGGTGTATCACTCTTCCTTCCCCTCCGTTTTCTTTCGCACTTTGCTTCAAGCCGCTTCGTCCCTCAGCAAAGCCGATGGCAGTCGAAGGACCGCCCCTCCACAGCAGCGTTGTTTCTTAGACTTAAGTGTATAGCACGTCCCTTACGCTTCCTCCCCTTTCCAGACACACACCTCTCTAGGGGACAACTAGTGTGTTGGTTGTCCCATTCGACCCCCATTTTTCTTCACAAATCAGCGTGTGGCATCTTCCTTGCGCTTTCAAACAAAGTACTGACAACGCTTCTATCTTCCCGAAACAAGATCTGAGTTGGGAGAAGCTTTCGACCCAAGTTCGTTCTCAAGCAGTGGTATATGGCACAGTAGTTGTGCCTTCGCTTTTAACGTTGGAAATTTCCTGCGTCTTCTTCCCTGTAGATGGCAGTGGAAAGACTATTTCTCTCTACCGCTTTGTTCCTTGAGAGGTGAGTGTAAGACACTTACACATATATCTCAAAAGGCGTCATGCTTCCCGCACCGAGAGGTGAGCACGAAATCGTGTTGGACGTGGCCTTGTTTCTCTGAGTTCAGTGGAAGGCGCTGCTGAGGCTAGCTCACGTACCTTTGAAGGCCCTTCCAACTTCATGACACAAGACTTTCGTGGAGAGGGACCCTCCACACACCGTGTTCCTCACTGTAGTGTATCGCGCTTTCCGTCTCTTTTCTCTCGCCCTAAGCTTTAACAAGGTGCTTCCATCCGTACGGAAAGGGCTGGTCGTCGACGGACGGCAACCCTCTAGATTTGTTCTTAGAGTCAAACACCCGTAGGCAAGCCTCCTTACGCTTCCTCACATCATAACTCTCCATACTCATCCTTCTTCATGGAACGAACAGTAGACACATTCGAAACGGACGGCCGACTCTAGGGTACGTCCCTCATGCCTCCACACCCACGACGGAAAACACTTTTATCTTCCTGAAACAATATGATAGCTGAGGGCAGACTTCTTCACAAGGGGTTCATCAAGCACCGTCACAGGGCACGGCACCTTCTTTATGCCTTCACACGTTCATGCCAGAAGGCCGCTCATACGCAGGTGGTGTATGGCTTTCCAGGACTTCCTTCTCACACTTAAAGGCATGACCTGTTCCCTCTGCTGTCTCTCATACTCTTTGAAAACGTTCCTCGCGGAACAAGATTGGAATGGCGAGGGACCATCTACCCTAAGTATGTCTGTGCCACAGGCACGGGGCACATTCCTCGCGCTGCCACACTGACGTTGGAATAGACGAGCATTTTCAGGGAAGGTGTTAGTAGAAACACGGTTTCTCTGCAGTGGTGTTTCTTCAGACTGAAGTGCACGCCGCCTGTTTCGGATTCAACACATACCTGTTGTGACTATGTTCTCCCCGTGACGCCAGAGGTCAGCTCGAAGTCGCCTTCGACACAGACTTGTTTCGCGCCGTTTAGTCTGTGGCTTTCCTTTGGCGAACTCACGTACATTTGGAAAACCCTTCTAGCGTCGTGACCCATGGTGTCCATTGAGCGAAGCCCTCCGTACCACGTTGTTCCACGAGGAAGGCCTATCGGGCTTTTCCTCTGCTTCCTTTCATACTTGGCGTAAAGCCGCTTCGATCCTTCGGAAGGGAGAAGGGAGTCGAAGGACCGCTCCTCCGCAGCATTGCTTTTGAGACCTAAGTGTAGAGCTCGTTCCTTACGCTTCCTCCGATTTCCAGACACACACCTCTCTAGGGGACAACTTGTTCGTTGGTGGTCACATTCGACGCACATTTTTCCTCACAATTCCGCGGATGGCATTTTCCTGACGCTTTCACACGAAGTCCTGAAAACGCTTGTCTCTCCCTGAAACAAGATCTGAGTTGAGAGAAGCTTGAGACACAACTCCTTTCTCAAACAGTGGAATATGGCACAGTAGTTGTGCCTTCACTTTTAACGGTGGAAAGTTCTTCCATCTCTTCCCTGTAGGTGGTAGTGGAAAGACTGTTTCCCTACACTTTTCGTTTCTTGAGAGGCGAGTGTAAGACACTTACCTTCTATAGCAACACACACATACCTCCAAAGGCTTCTTTCTTCAAGAACCCAGATGTTAGCGCGAAAGCCTGATGGACATGGCCTCGTTTCTCAGAATTCAGTGTAAGGCTACTACCACTGAGGCTAGCCCGCGTACATTGGAAGACCCATCCACCTCCACGACACAGGACTTAATGGAGAGATACCCTCCGCCCAACGTGTTCCTCCCTGGACGGTATCGCGCGTTCCATCTCTTTCCTTTCACACCCGGTTTAACAAGCCGCTTCCATCCTTACGAAAAGAGACGGTAGTCGAAGGACGCCAACCCTCGAGATTTGTTCTTAGAGGGAAACAGGCGTATGCCATCTTCCTTGTGCTTCCGCACATCATACATTTCCATACACATCTTTCTTCATGTCACGACGGTAGGCACATTCGAAACGGAGAGCTAAGTCTAGTCTATGTCCCTTACGCCTTCACACCCAATACGGAAAACACTTTCCTCTTTCCTGAAACGATATGATAGTTGAGGGAAGCCTTCTTCACAAGTGGTTTCTCAAGCACCGTCCGTCACAGGGCACATTCTAGATGCTTTCACCATTTCATGCTAAGTGCTTCTCACCCTTACGTGTATGGCTTTCCTGACGGATTTCCTTCTCACCCTTGAAGCCGTGACCTTTTCCATCTGCTCTCTCATACTCTTGGAAACACTTCCCACGGAACAGGATTTGAATTGCGACAGACATTCTACACTAATTACTTCTGTAGCACAGGCATGGGGCACATTCCTTGCGATTTCACCCTTACATGGGAAAAGTCTACCATGTTCAGGGAAGATGTTAGTGAGTAGTTCGTTTCTCGGCAGGGGTGTTTCTTCAGACTGAAGAGTACTTCCTTTGTTTAGGATTCAACACGTACATTTTGTGACTCTGGATTCCTCGGGAACCCAGATGGAAGCTCGAGGTCGCGTTTGACACAGACTTGGTTCGCAGAGATTAGTGTATGCCTTTCCTTGGGCGAAGTCACATCCTTTTGAAAACCCTTCTATCTTCGTGACACATGGTGTTCGTTGAGGAAAGCCCCCCCAGAAGAAGTTGTTCCGCGAGTATGGTGTATCACTCTTCCTTCCCCTCCGTTTTCTTTCGCACTTTGCTTCAAGCCGCTTCGTCCCTCAGCAAAGCCGATGGCAGTCGAAGGACCGCCCCTCCACAGCAGCGTTGTTTCTTAGACTTAAGTGTATAGCACGTCCCTTACGCTTCCTCCCCTTTCCAGACACACACCTCTCTAGGGGACAACTAGTGTGTTGGTTGTCCCATTCGACCCCCATTTTTCTTCACAAATCAGCGTGTGGCATCTTCCTTGCGCTTTCAAACAAAGTACTGACAACGCTTCTATCTTCCCGAAACAAGATCTGAGTTGGGAGAAGCTTTCGACCCAAGTTCGTTCTCAAGCAGTGGTATATGGCACAGTAGTTGTGCCTTCGCTTTTAACGTTGGAAATTTCCTGCGTCTTCTTCCCTGTAGATGGCAGTGGAAAGACTATTTCTCTCTACCGCTTTGTTCCTTGAGAGGTGAGTGTAAGACACTTACACATATATCTCAAAAGGCGTCATGCTTCCCGCACCGAGAGGTGAGCACGAAATCGTGTTGGACGTGGCCTTGTTTCTCTGAGTTCAGTGGAAGGCGCTGCTGAGGCTAGCTCACGTACCTTTGAAGGCCCTTCCAACTTCATGACACAAGACTTTCGTGGAGAGGGACCCTCCACACACCGTGTTCCTCACTGTAGTGTATCGCGCTTTCCGTCTCTTTTCTCTCGCCCTAAGCTTTAACAAGGTGCTTCCATCCGTACGGAAAGGGCTGGTCGTCGACGGACGGCAACCCTCTAGATTTGTTCTTAGAGTCAAACACCCGTAGGCAAGCCTCCTTACGCTTCCTCACATCATACCTCTCCATACTCATCCTTCTTCATGGAACGAACAGTAGACACATTCGAAACGGACGGCCGACTCTAGGGTACGTCCCTCATGCCTCCACACCCACGACGGAAAACACTTTTATCTTCCTGAAACAATATGATAGCTGAGGGCAGACTTCTTCACAAGGGGTTCGTCAAGCACCGTCACAGGGCACGGCACCTTCTTTATGCCTTCACACGTTCATGCCAGAAGGCCGCTCATACGCAGGTGGTGTATGGCTTTCCAGGACTTCCTTCTCACACTTAAAGGCATGACCTGTTCCCTCTGCTGTCTCTCATACTCTTTGAAAACGTTCCTCGCGGAACAAGATTGGAATGGCGAGGGACCATCTACCCTAAGTATGTCTGTGCCACAGGCACGGGGCACATTCCTCGCGCTGCCACACTTACGTTGGAATAGACGAGCATTTTCAGGGAAGGTGTTAGTAGAAACACGGTTTCTCTGCAGTGGTGTTTCTTCAGACTGAAGTGCACGCCGCCTGTTTCGGATTCAACACATACCTGTTGTGACTATGTTCTCCCCGTGACGCCAGAGGTCAGCTCGAAGTCGCCTTCGACACAGACTTGTTTCGCGCCGTTTAGTCTGTGGCTTTCCTTTGGCGAACTCACGTACATTTGGAAAACCCTTCTAGCGTCGTGACCCATGGTGTCCATTGAGCGAAGCCCTCCGTACCACGTTGTTCCACGAGGAAGGCCTATCGGGCTTTTCCTCTGCTTCCTTTCATACTTGGCGTAAAGCCGCTTCGATCCTTCGGAAGGGAGAAGGGAGTCGAAGGACCGCTCCTCCGCAGCATTGCTTTTGAGACCTAAGTGTAGAGCTCGTTCCTTACGCTTCCTCCGATTTCCAGACACACACCTCTCTAGGGGACAACTTGTTCGTTGGTGGTCACATTCGACGCACATTTTTCCTCACAATTCCGCGGATGGCATTTTCCTGACGCTTTCACACGAAGTCCTGAAAACGCTTGTCTCTCCCTGAAACAAGATCTGAGTTGAGAGAAGCTTGAGACACAACTCCTTTCTCAAACAGTGGAATATGGCACAGTAGTTGTGCCTTCACTTTTAACGGTGGAAAGTTCTTCCATCTCTTCCCTGTAGGTGGTAGTGGAAAGACTGTTTCCCTACACTTTTCGTTTCTTGAGAGGCGAGTGTAAGACACTTACCTTCTATAGCAACACACACATACCTCCAAAGGCTTCTTTCTTCAAGAACCCAGATGTTAGCGCGAAAGCCTGATGGACATGGCCTCGTTTCTCAGAATTCAGTGTAAGGCTACTACCACTGAGGCTAGCCCGCGTACATTGGAAGACCCATCCACCTCCACGACACAGGACTTAATGGAGAGATACCCTCCGCCCAACGTGTTCCTCCCTGGACGGTATCGCGCGTTCCATCTCTTTCCTTTCACACCCGGTTTAACAAGCCGCTTCCATCCTTACGAAAAGAGACGGTAGTCGAAGGACGCCAACCCTCGAGATTTGTTCTTAGAGGGAAACAGGCGTATGCCATCTTCCTTGTGCTTCCGCACATCATACATTTCCATACACATCTTTCTTCATGTCACGACGGTAGGCACATTCGAAACGGAGAGCTAAGTCTAGTCTATGTCCCTTACGCCTTCACACCCAATACGGAAAACACTTTCCTCTTTCCTGAAACGATATGATAGTTGAGGGAAGCCTTCTTCACAAGTGGTTTCTCAAGCACCGTCCGTCACAGGGCACATTCTAGATGCTTTCACCATTTCATGCTAAGTGCTTCTCACCCTTACGTGTATGGCTTTCCTGACGGATTTCCTTCTCACCCTTGAAGCCGTGACCTTTTCCATCTGCTCTCTCATACTCTTGGAAACACTTCCCACGGAACAGGATTTGAATTGCGACAGACATTCTACACTAATTACTTCTGTAGCACAGGCATGGGGCACATTCCTTGCGATTTCACCCTTACATGGGAAAAGTCTACCATGTTCAGGGAAGATGTTAGTGAGTAGTTCGTTTCTCGGCAGGGGTGTTTCTTCAGACTGAAGAGTACTTCCTTTGTTTAGGATTCAACACGTACATTTTGTGACTCTGGATTCCTCGGGAACCCAGATGGAAGCTCGAGGTCGCGTTTGACACAGACTTGGTTCGCAGAGATTAGTGTATGCCTTTCCTTGGGCGAAGTCACATCCTTTTGAAAACCCTTCTATCTTCGTGACACATGGTGTTCGTTGAGGAAAGCCCCCCCAGAAGAAGTTGTTTCGCGAGTATGGTGTATCACTCTTCCTTCCCCTCCGTTTTCTTTCGCACTTTGCTTCAAGCCGCTTCGTCCCTCAGCAAAGCCGATGGCAGTCGAAGGACCGCCCCTCCACAGCAGCGTTGTTTCTTAGACTTAAGTGTATAGCACGTCCCTTACGCTTCCTCCCCTTTCCAGACACACACCTCTCTAGGGGACAACTAGTGTGTTGGTTGTCCCATTCGACCCCCATTTTTCTTCACAAATCAGCGTGTGGCATCTTCCTTGCGCTTTCAAACAAAGTACTGACAACGCTTCTATCTTCCCGAAACAAGATCTGAGTTGGGAGAAGCTTTCGACCCAAGTTCGTTCTCAAGCAGTGGTATATGGCACAGTAGTTGTGCCTTCGCTTTTAACGTTGGAAATTTCCTGCGTCTTCTTCCCTGTAGATGGCAGTGGAAAGACTATTTCTCTCTACCGCTTTGTTCCTTGAGAGGTGAGTGTAAGACACTTACACATATATCTCAAAAGGCGTCATGCTTCCCGCACCGAGAGGTGAGCACGAAATCGTGTTGGACGTGGCCTTGTTTCTCTGAGTTCAGTGGAAGGCGCTGCTGAGGCTAGCTCACGTACCTTTGAAGGCCCTTCCAACTTCATGACACAAGACTTTCGTGGAGAGGGACCCTCCACACACCGTGTTCCTCACTGTAGTGTATCGCGCTTTCCGTCTCTTTTCTCTCGCCCTAAGCTTTAACAAGGTGCTTCCATCCGTACGGAAAGGGCTGGTCGTCGACGGACGGCAACCCTCTAGATTTGTTCTTAGAGTCAAACACCCGTAGGCAAGCCTCCTTACGCTTCCTCACATCATACCTCTCCATACTCATCCTTCTTCATGGAACGAACAGTAGACACATTCGAAACGGACGGCCGACTCTAGGGTACGTCCCTCATGCCTCCACACCCACGACGGAAAACACTTTTATCTTCCTGAAACAATATGATAGCTGAGGGCAGACTTCTTCACAAGGGGTTCGTCAAGCACCGTCACAGGGCACGGCACCTTCTTTATGCCTTCACACGTTCATGCCAGAAGGCCGCTCATACGCAGGTGGTGTATGGCTTTCCAGGACTTCCTTCTCACACTTAAAGGCATGACCTGTTCCCTCTGCTGTCTCTCATACTCTTTGAAAACGTTCCTCGCGGAACAAGATTGGAATGGCGAGGGACCATCTACCCTAAGTATGTCTGTGCCACAGGCACGGGGCACATTCCTCGCGCTGCCACACTTACGTTGGAATAGACGAGCATTTTCAGGGAAGGTGTTAGTAGAAACACGGTTTCTCTGCAGTGGTGTTTCTTCAGACTGAAGTGCACGCCGCCTGTTTCGGATTCAACACATACCTGTTGTGACTATGTTCTCCCCGTGACGCCAGAGGTCAGCTCGAAGTCGCCTTCGACACAGACTTGTTTCGCGCCGTTTAGTCTGTGGCTTTCCTTTGGCGAACTCACGTACATTTGGAAAACCCTTCTAGCGTCGTGACCCATGGTGTCCATTGAGCGAAGCCCTCCGTACCACGTTGTTCCACGAGGAAGGCCTATCGGGCTTTTCCTCTGCTTCCTTTCATACTTGGCGTAAAGCCGCTTCGATCCTTCGGAAGGGAGAAGGGAGTCGAAGGACCGCTCCTCCGCAGCATTGTTTTTGAGACCTAAGTGTAGAGCTCGTTCCTTACGCTTCCTCCGATTTCCAGACACACACCTCTCTAGGGGACAACTTGTTCGTTGGTGGTCACATTCGACGCACATTTTTCCTCACAATTCCGCGGATGGCATTTTCCTGACGCTTTCACACGAAGTCCTGAAAACGCTTGTCTCTCCCTGAAACAAGATCTGAGTTGAGAGAAGCTTGAGACACAACTCCTTTCTCAAACAGTGGAATATGGCACAGTAGTTTGCCTTCACTTTTAACGGTGGAAAGCTCTTCCATCTCTTCCCTGTAGGTGGTAGTGGAAAGACTGTTTCCCTACACTTTTCGTTTCTTGAGAGGTGAGTGTAAGACACTTACCTTCTATAGCAACACACACATACCTCCAAAGGCTTCTTTCTTCAAGAACCCAGATGTTAGCACGAAAGCCTGATGGACATGGCCTCGTTTCTCAGAATTCAGTGTAAGGCTACTACCACTGAGGCTAGCCCGCGTACATTGGAAGACCCATCCACCTCCACGACACAGGACTTAATGGAGAGAAACCCTCCGCCCAACGTGTTCCTCCCTGGACGGTATCGCGCGTTCCATCTCTTTCCTTTCACACCCGGTTTAACAAGCCGCTTCCATCCTTACGAAAAGAGACGGTAGTCGAAGGACGCCAACCCTCGAGATTTGTTCTTAGAGGGAAACAGGCGTATGCCATCTTCCTTGTGCTTCCGCACATCATACATTTCCATACACATCTTTCTTCATGTCACGACGGTAGGCACATTCGAAACGGAGAGCTAAGTCTAGTCTATGTCCCTTACGCCTTCACACCCAATACGGAAAACACTTTCCTCTTTCCTGAAACGATATGATAGTTGAGGGAAGCCTTCTTCACAAGTGGTTTCTCAAGCACCGTCCGTCACAGGGCACATTCTAGATGCTTTCACCATTTCATGCTAAGTGCTTCTCATCCTTACGTGTATGGCTTTCCTGACGGATTTCCTTCTCACCCTTGAAGCCGTGACCTTTTCCATCTGCTCTCTCATACTCTTGGAAACACTTCCCACGGAACAGGATTTGAATTGCGACAGACATTCTACACTAATTACTTCTGTAGCACAGGCATGGGGCACATTCCTTGCGATTTCACCCTTACATGGGAAAAGTCTACCATGTTCAGGGAAGATGTTAGTGAGTAGTTCGTTTCTCGGCAGGGGTGTTTCTTCAGACTGAAGAGTACTTCCTTTGTTTAGGATTCAACACGTACATTTTGTGACTCTGGATTCCTCGGGAACCCAGATGGAAGCTCGAAGTCGCGTTTGACACAGACTTGGTTCGCAGAGATTAGTGTATGCCTTTCCTTGGGCGAAGTCACATCCTTTTGAAAACCCTTCTATCTTCGTGACACATGGTGTTCGTTGAGGAAAGCCCCCCCAGAAGAAGTTGTTCCGCGAGTATGGTGTATCACTCTTCCTTCCCCTCCGTTTTCTTTCGCACTTTGCTTCAAGCCGCTTCGTCCCTCAGCAAAGCCGATGGCAGTCGAAGGACCGCCCCTCCACAGCAGCGTTGTTTCTTAGACTTAAGTGTATAGCACGTCCCTTACGCTTCCTCCCCTTTCCAGACACACACCTCTCTAGGGGACAACTAGTGTGTTGGTTGTCCCATTCGACCCCCATTTTTCTTCACAAATCAGCGTGTGGCATCTTCCTTGCGCTTTCAAACAAAGTACTGACAACGCTTCTATCTTCCCGAAACAAGATCTGAGTTGGGAGAAGCTTTCGACCCAAGTTCGTTCTCAAGCAGTGGTATATGGCACAGTAGTTGTGCCTTCGCTTTTAACGTTGGAAATTTCCTGCGTCTTCTTCCCTGTAGATGGCAGTGGAAAGACTATTTCTCTCTACCGCTTTGTTCCTTGAGAGGTGAGTGTAAGACACTTACACATATATCTCAAAAGGCGTCATGCTTCCCGCACCGAGAGGTGAGCACGAAATCGTGTTGGACGTGGCCTTGTTTCTCTGAGTTCAGTGGAAGGCGCTGCTGAGGCTAGCTCACGTACCTTTGAAGGCCCTTCCAACTTCATGACACAAGACTTTCGTGGAGAGGGACCCTCCACACACCGTGTTCCTCACTGTAGTGTATCGCGCTTTCCGTCTCTTTTCTCTCGCCCTAAGCTTTAACAAGGTGCTTCCATCCGTACGGAAAGGGCTGGTCGTCGACGGACGGCAACCCTCTAGATTTGTTCTTAGAGTCAAACACCCGTAGGCAAGCCTCCTTACGCTTCCTCACATCATACCTCTCCATACTCATCCTTCTTCATGGAACGAACAGTAGACACATTCGAAACGGACGGCCGACTCTAGGGTACGTCCCTCATGCCTCCACACCCACGACGGAAAACACTTTTATCTTCCTGAAACAATATGATAGCTGAGGGCAGACTTCTTCACAAGGGGTTCGTCAAGCACCGTCACAGGGCACGGCACCTTCTTTATGCCTTCACACGTTCATGCCAGAAGGCCGCTCATACGCAGGTGGTGTATGGCTTTCCAGGACTTCCTTCTCACACTTAAAGGCATGACCTGTTCCCTCTGCTGTCTCTCATACTCTTTGAAAACGTTCCTCGCGGAACAAGATTGGAATGGCGAGGGACCATCTACCCTAAGTATGTCTGTGCCACAGGCACGGGGCACATTCCTCGCGCTGCCACACTTACGTTGGAATAGACGAGCATTTTCAGGGAAGGTGTTAGTAGAAACACGGTTTCTCTGCAGTGGTGTTTCTTCAGACTGAAGTGCACGCCGCCTGTTTCGGATTCAACACATACCTGTTGTGACTATGTTCTCCCCGTGACGCCAGAGGTCAGCTCGAAGTCGCCTTCGACACAGACTTGTTTCGCGCCGTTTAGTCTGGGGCTTTCCTTTGGCGAACTCACGTACATTTGGAAAACCCTTCTAGCGTCGTGACCCATGGTGTCCATTGAGCGAAGCCCTCCGTACCACGTTGTTCCACGAGGAAGGCCTATCGGGCTTTTCCTCTGCTTCCTTTCATACTTGGCGTAAAGCCGCTTCGATCCTTCGGAAGGGAGAAGGGAGTCGAAGGACCGCTCCTCCGCAGCATTGCTTTTGAGACCTAAGTGTAGAGCTCGTTCCTTACGCTTCCTCCGATTTCCAGACACACACCTCTCTAGGGGACAACTTGTTCGTTGGTGGTCACATTCGACGCACATTTTTCCTCACAATTCCGCGGATGGCATTTTCCTGACGCTTTCACACGAAGTCCTGAAAACGCTTGTCTCTCCCTGAAACAAGATCTGAGTTGAGAGAAGCTTGAGACACAACTCCTTTCTCAAACAGTGGAATATGGCAAAGTAGTTGTGCCTTCACTTTTAACGGTGGAAAGTTCTTCCATCTCTTCCCTGTAGGTGGTAGTGGAAAGACTGTTTCCCTACACTTTTCGTTTCTTGAGAGGTGAGTGTAAGACACTTACCTTCTATAGCAACACACACATACCTCCAAAGGCTTCTTTCTTCAAGAACCCAGATGTTAGCGCGAAAGCCTGATGGACATGGCCTCGTTTCTCAGAATTCAGTGTAAGGCTACTACCACTGAGGCTAGCCCGCGTACATTGGAAGACCCATCCACCTCCACGACACAGGACTTAATGGAGAGAAACCCTCCGCCCAACGTGTTCCTCCCTGGACGGTATCGCGCGTTCCATCTCTTTCCTTTCACACCCGGTTTAACAAGCCGCTTCCATCCTTACGAAAAGAGACGGTAGTCGAAGGACGCCAACCCTCGAGATTTGTTCTTAGAGGGAAACAGGCGTATGCCATCTTCCTTGTGCTTCCGCACATCATACATTTCCATACACATCTTTCTTCATGTCACGACGGTAGGCACATTCGAAACGGAGAGCTAAGTCTAGTCTATGTCCCTTACGCCTTCACACCCAATACGGAAAACACTTTCCTCTTTCCTGAAACGATATGATAGTTGAGGGAAGCCTTCTTCACAAGTGGTTTCTCAAGCACCGTCCGTCACAGGGCACATTCTAGATGCTTTCACCATTTCATGCTAAGTGCTTCTCACCCTTACGTGTATGGCTTTCCTGACGGATTTCCTTCTCACCCTTGAAACCGTGACCTTTTCCATCTGCTCTCTCATACTCTTGGAAACACTTCCCACGGAACAGGATTTGAATTGCGACAGACATTCTACACTAATTACTTCTGTAGCACAGGCATGGGGCACATTCCTTGCGATTTCACCCTTACATGGGAAAAGTCTACCATGTTCAGGGAAGATGTTAGTGAGTAGTTCGTTTCTCGGCAGGGGTGTTTCTTCAGACTGAAGAGTACTTCCTTTGTTTAGGATTCAACACGTACATTTTGTGACTCTGGATTCCTCGGGAACCCAGATGGAAGCTCGAAGTCGCGTTTGACACAGACTTGGTTCGCAGAGTTTAGTGTATGCCTTTCCTTGGGCGAAGTCACATCCTTTTGAAAACCCTTCTATCTTCGTGACACATGGTGTTCGTTGAGGAAAGCCCCCCCAGAAGAAGTTGTTCCGCGAGTATGGTGTATCACTCTTCCTTCCCCTCCGTTTTCTTTCGCACTTTGCTTCAAGCCGCTTCGTCCCTCAGCAAAGCCGATGGCAGTCGAAGGACCGCCCCTCCACAGCAGCGTTGTTTCTTAGACTTAAGTGTATAGCACGTCCCTTACGCTTCCTCCCCTTTCCAGACACACACCTCTCTAGGGGACAACTAGTGTGTTGGTTGTCCCATTCGACCCCCATTTTTCTTCACAAATCAGCGTGTGGCATCTTCCTTGCGCTTTCAAACAAAGTACTGACAACGCTTCTATCTTCCCGAAACAAGATCTGAGTTGGGAGAAGCTTTCGACCCAAGTTCGTTCTCAAGCAGTGGTATATGGCACAGTAGTTGTGCCTTCGCTTTTAACGTTGGAAATTTCCTGCGTCTTCTTCCCTGTAGATGGCAGTGGAAAGACTATTTCTCTCTACCGCTTTGTTCCTTGAGAGGTGAGTGTAAGACACTTACACATATATCTCAAAAGGCGTCATGCTTCCCGCACCGAGAGGTGAGCACGAAATCGTGTTGGACGTGGCCTTGTTTCTCTGAGTTCAGTGGAAGGCGCTGCTGAGGCTAGCTCACGTACCTTTGAAGGCCCTTCCAACTTCATGACACAAGACTTTCGTGGAGAGGGACCCTCCACACACCGTGTTCCTCACTGTAGTGTATCGCGCTTTCCGTCTCTTTTCTCTCGCCCTAAGCTTTAACAAGGTGCTTCCATCCGTACGGAAAGGGCTGGTCGTCGACGGACGGCAACCCTCTAGATTTGTTCTTAGAGTCAAACACCCGTAGGCAAGCCTCCTTACGCTTCCTCACATCATACCTCTCCATACTCATCCTTCTTCATGGAACGAACAGTAGACACATTCGAAACGGACGGCCGACTCTAGGGTACGTCCCTCATGCCTCCACACCCACGACGGAAAACACTTTTATCTTCCTGAAACAATATGATAGCTGAGGGCAGACTTCTTCACAAGGGGTTCGTCAAGCACCGTCACAGGGCACGGCACCTTCTTTATGCCTTCACACGTTCATGCCAGAAGGCCGCTCATACGCAGGTGGTGTATGGCTTTCCAGGACTTCCTTCTCACACTTAAAGGCATGACCTGTTCCCTCTGCTGTCTCTCATACTCTTTGAAAACGTTCCTCGCGGAACAAGATTGGAATGGCGAGGGACCATCTACCCTAAGTATGTCTGTGCCACAGGCACGGGGCACATTCCTCGCGCTGCCACACTTACGTTGGAATAGACGAGCATTTTCAGGGAAGGTGTTAGTAGAAACACGGTTTCTCTGCAGTGGTGTTTCTTCAGACTGAAGTGCACGCCGCCTGTTTCGGATTCAACACATACCTGTTGTGACTATGTTCTCCCCGTGACGCCAGAGGTCAGCTCGAAGTCGCCTTCGACACAGACTTGTTTCGCGCCGTTTAGTCTGGGGCTTTCCTTTGGCGAACTCACGTACATTTGGAAAACCCTTCTAGCGTCGTGACCCATGGTGTCCATTGAGCGAAGCCCTCCATACCACGTTGTTCCACGAGGAAGGCCTATCGGGCTTTTCCTCTGCTTCCTTTCATACTTGGCGTAAAGCCGCTTCGATCCTTCGGAAGGGAGAAGGGAGTCGAAGGACCGCTCCTCCGCAGCATTGCTTTTGAGACCTAAGTGTAGAGCTCGTTCCTTACGCTTCCTCCGATTTCCAGACACACACCTCTCTAGGGGACAACTTGTTCGTTGGTGGTCACATTCGACGCACATTTTTCCTCACAATTCCGCGGATGGCATTTTCCTGACGCTTTCACACGAAGTCCTGAAAACGCTTGTCTCTCCCTGAAACAAGATCTGAGTTGAGAGAAGCTTGAGACACAACTCCTTTCTCAAACAGTGGAATATGGCAAAGTAGTTGTGCCTTCACTTTTAACGGTGGAAAGTTCTTCCATCTCTTCCCTGTAGGTGGTAGTGGAAAGACTGTTTCCCTACACTTTTCGTTTCTTGAGAGGTGAGTGTAAGACACTTACCTTCTATAGCAACACACACATACCTCCAAAGGCTTCTTTCTTCAAGAACCCAGATGTTAGCGCGAAAGCCTGATGGACATGGCCTCGTTTCTCAGAATTCAGTGTAAGGCTACTACCACTGAGGCTAGCCCGCGTACATTGGAAGACCCATCCACCTCCACGACACAGGACTTAATGGAGAGAAACCCTCCGCCCAACGTGTTCCTCCCTGGACGGTATCGCGCGTTCCATCTCTTTCCTTTCACACCCGGTTTAACAAGCCGCTTCCATCCTTACGAAAAGAGACGGTAGTCGAAGGACGCCAACCCTCGAGATTTGTTCTTAGAGGGAAACAGGCGTATGCCATCTTCCTTGTGCTTCCGCACATCATACATTTCCATACACATCTTTCTTCATGTCACGACGGTAGGCACATTCGAAACGGAGAGCTAAGTCTAGTCTATGTCCCTTACGCCTTCACACCCAATACGGAAAACACTTTCCTCTTTCCTGAAACGATATGATAGTTGAGGGAAGCCTTCTTCACAAGTGGTTTCTCAAGCACCGTCCGTCACAGGGCACATTCTAGATGCTTTCACCATTTCATGCTAAGTGCTTCTCACCCTTACGTGTATGGCTTTCCTGACGGATTTCCTTCTCACCCTTGAAACCGTGACCTTTTCCATCTGCTCTCTCATACTCTTGGAAACACTTCCCACGGAACAGGATTTGAATTGCGACAGACATTCTACACTAATTACTTCTGTAGCACAGGCATGGGGCACATTCCTTGCGATTTCACCCTTACATGGGAAAAGTCTACCATGTTCAGGGAAGATGTTAGTGAGTAGTTCGTTTCTCGGCAGGGGTGTTTCTTCAGACTGAAGAGTACTTCCTTTGTTTAGGATTCAACACGTACATTTTGTGACTCTGGATTCCTCGGGAACCCAGATGGAAGCTCGAAGTCGCGTTTGACACAGACTTGGTTCGCAGAGATTAGTGTATGCCTTTCCTTGGGCGAAGTCACATCCTTTTGAAAACCCTTCTATCTTCGTGACACATGGTGTTCGTTGAGGAAAGCCCCCCCAGAAGAAGTTGTTCCGCGAGTATGGTGTATCACTCTTCCTTCCCCTCCGTTTTCTTTCGCACTTTGCTTCAAGCCGCTTCGTCCCTCAGCAAAGCCGATGGCAGTCGAAGGACCGCCCCTCCACAGCAGCGTTGTTTCTTAGACTTAAGTGTATAGCACGTCCCTTACGCTTCCTCCCCTTTCCAGACACACACCTCTCTAGGGGACAACTAGTGTGTTGGTTGTCCCATTCGACCCCCATTTTTCTTCACAAATCAGCGTGTGGCATCTTCCTTGCGCTTTCAAACAAAGTACTGACAACGCTTCTATCTTCCCGAAACAAGATCTGAGTTGGGAGAAGCTTTCGACCCAAGTTCGTTCTCAAGCAGTGGTATATGGCACAGTAGTTGTGCCTTCGCTTTTAACGTTGGAAATTTCCTGCGTCTTCTTCCCTGTAGATGGCAGTGGAAAGACTATTTCTCTCTACCGCTTTGTTCCTTGAGAGGTGAGTGTAAGACACTTACACATATATCTCAAAAGGCGTCATGCTTCCCGCACCGAGAGGTGAGCACGAAATCGTGTTGGACGTGGCCTTGTTTCTCTGAGTTCAGTGGAAGGCGCTGCTGAGGCTAGCTCACGTACCTTTGAAGGCCCTTCCAACTTCATGACACAAGACTTTCGTGGAGAGGGACCCTCCACACACCGTGTTCCTCACTGTAGTGTATCGCGCTTTCCGTCTCTTTTCTCTCGCCCTAAGCTTTAACAAGGTGCTTCCATCCGTACGGAAAGGGCTGGTCGTCGACGGACGGCAACCCTCTAGATTTGTTCTTAGAGTCAAACACCCGTAGGCAAGCCTCCTTACGCTTCCTCACATCATACCTCTCCATACTCATCCTTCTTCATGGAACGAACAGTAGACACATTCGAAACGGACGGCCGACTCTAGGGTACGTCCCTCATGCCTCCACACCCACGACGGAAAACACTTTTATCTTCCTGAAACAATATGATAGCTGAGGGCAGACTTCTTCACAAGGGGTTCGTCAAGCACCGTCACAGGGCACGGCACCTTCTTTATGCCTTCACACGTTCATGCCAGAAGGCCGCTCATACGCAGGTGGTGTATGGCTTTCCAGGACTTCCTTCTCACACTTAAAGGCATGACCTGTTCCCTCTGCTGTCTCTCATACTCTTTGAAAACGTTCCTCGCGGAACAAGATTGGAATGGCGAGGGACCATCTACCCTAAGTATGTCTGTGCCACAGGCACGGGGCACATTCCTCGCGCTGCCACACTTACGTTGGAATAGACGAGCATTTTCAGGGAAGGTGTTAGTAGAAACACGGTTTCTCTGCAGTGGTGTTTCTTCAGACTGAAGTGCACGCCGCCTGTTTCGGATTCAACACATACCTGTTGTGACTATGTTCTCCCCGTGACGCCAGAGGTCAGCTCGAAGTCGCCTTCGACACAGACTTGTTTCGCGCCGTTTAGTCTGGGGCTTTCCTTTGGCGAACTCACGTACATTTGGAAAACCCTTCTAGCGTCGTGACCCATGGTGTCCATTGAGCGAAGCCCTCCATACCACGTTGTTCCACGAGGAAGGCCTATCGGGCTTTTCCTCTGCTTCCTTTCATACTTGGCGTAAAGCCGCTTCGATCCTTCGGAAGGGAGAAGGGAGTCGAAGGACCGCTCCTCCGCAGCATTGCTTTTGAGACCTAAGTGTAGAGCTCGTTCCTTACGCTTCCTCCGATTTCCAGACACACACCTCTCTAGGGGACAACTTGTTCGTTGGTGGTCACATTCGACGCACATTTTTCCTCACAATTCCGCGGATGGCATTTTCCTGACGCTTTCACACGAAGTCCTGAAAACGCTTGTCTCTCCCTGAAACAAGATCTGAGTTGAGAGAAGCTTGAGACACAACTCCTTTCTCAAACAGTGGAATATGGCACAGTAGTTGTGCCTTCACTTTTAACGGTGGAAAGTTCTTCCATCTCTTCCCTGTAGGTGGTAGTGGAAAGACTGTTTCCCTACACTTTCGTTTCTTGAGAGGTGAGTGTAAGACACTTACCTTCTATAGCAACACACACATACCTCCAAAGGCTTCTTTCTTCAAGAACCCAGATGTTAGCGCGAAAGCCTGATGGACATGGCCTCGTTTCTCAGAATTCAGTGTAAGGCTACTACCACTGAGGCTAGCCCGCGTACATTGGAAGACCCATCCACCTCCACGACACAGGACTTAATGGAGAGAAACCCTCCGCCCAACGTGTTCCTCCCTGGACGGTATCGCGCGTTCCATCTCTTTCCTTTCACACCCGGTTTAACAAGCCGCTTCCATCCTTACGAAAAGAGACGGTAGTCGAAGGACGCCAACCCTCGAGATTTGTTCTTAGAGGGAAACAGGCGTATGCCATCTTCCTTGTGCTTCCGCACATCATACATTTCCATACACATCTTTCTTCATGTCACGACGGTAGGCACATTCGAAACGGAGAGCTAAGTCTAGTCTATGTCCCTTACGCCTTCACACCCAATACGGAAAACACTTTCCTCTTTCCTGAAACGATATGATAGTTGAGGGAAGCCTTCTTCACAAGTGGTTTCTCAAGCACCGTCCGTCACAGGGCACATTCTAGATGCTTTCACCATTTCATGCTAAGTGCTTCTCATCCTTACGTGTATGGCTTTCCTGACGGATTTCCTTCTCACCCTTGAAGCCGTGACCTTTTCCATCTGCTCTCTCATACTCTTGGAAACACTTCCCACGGAACAGGATTTGAATTGCGACAGACATTCTACACTAATTACTTCTGTAGCACAGGCATGGGGCACATTCCTTGCGATTTCACCCTTACATGGGAAAAGTCTACCATGTTCAGGGAAGATGTTAGTGAGTAGTTCGTTTCTCGGCAGGGGTGTTTCTTCAGACTGAAGAGTACTTCCTTTGTTTAGGATTCGACACGTACATTTTGTGACTCTGGATTCCTCGGGAACCCAGATGGAAGCTCGAAGTCGCGTTTGACACAGACTTGGTTCGCAGAGATTAGTGTATGCCTTTCCTTGGGCGAAGTCACATCCTTTTGAAAACCCTTCTATCTTCGTGACACATGGTGTTCGTTGAGGAAAGCCCCCCCAGAAGAAGTTGTTCCGCGAGTATGGTGTATCACTCTTCCTTCCCCTCCGTTTTCTTTCGCACTTTGCTTCAAGCCGCTTCGTCCCTCAGCAAAGCCGATGGCAGTCGAAGGACCGCCCCTCCACAGCAGCGTTGTTTCTTAGACTTAAGTGTATAGCACGTCCCTTACGCTTCCTCCCCTTTCCAGACACACACCTCTCTAGGGGACAACTAGTGTGTTGGTTGTCCCATTCGACCCCCATTTTTCTTCACAAATCAGCGTGTGGCATCTTCCTTGCGCTTTCAAACAAAGTACTGACAACGCTTCTATCTTCCCGAAACAAGATCTGAGTTGGGAGAAGCTTTCGACCCAAGTTCGTTCTCAAGCAGTGGTATATGGCACAGTAGTTGTGCCTTCGCTTTTAACGGTGGAAATTTCCTGCGTCTTCTTCCCTGTAGATGGCAGTGGAAAGACTATTTCTCTCTACCGCTTTGTTCCTTGAGAGGTGAGTGTAAGACACTTACACATATATCTCAAAAGGCGTCATGCTTCCCGCACCGAGAGGTGAGCACGAAATCGTGTTGGACGTGGCCTTGTTTCTCTGAGTTCAGTGGAAGGCGCTGCTGAGGCTAGCTCACGTACCTTTGAAGGCCCTTCCAACTTCATGACACAAGACTTTCGTGGAGAGGGACCCTCCACACACCGTGTTCCTCACTGTAGTGTATCGCGCTTTCCGTCTCTTTTCTCTCGCCCTAAGCTTTAACAAGGTGCTTCCATCCGTACGGAAAGGGCTGGTCGTCGACGGACGGCAACCCTCTAGATTTGTTCTTAGAGTCAAACACCCGTAGGCAAGCCTCCTTACGCTTCCTCACATCATACCTCTCCATACTCATCCTTCTTCATGGAACGAACAGTAGACACATTCGAAACGGACGGCCGACTCTAGGGTACGTCCCTCATGCCTCCACACCCACGACGGAAAACACTTTTATCTTCCTGAAACAATATGATAGCTGAGGGCAGACTTCTTCACAAGGGGTTCGTCAAGCACCGTCACAGGGCACGGCACCTTCTTTATGCCTTCACACGTTCATGCCAGAAGGCCGCTCATACGCAGGTGGTGTATGGCTTTCCAGGACTTCCTTCTCACACTTAAAGGCATGACCTGTTCCCTCTGCTGTCTCTCATACTCTTTGAAAACGTTCCTCGCGGAACAAGATTGGAATGGCGAGGGACCATCTACCCTAAGTATGTCTGTGCCACAGGCACGGGGCACATTCCTCGCGCTGCCACACTTACGTTGGAATAGACGAGCATTTTCAGGGAAGGTGTTAGTAGAAACACGGTTTCTCTGCAGTGGTGTTTCTTCAGACTGAAGTGCACGCCGCCTGTTTCGGATTCAACACATACCTGTTGTGACTATGTTCTCCCCGTGACGCCAGAGGTCAGCTCGAAGTCGCCTTCGACACAGACTTGTTTCGCGCCGTTTAGTCTGGGGCTTTCCTTTGGCGAACTCACGTACATTTGGAAAACCCTTCTAGCGTCGTGACCCATGGTGTCCATTGAGCGAAGCCCTCCGTACCACGTTGTTCCACGAGGAAGGCCTATCGGGCTTTTCCTCTGCTTCCTTTCATACTTGGCGTAAAGCCGCTTCGATCCTTCGGAAGGGAGAAGGGAGTCGAAGGACCGCTCCTCCGCAGCATTGCTTTTGAGACCTAAGTGTAGAGCTCGTTCCTTACGCTTCCTCCGATTTCCAGACACACACCTCTCTAGGGGACAACTTGTTCGTTGGTGGTCACATTCGACGCACATTTTTCCTCACAATTCCGCGGATGGCATTTTCCTGACGCTTTCACACGAAGTCCTGAAAACGCTTGTCTCTCCCTGAAACAAGATCTGAGTTGAGAGAAGCTTGAGACACAACTCCTTTCTCAAACAGTGGAATATGGCACAGTAGTTGTGCCTTCACTTTTAACGGTGGAAAGTTCTTCCATCTCTTCCCTGTAGGTGGTAGTGGAAAGACTGTTTCCCTACACTTTTCGTTTCTTGAGAGGCGAGTGTAAGACACTTACCTTCTATAGCAACACACACATACCTCCAAAGGCTTCTTTCTTCAAGAACCCAGATGTTAGCACGAAAGCCTGATGGACATGGCCTCGTTTCTCAGAATTCAGTGTAAGGCTACTACCACTGAGGCTAGCCCGCGTACATTGGAAGACCCATCCACCTCCACGACACAGGACTTAATGGAGAGAAACCCTCCGCCCAACGTGTTCCTCCCTGGACGGTATCGCGCGTTCCATCTCTTTCCTTTCACACCCGGTTTAACAAGCCGCTTCCATCCTTACGAAAAGAGACGGTAGTCGAAGGACGCCAACCCTCGAGATTTGTTCTTAGAGGGAAACAGGCGTATGCCATCTTCCTTGTGCTTCCGCACATCATACATTTCCATACACATCTTTCTTCATGTCACGACGGTAGGCACATTCGAAACGGAGAGCTAAGTCTAGTCTATGTCCCTTACGCCTTCACACCCAATACGGAAAACACTTTCCTCTTTCCTGAAACGATATGATAGTTGAGGGAAGCCTTCTTCACAAGTGGTTTCTCAAGCACCGTCCGTCACAGGGCACATTCTAGATGCTTTCACCATTTCATGCTAAGTGCTTCTCATCCTTACGTGTATGGCTTTCCTGACGGATTTCCTTCTCACCCTTGAAGCCGTGACCTTTTCCATCTGCTCTCTCATACTCTTGGAAACACTTCCCACGGAACAGGATTTGAATTGCGACAGACATTCTACACTAATTACTTCTGTAGCACAGGCATGGGGCACATTCCTTGCGATTTCACCCTTACATGGGAAAAGTCTACCATGTTCAGGGAAGATGTTAGTGAGTAGTTCGTTTCTCGGCAGGGGTGTTTCTTCAGACTGAAGAGTACTTCCTTTGTTTAGGATTCGACACGTACATTTTGTGACTCTGGATTCCTCGGGAACCCAGATGGAAGCTCGAAGTCGCGTTTGACACAGACTTGGTTCGCAGAGATTAGTGTATGCCTTTCCTTGGGCGAAGTCACATCCTTTTGAAAACCCTTCTATCTTCGTGACACATGGTGTTCGTTGAGGAAAGCCCCCCCAGAAGAAGTTGTTCCGCGAGTATGGTGTATCACTCTTCCTTCCCCTCCGTTTTCTTTCGCACTTTGCTTCAAGCCGCTTCGTCCCTCAGCAAAGCCGATGGCAGTCGAAGGACCGCCCCTCCACAGCAGCGTTGTTTCTTAGACTTAAGTGTATAGCACGTCCCTTACGCTTCCTCCCCTTTCCAGACACACACCTCTCTAGGGGACAACTAGTGTGTTGGTTGTCCCATTCGACCCCCATTTTTCTTCACAAATCAGCGTGTGGCATCTTCCTTGCGCTTTCAAACAAAGTACTGACAACGCTTCTATCTTCCCGAAACAAGATCTGAGTTGGGAGAAGCTTTCGACCCAAGTTCGTTCTCAAGCAGTGGTATATGGCACAGTAGTTGTGCCTTCGCTTTTAACGTTGGAAATTTCCTGCGTCTTCTTCCCTGTAGATGGCAGTGGAAAGACTATTTCTCTCTACCGCTTTGTTCCTTGAGAGGTGAGTGTAAGACACTTACACATATATCTCAAAAGGCGTCATGCTTCCCGCACCGAGAGGTGAGCACGAAATCGTGTTGGACGTGGCCTTGTTTCTCTGAGTTCAGTGGAAGGCGCTGCTGAGGCTAGCTCACGTACCTTTGAAGGCCCTTCCAACTTCATGACACAAGACTTTCGTGGAGAGGGACCCTCCACACACCGTGTTCCTCACTGTAGTGTATCGCGCTTTCCGTCTCTTTTCTCTCGCCCTAAGCTTTAACAAGGTGCTTCCATCCGTACGGAAAGGGCTGGTCGTCGACGGACGGCAACCCTCTAGATTTGTTCTTAGAGTCAAACACCCGTAGGCAAGCCTCCTTACGCTTCCTCACATCATACCTCTCCATACTCATCCTTCTTCATGGAACGAACAGTAGACACATTCGAAACGGACGGCCGACTCTAGGGTACGTCCCTCATGCCTCCACACCCACGACGGAAAACACTTTTATCTTCCTGAAACAATATGATAGCTGAGGGCAGACTTCTTCACAAGGGGTTCGTCAAGCACCGTCACAGGGCACGGCACCTTCTTTATGCCTTCACACGTTCATGCCAGAAGGCCGCTCATACGCAGGTGGTGTATGGCTTTCCAGGACTTCCTTCTCACACTTAAAGGCATGACCTGTTCCCTCTGCTGTCTCTCATACTCTTTGAAAACGTTCCTCGCGGAACAAGATTGGAATGGCGAGGGACCATCTACCCTAAGTATGTCTGTGCCACAGGCACGGGGCACATTCCTCGCGCTGCCACACTTACGTTGGAATAGACGAGCATTTTCAGGGAAGGTGTTAGTAGAAACACGGTTTCTCTGCAGTGGTGTTTCTTCAGACTGAAGTGCACGCCGCCTGTTTCGGATTCAACACATACCTGTTGTGACTATGTTCTCCCCGTGACGCCAGAGGTCAGCTCGAAGTCGCCTTCGACACAGACTTGTTTCGCGCCGTTTAGTCTGGGGCTTTCCTTTGGCGAACTCACGTACATTTGGAAAACCCTTCTAGCGTCGTGACCCATGGTGTCCATTGAGCGAAGCCCTCCATACCACGTTGTTCCACGAGGAAGGCCTATCGGGCTTTTCCTCTGCTTCCTTTCATACTTGGCGTAAAGCCGCTTCGATCCTTCGGAAGGGAGAAGGGAGTCGAAGGACCGCTCCTCCGCAGCATTGCTTTTGAGACCTAAGTGTAGAGCTCGTTCCTTACGCTTCCTCCGATTTCCAGACACACACCTCTCTAGGGGACAACTTGTTCGTTGGTGGTCACATTCGACGCACATTTTTCCTCACAATTCCGCGGATGGCATTTTCCTGACGCTTTCACACGAAGTCCTGAAAACGCTTGTCTCTCCCTGAAACAAGATCTGAGTTGAGAGAAGCTTGAGACACAACTCCTTTCTCAAACAGTGGAATATGGCAAAGTAGTTGTGCCTTCACTTTTAACGGTGGAAAGTTCTTCCATCTCTTCCCTGTAGGTGGTAGTGGAAAGACTGTTTCCCTACACTTTTCGTTTCTTGAGAGGTGAGTGTAAGACACTTACCTTCTATAGCAACACACACATACCTCCAAAGGCTTCTTTCTTCAAGAACCCAGATGTTAGCGCGAAAGCCTGATGGACATGGCCTCGTTTCTCAGAATTCAGTGTAAGGCTACTACCACTGAGGCTAGCCCGCGTACATTGGAAGACCCATCCACCTCCACGACACAGGACTTAATGGAGAGAAACCCTCCGCCCAACGTGTTCCTCCCTGGACGGTATCGCGCGTTCCATCTCTTTCCTTTCACACCCGGTTTAACAAGCCGCTTCCATCCTTACGAAAAGAGACGGTAGTCGAAGGACGCCAACCCTCGAGATTTGTTCTTAGAGGGAAACAGGCGTATGCCATCTTCCTTGTGCTTCCGCACATCATACATTTCCATACACATCTTTCTTCATGTCACGACGGTAGGCACATTCGAAACGGAGAGCTAAGTCTAGTCTATGTCCCTTACGCCTTCACACCCAATACGGAAAACACTTTCCTCTTTCCTGAAACGATATGATAGTTGAGGGAAGCCTTCTTCACAAGTGGTTTCTCAAGCACCGTCCGTCACAGGGCACATTCTAGATGCTTTCACCATTTCATGCTAAGTGCTTCTCACCCTTACGTGTATGGCTTTCCTGACGGATTTCCTTCTCACCCTTGAAACCGTGACCTTTTCCATCTGCTCTCTCATACTCTTGGAAACACTTCCCACGGAACAGGATTTGAATTGCGACAGACATTCTACACTAATTACTTCTGTAGCACAGGCATGGGGCACATTCCTTGCGATTTCACCCTTACATGGGAAAAGTCTACCATGTTCAGGGAAGATGTTAGTGAGTAGTTCGTTTCTCGGCAGGGGTGTTTCTTCAGACTGAAGAGTACTTCCTTTGTTTAGGATTCAACACGTACATTTTGTGACTCTGGATTCCTCGGGAACCCAGATGGAAGCTCGAAGTCGCGTTTGACACAGACTTGGTTCGCAGAGATTAGTGTATGCCTTTCCTTGGGCGAAGTCACATCCTTTTGAAAACCCTTCTATCTTCGTGACACATGGTGTTCGTTGAGGAAAGCCCCCCCAGAAGAAGTTGTTCCGCGAGTATGGTGTATCACTCTTCCTTCCCCTCCGTTTTCTTTCGCACTTTGCTTCAAGCCGCTTCGTCCCTCAGCAAAGCCGATGGCAGTCGAAGGACCGCCCCTCCACAGCAGCGTTGTTTCTTAGACTTAAGTGTATAGCACGTCCCTTACGCTTCCTCCCCTTTCCAGACACACACCTCTCTAGGGGACAACTAGTGTGTTGGTTGTCCCATTCGACCCCCATTTTTCTTCACAAATCAGCGTGTGGCATCTTCCTTGCGCTTTCAAACAAAGTACTGACAACGCTTCTATCTTCCCGAAACAAGATCTGAGTTGGGAGAAGCTTTCGACCCAAGTTCGTTCTCAAGCAGTGGTATATGGCACAGTAGTTGTGCCTTCGCTTTTAACGTTGGAAATTTCCTGCGTCTTCTTCCCTGTAGATGGCAGTGGAAAGACTATTTCTCTCTACCGCTTTGTTCCTTGAGAGGTGAGTGTAAGACACTTACACATATATCTCAAAAGGCGTCATGCTTCCCGCACCGAGAGGTGAGCACGAAATCGTGTTGGACGTGGCCTTGTTTCTCTGAGTTCAGTGGAAGGCGCTGCTGAGGCTAGCTCACGTACCTTTGAAGGCCCTTCCAACTTCATGACACAAGACTTTCGTGGAGAGGGACCCTCCACACACCGTGTTCCTCACTGTAGTGTATCGCGCTTTCCGTCTCTTTTCTCTCGCCCTAAGCTTTAACAAGGTGCTTCCATCCGTACGGAAAGGGCTGGTCGTCGACGGACGGCAACCCTCTAGATTTGTTCTTAGAGTCAAACACCCGTAGGCAAGCCTCCTTACGCTTCCTCACATCATACCTCTCCATACTCATCCTTCTTCATGGAACGAACAGTAGACACATTCGAAACGGACGGCCGACTCTAGGGTACGTCCCTCATGCCTCCACACCCACGACGGAAAACACTTTTATCTTCCTGAAACAATATGATAGCTGAGGGCAGACTTCTTCACAAGGGGTTCGTCAAGCACCGTCACAGGGCACGGCACCTTCTTTATGCCTTCACACGTTCATGCCAGAAGGCCGCTCATACGCAGGTGGTGTATGGCTTTCCAGGACTTCCTTCTCACACTTAAAGGCATGACCTGTTCCCTCTGCTGTCTCTCATACTCTTTGAAAACGTTCCTCGCGGAACAAGATTGGAATGGCGAGGGACCATCTACCCTAAGTATGTCTGTGCCACAGGCACGGGGCACATTCCTCGCGCTGCCACACTTACATTGGAATAGACGAGCATTTTCAGGGAAGGTGTTAGTAGAAACACGGTTTCTCTGCAGTGGTGTTTCTTCAGACTGAAGTGCACGCCGCCTGTTTCGGATTCAACACATACCTGTTGTGACTATGTTCTCCCCGTGACGCCAGAGGTCAGCTCGAAGTCGCCTTCGACACAGACTTGTTTCGCGCCGTTTAGTCTGGGGCTTTCCTTTGGCGAACTCACGTACATTTGGAAAACCCTTCTAGCGTCGTGACCCATGGTGTCCATTGAGCGAAGCCCTCCATACCACGTTGTTCCACGAGGAAGGCCTATCGGGCTTTTCCTCTGCTTCCTTTCATACTTGGCGTAAAGCCGCTTCGATCCTTCGGAAGGGAGAAGGGAGTCGAAGGACCGCTCCTCCGCAGCATTGCTTTTGAGACCTAAGTGTAGAGCTCGTTCCTTACGCTTCCTCCGATTTCCAGACACACACCTCTCTAGGGGACAACTTGTTCGTTGGTGGTCACATTCGACGCACATTTTTCCTCACAATTCCGCGGATGGCATTTTCCTGACGCTTTCACACGAAGTCCTGAAAACGCTTGTCTCTCCCTGAAACAAGATCTGAGTTGAGAGAAGCTTGAGACACAACTCCTTTCTCAAACAGTGGAATATGGCACAGTAGTTGTGCCTTCACTTTTAACGGTGGAAAGTTCTTCCATCTCTTCCCTGTAGGTGGTAGTGGAAAGACTGTTTCCCTACACTTTCGTTTCTTGAGAGGTGAGTGTAAGACACTTACCTTCTATAGCAACACACACATACCTCCAAAGGCTTCTTTCTTCAAGAACCCAGATGTTAGCGCGAAAGCCTGATGGACATGGCCTCGTTTCTCAGAATTCAGTGTAAGGCTACTACCACTGAGGCTAGCCCGCGTACATTGGAAGACCCATCCACCTCCACGACACAGGACTTAATGGAGAGAAACCCTCCGCCCAACGTGTTCCTCCCTGGACGGTATCGCGCGTTCCATCTCTTTCCTTTCACACCCGGTTTAACAAGCCGCTTCCATCCTTACGAAAAGAGACGGTAGTCGAAGGACGCCAACCCTCGAGATTTGTTCTTAGAGGGAAACAGGCGTATGCCATCTTCCTTGTGCTTCCGCACATCATACATTTCCATACACATCTTTCTTCATGTCACGACGGTAGGCACATTCGAAACGGAGAGCTAAGTCTAGTCTATGTCCCTTACGCCTTCACACCCAATACGGAAAACACTTTCCTCTTTCCTGAAACGATATGATAGTTGAGGGAAGCCTTCTTCACAAGTGGTTTCTCAAGCACCGTCCGTCACAGGGCACATTCTAGATGCTTTCACCATTTCATGCTAAGTGCTTCTCATCCTTACGTGTATGGCTTTCCTGACGGATTTCCTTCTCACCCTTGAAGCCGTGACCTTTTCCATCTGCTCTCTCATACTCTTGGAAACACTTCCCACGGAACAGGATTTGAATTGCGACAGACATTCTACACTAATTACTTCTGTAGCACAGGCATGGGGCACATTCCTTGCGATTTCACCCTTACATGGGAAAAGTCTACCATGTTCAGGGAAGATGTTAGTGAGTAGTTCGTTTCTCGGCAGGGGTGTTTCTTCAGACTGAAGAGTACTTCCTTTGTTTAGGATTCGACACGTACATTTTGTGACTCTGGATTCCTCGGGAACCCAGATGGAAGCTCGAAGTCGCGTTTGACACAGACTTGGTTCGCAGAGATTAGTGTATGCCTTTCCTTGGGCGAAGTCACATCCTTTTGAAAACCCTTCTATCTTCGTGACACATGGTGTTCGTTGAGGAAAGCCCCCCCAGAAGAAGTTGTTCCGCGAGTATGGTGTATCACTCTTCCTTCCCCTCCGTTTTCTTTCGCACTTTGCTTCAAGCCGCTTCGTCCCTCAGCAAAGCCGATGGCAGTCGAAGGACCGCCCCTCCACAGCAGCGTTGTTTCTTAGACTTAAGTGTATAGCACGTCCCTTACGCTTCCTCCCCTTTCCAGACACACACCTCTCTAGGGGACAACTAGTGTGTTGGTTGTCCCATTCGACCCCCATTTTTCTTCACAAATCAGCGTGTGGCATCTTCCTTGCGCTTTCAAACAAAGTACTGACAACGCTTCTATCTTCCCGAAACAAGATCTGAGTTGGGAGAAGCTTTCGACCCAAGTTCGTTCTCAAGCAGTGGTATATGGCACAGTAGTTGTGCCTTCGCTTTTAACGTTGGAAATTTCCTGCGTCTTCTTCCCTGTAGATGGCAGTGGAAAGACTATTTCTCTCTACCGCTTTGTTCCTTGAGAGGTGAGTGTAAGACACTTACACATATATCTCAAAAGGCGTCATGCTTCCCGCACCGAGAGGTGAGCACGAAATCGTGTTGGACGTGGCCTTGTTTCTCTGAGTTCAGTGGAAGGCGCTGCTGAGGCTAGCTCACGTACCTTTGAAGGCCCTTCCAACTTCATGACACAAGACTTTCGTGGAGAGGGACCCTCCACACACCGTGTTCCTCACTGTAGTGTATCGCGCTTTCCGTCTCTTTTCTCTCGCCCTAAGCTTTAACAAGGTGCTTCCATCCGTACGGAAAGGGCTGGTCGTCGACGGACGGCAACCCTCTAGATTTGTTCTTAGAGTCAAACACCCGTAGGCAAGCCTCCTTACGCTTCCTCACATCATACCTCTCCATACTCATCCTTCTTCATGGAACGAACAGTAGACACATTCGAAACGGACGGCCGACTCTAGGGTACGTCCCTCATGCCTCCACACCCACGACGGAAAACACTTTTATCTTCCTGAAACAATATGATAGCTGAGGGCAGACTTCTTCACAAGGGGTTCGTCAAGCACCGTCACAGGGCACGGCACCTTCTTTATGCCTTCACACGTTCATGCCAGAAGGCCGCTCATACGCAGGTGGTGTATGGCTTTCCAGGACTTCCTTCTCACACTTAAAGGCATGACCTGTTCCCTCTGCTGTCTCTCATACTCTTTGAAAACGTTCCTCGCGGAACAAGATTGGAATGGCGAGGGACCATCTACCCTAAGTATGTCTGTGCCACAGGCACGGGGCACATTCCTCGCGCTGCCACACTTACGTTGGAATAGACGAGCATTTTCAGGGAAGGTGTTAGTAGAAACACGGTTTCTCTGCAGTGGTGTTTCTTCAGACTGAAGTGCACGCCGCCTGTTTCGGATTCAACACATACCTGTTGTGACTATGTTCTCCCCGTGACGCCAGAGGTCAGCTCGAAGTCGCCTTCGACACAGACTTGTTTCGCGCCGTTTAGTCTGGGGCTTTCCTTTGGCGAACTCACGTACATTTGGAAAACCCTTCTAGCGTCGTGACCCATGGTGTCCATTGAGCGAAGCCCTCCGTACCACGTTGTTCCACGAGGAAGGCCTATCGGGCTTTTCCTCTGCTTCCTTTCATACTTGGCGTAAAGCCGCTTCGATCCTTCGGAAGGGAGAAGGGAGTCGAAGGACCGCTCCTCCGCAGCATTGCTTTTGAGACCTAAGTGTAGAGCTCGTTCCTTACGCTTCCTCCGATTTCCAGACACACACCTCTCTAGGGGACAACTTGTTCGTTGGTGGTCACATTCGACGCACATTTTTCCTCACAATTCCGCGGATGGCATTTTCCTGACGCTTTCACACGAAGTCCTGAAAACGCTTGTCTCTCCCTGAAACAAGATCTGAGTTGAGAGAAGCTTGAGACACAACTCCTTTCTCAAACAGTGGAATATGGCACAGTAGTTGTGCCTTCACTTTTAACGGTGGAAAGTTCTTCCATCTCTTCCCTGTAGGTGGTAGTGGAAAGACTGTTTCCCTACACTTTTCGTTTCTTGAGAGGCGAGTGTAAGACACTTACCTTCTATAGCAACACACACATACCTCCAAAGGCTTCTTTCTTCAAGAACCCAGATGTTAGCACGAAAGCCTGATGGACATGGCCTCGTTTCTCAGAATTCAGTGTAAGGCTACTACCACTGAGGCTAGCCCGCGTACATTGGAAGACCCATCCACCTCCACGACACAGGACTTAATGGAGAGAAACCCTCCGCCCAACGTGTTCCTCCCTGGACGGTATCGCGCGTTCCATCTCTTTCCTTTCACACCCGGTTTAACAAGCCGCTTCCATCCTTACGAAAAGAGACGGTAGTCGAAGGACGCCAACCCTCGAGATTTGTTCTTAGAGGGAAACAGGCGTATGCCATCTTCCTTGTGCTTCCGCACATCATACATTTCCATACACATCTTTCTTCATGTCACGACGGTAGGCACATTCGAAACGGAGAGCTAAGTCTAGTCTATGTCCCTTACGCCTTCACACCCAATACGGAAAACACTTTCCTCTTTCCTGAAACGATATGATAGTTGAGGGAAGCCTTCTTCACAAGTGGTTTCTCAAGCACCGTCCGTCACAGGGCACATTCTAGATGCTTTCACCATTTCATGCTAAGTGCTTCTCATCCTTACGTGTATGGCTTTCCTGACGGATTTCCTTCTCACCCTTGAAGCCGTGACCTTTTCCATCTGCTCTCTCATACTCTTGGAAACACTTCCCACGGAACAGGATTTGAATTGCGACAGACATTCTACACTAATTACTTCTGTAGCACAGGCATGGGGCACATTCCTTGCGATTTCACCCTTACATGGGAAAAGTCTACCATGTTCAGGGAAGATGTTAGTGAGTAGTTCGTTTCTCGGCAGGGGTGTTTCTTCAGACTGAAGAGTACTTCCTTTGTTTAGGATTCGACACGTACATTTTGTGACTCTGGATTCCTCGGGAACCCAGATGGAAGCTCGAAGTCGCGTTTGACACAGACTTGGTTCGCAGAGATTAGTGTATGCCTTTCCTTGGGCGAAGTCACATCCTTTTGAAAACCCTTCTATCTTCGTGACACATGGTGTTCGTTGAGGAAAGCCCCCCCAGAAGAAGTTGTTCCGCGAGTATGGTGTATCACTCTTCCTTCCCCTCCGTTTTCTTTCGCACTTTGCTTCAAGCCGCTTCGTCCCTCAGCAAAGCCGATGGCAGTCGAAGGACCGCCCCTCCACAGCAGCGTTGTTTCTTAGACTTAAGTGTATAGCACGTCCCTTACGCTTCCTCCCCTTTCCAGACACACACCTCTCTAGGGGACAACTAGTGTGTTGGTTGTCCCATTCGACCCCCATTTTTCTTCACAAATCAGCGTGTGGCATCTTCCTTGCGCTTTCAAACAAAGTACTGACAACGCTTCTATCTTCCCGAAACAAGATCTGAGTTGGGAGAAGCTTTCGACCCAAGTTCGTTCTCAAGCAGTGGTATATGGCACAGTAGTTGTGCCTTCGCTTTTAACGTTGGAAATTTCCTGCGTCTTCTTCCCTGTAGATGGCAGTGGAAAGACTATTTCTCTCTACCTCTTTGTTCCTTGAGAGGTGAGTGTAAGACACTTACACATATATCTCAAAAGGCGTCATGCTTCCCGCACCGAGAGGTGAGCACGAAATCGTGTTGGACGTGGCCTTGTTTCTCTGAGTTCAGTGGAAGGCGCTGCTGAGGCTAGCTCACGTACCTTTGAAGGCCCTTCCAACTTCATGACACAAGACTTTCGTGGAGAGGGACCCTCCACACACCGTGTTCCTCACTGTAGTGTATCGCGCTTTCCGTCTCTTTTCTCTCGCCCTAAGCTTTAACAAGGTGCTTCCATCCGTACGGAAAGGGCTGGTCGTCGACGGACGGCAACCCTCTAGATTTGTTCTTAGAGTCAAACACCCGTAGGCAAGCCTCCTTACGCTTCCTCACATCATACCTCTCCATACTCATCCTTCTTCATGGAACGAACAGTAGACACATTCGAAACGGACGGCCGACTCTAGGGTACGTCCCTCATGCCTCCACACCCACGACGGAAAACACTTTTATCTTCCTGAAACAATATGATAGCTGAGGGCAGACTTCTTCACAAGGGGTTCGTCAAGCACCGTCACAGGGCACGGCACCTTCTTTATGCCTTCACACGTTCATGCCAGAAGGCCGCTCATACGCAGGTGGTGTATGGCTTTCCAGGACTTCCTTCTCACACTTAAAGGCATGACCTGTTCCCTCTGCTGTCTCTCATACTCTTTGAAAACGTTCCTCGCGGAACAAGATTGGAATGGCGAGGGACCATCTACCCTAAGTATGTCTGTGCCACAGGCACGGGGCACATTCCTCGCGCTGCCACACTTACGTTGGAATAGACGAGCATTTTCAGGGAAGGTGTTAGTAGAAACACGGTTTCTCTGCAGTGGTGTTTCTTCAGACTGAAGTGCACGCCGCCTGTTTCGGATTCAACACATACCTGTTGTGACTATGTTCTCCCCGTGACGCCAGAGGTCAGCTCGAAGTCGCCTTCGACACAGACTTGTTTCGCGCCGTTTAGTCTGGGGCTTTCCTTTGGCGAACTCACGTACATTTGGAAAACCCTTCTAGCGTCGTGACCCATGGTGTCCATTGAGCGAAGCCCTCCGTACCACGTTGTTCCACGAGGAAGGCCTATCGGGCTTTTCCTCTGCTTCCTTTCATACTTGGCGTAAAGCCGCTTCGATCCTTCGGAAGGGAGAAGGGAGTCGAAGGACCGCTCCTCCGCAGCATTGCTTTTGAGACCTAAGTGTAGAGCTCGTTCCTTACGCTTCCTCCGATTTCCAGACACACACCTCTCTAGGGGACAACTTGTTCGTTGGTGGTCACATTCGACGCACATTTTTCCTCACAATTCCGCGGATGGCATTTTCCTGACGCTTTCACACGAAGTCCTGAAAACGCTTGTCTCTCCCTGAAACAAGATCTGAGTTGAGAGAAGCTTGAGACACAACTCCTTTCTCAAACAGTGGAATATGGCACAGTAGTTGTGCCTTCACTTTTAACGGTGGAAAGTTCTTCCATCTCTTCCCTGTAGGTGGTAGTGGAAAGACTGTTTCCCTACACTTTTCGTTTCTTGAGAGGCGAGTGTAAGACACTTACCTTCTATAGCAACACACACATACCTCCAAAGGCTTCTTTCTTCAAGAACCCAGATGTTAGCACGAAAGCCTGATGGACATGGCCTCGTTTCTCAGAATTCAGTGTAAGGCTACTACCACTGAGGCTAGCCCGCGTACATTGGAAGACCCATCCACCTCCACGACACAGGACTTAATGGAGAGAAACCCTCCGCCCAACGTGTTCCTCCCTGGACGGTATCGCGCGTTCCATCTCTTTCCTTTCACACCCGGTTTAACAAGCCGCTTCCATCCTTACGAAAAGAGACGGTAGTCGAAGGACGCCAACCCTCGAGATTTGTTCTTAGAGGGAAACAGGCGTATGCCATCTTCCTTGTGCTTCCGCACATCATACATTTCCATACACATCTTTCTTCATGTCACGACGGTAGGCACATTCGAAACGGAGAGCTAAGTCTAGTCTATGTCCCTTACGCCTTCACACCCAATACGGAAAACACTTTCCTCTTTCCTGAAACGATATGATAGTTGAGGGAAGCCTTCTTCACAAGTGGTTTCTCAAGCACCGTCCGTCACAGGGCACATTCTAGATGCTTTCACCATTTCATGCTAAGTGCTTCTCATCCTTACGTGTATGGCTTTCCTGACGGATTTCCTTCTCACCCTTGAAGCCGTGACCTTTTCCATCTGCTCTCTCATACTCTTGGAAACACTTCCCACGGAACAGGATTTGAATTGCGACAGACATTCTACACTAATTACTTCTGTAGCACAGGCATGGGGCACATTCCTTGCGATTTCACCCTTACATGGGAAAAGTCTACCATGTTCAGGGAAGATGTTAGTGAGTAGTTCGTTTCTCGGCAGGGGTGTTTCTTCAGACTGAAGAGTACTTCCTTTGTTTAGGATTCGACACGTACATTTTGTGACTCTGGATTCCTCGGGAACCCAGATGGAAGCTCGAAGTCGCGTTTGACACAGACTTGGTTCGCAGAGATTAGTGTATGCCTTTCCTTGGGCGAAGTCACATCCTTTTGAAAACCCTTCTATCTTCGTGACACATGGTGTTCGTTGAGGAAAGCCCCCCCAGAAGAAGTTGTTCCGCGAGTATGGTGTATCACTCTTCCTTCCCCTCCGTTTTCTTTCGCACTTTGCTTCAAGCCGCTTCGTCCCTCAGCAAAGCCGATGGCAGTCGAAGGACCACCCCTCCACAGCAGCGTTGTTTCTTAGACTTAAGTGTATAGCACGTCCCTTACGCTTCCTCCCCTTTCCAGACACACACCTCTCTAGGGGACAACTAGTGTGTTGGTTGTCCCATTCGACCCCCATTTTTCTTCACAAATCAGCGTGTGGCATCTTCCTTGCGCTTTCAAACAAAGTACTGACAACGCTTCTATCTTCCCGAAACAAGATCTGAGTTGGGAGAAGCTTTCGACCCAAGTTCGTTCTCAAGCAGTGGTATATGGCACAGTAGTTGTGCCTTCGCTTTTAACGTTGGAAATTTCCTGCGTCTTCTTCCCTGTAGATGGCAGTGGAAAGACTATTTCTCTCTACCGCTTTGTTCCTTGAGAGGTGAGTGTAAGACACTTACACATATATCTCAAAAGGCGTCATGCTTCCCGCACCGAGAGGTGAGCACGAAATCGTGTTGGACGTGGCCTTGTTTCTCTGAGTTCAGTGGAAGGCGCTGCTGAGGCTAGCTCACGTACCTTTGAAGGCCCTTCCAACTTCATGACACAAGACTTTCGTGGAGAGGGACCCTCCACACACCGTGTTCCTCACTGTAGTGTATCGCGCTTTCCGTCTCTTTTCTCTCGCCCTAAGCTTTAACAAGGTGCTTCCATCCGTACGGAAAGGGCTGGTCGTCGACGGACGGCAACCCTCTAGATTTGTTCTTAGAGTCAAACACCCGTAGGCAAGCCTCCTTACGCTTCCTCACATCATACCTCTCCATACTCATCCTTCTTCATGGAACGAACAGTAGACACATTCGAAACGGACGGCCGACTCTAGGGTACGTCCCTCATGCCTCCACACCCACGACGGAAAACACTTTTATCTTCCTGAAACAATATGATAGCTGAGGGCAGACTTCTTCACAAGGGGTTCGTCAAGCACCGTCACAGGGCACGGCACCTTCTTTATGCCTTCACACGTTCATGCCAGAAGGCCGCTCATACGCAGGTGGTGTATGGCTTTCCAGGACTTCCTTCTCACACTTAAAGGCATGACCTGTTCCCTCTGCTGTCTCTCATACTCTTTGAAAACGTTCCTCGCGGAACAAGATTGGAATGGCGAGGGACCATCTACCCTAAGTATGTCTGTGCCACAGGCACGGGGCACATTCCTCGCGCTGCCACACTTACGTTGGAATAGACGAGCATTTTCAGGGAAGGTGTTAGTAGAAACACGGTTTCTCTGCAGTGGTGTTTCTTCAGACTGAAGTGCACGCCGCCTGTTTCGGATTCAACACATACCTGTTGTGACTATGTTCTCCCCGTGACGCCAGAGGTCAGCTCGAAGTCGCCTTCGACACAGACTTGTTTCGCGCCGTTTAGTCTGGGGCTTTCCTTTGGCGAACTCACGTACATTTGGAAAACCCTTCTAGCGTCGTGACCCATGGTGTCCATTGAGCGAAGCCCTCCGTACCACGTTGTTCCACGAGGAAGGCCTATCGGGCTTTTCCTCTGCTTCCTTTCATACTTGGCGTAAAGCCGCTTCGATCCTTCGGAAGGGAGAAGGGAGTCGAAGGACCGCTCCTCCGCAGCATTGCTTTTGAGACCTAAGTGTAGAGCTCGTTCCTTACGCTTCCTCCGATTTCCAGACACACACCTCTCTAGGGGACAACTTGTTCGTTGGTGGTCACATTCGACGCACATTTTTCCTCACAATTCCGCGGATGGCATTTTCCTGACGCTTTCACACGAAGTCCTGAAAACGCTTGTCTCTCCCTGAAACAAGATCTGAGTTGAGAGAAGCTTGAGACACAACTCCTTTCTCAAACAGTGGAATATGGCACAGTAGTTGTGCCTTCACTTTTAACGGTGGAAAGTTCTTCCATCTCTTCCCTGTAGGTGGTAGTGGAAAGACTGTTTCCCTACACTTTTCGTTTCTTGAGAGGCGAGTGTAAGACACTTACCTTCTATAGCAACACACACATACCTCCAAAGGCTTCTTTCTTCAAGAACCCAGATGTTAGCACGAAAGCCTGATGGACATGGCCTCGTTTCTCAGAATTCAGTGTAAGGCTACTACCACTGAGGCTAGCCCGCGTACATTGGAAGACCCATCCACCTCCACGACACAGGACTTAATGGAGAGAAACCCTCCGCCCAACGTGTTCCTCCCTGGACGGTATCGCGCGTTCCATCTCTTTCCTTTCACACCCGGTTTAACAAGCCGCTTCCATCCTTACGAAAAGAGACGGTAGTCGAAGGACGCCAACCCTCGAGATTTGTTCTTAGAGGGAAACAGGCGTATGCCATCTTCCTTGTGCTTCCGCACATCATACATTTCCATACACATCTTTCTTCATGTCACGACGGTAGGCACATTCGAAACGGAGAGCTAAGTCTAGTCTATGTCCCTTACGCCTTCACACCCAATACGGAAAACACTTTCCTCTTTCCTGAAACGATATGATAGTTGAGGGAAGCCTTCTTCACAAGTGGTTTCTCAAGCACCGTCCGTCACAGGGCACATTCTAGATGCTTTCACCATTTCATGCTAAGTGCTTCTCACCCTTACGTGTATGGCTTTCCTGACGGATTTCCTTCTCACCCTTGAAGCCGTGACCTTTTCCATCTGCTCTCTCATACTCTTGGAAACACTTCCCACGGAACAGGATTTGAATTGCGACAGACATTCTACACTAATTACTTCTGTAGCACAGGCATGGGGCACATTCCTTGCGATTTCACCCTTACATGGGAAAAGTCTACCATGTTCAGGGAAGATGTTAGTGAGTAGTTCGTTTCTCGGCAGGGGTGTTTCTTCAGACTGAAGAGTACTTCCTTTGTTTAGGATTCGACACGTACATTTTGTGACTCTGGATTCCTCGGGAACCCAGATGGAAGCTCGAAGTCGCGTTTGACACAGACTTGGTTCGCAGAGATTAGTGTATGCCTTTCCTTGGGCGAAGTCACATCCTTTTGAAAACCCTTCTATCTTCGTGACACATGGTGTTCGTTGAGGAAAGCCCCCCCAGAAGAAGTTGTTCCGCGAGTATGGTGTATCACTCTTCCTTCCCCTCCGTTTTCTTTCGCACTTTGCTTCAAGCCGCTTCGTCCCTCAGCAAAGCCGATGGCAGTCGAAGGACCGCCCCTCCACAGCAGCGTTGTTTCTTAGACTTAAGTGTATAGCACGTCCCTTACGCTTCCTCCCCTTTCCAGACCCACACCTCTCTAGGGGACAACTAGTGTGTTGGTTGTCCCATTCGACCCCCATTTTTCTTCACAAATCAGCGTGTGGCATCTTCCTTGCGCTTTCAAACAAAGTACTGACAACGCTTCTATCTTCCCGAAACAAGATCTGAGTTGGGAGAAGCTTTCGACCCAAGTTCGTTCTCAAGCAGTGGTATATGGCACAGTAGTTGTGCCTTCGCTTTTAACGTTGGAAATTTCCTGCGTCTTCTTCCCTGTAGATGGCAGTGGAAAGACTATTTCTCTCTACCGCTTTGTTCCTTGAGAGGTGAGTGTAAGACACTTACACATATATCTCAAAAGGCGTCATGCTTCCCGCACCGAGAGGTGAGCACGAAATCGTGTTGGACGTGGCCTTGTTTCTCTGAGTTCAGTGGAAGGCGCTGCTGAGGCTAGCTCACGTACCTTTGAAGGCCCTTCCAACTTCATGACACAAGACTTTCGTGGAGAGGGACCCTCCACACACCGTGTTCCTCACTGTAGTGTATCGCGCTTTCCGTCTCTTTTCTCTCGCCCTAAGCTTTAACAAGGTGCTTCCATCCGTACGGAAAGGGCTGGTCGTCGACGGACGGCAACCCTCTAGATTTGTTCTTAGAGTCAAACACCCGTAGGCAAGCCTCCTTACGCTTCCTCACATCATACCTCTCCATACTCATCCTTCTTCATGGAACGAACAGTAGACACATTCGAAACGGACGGCCGACTCTAGGGTACGTCCCTCATGCCTCCACACCCACGACGGAAAACACTTTTATCTTCCTGAAACAATATGATAGCTGAGGGCAGACTTCTTCACAAGGGGTTCGTCAAGCACCGTCACAGGGCACGGCACCTTCTTTATGCCTTCACACGTTCATGCCAGAAGGCCGCTCATACGCAGGTGGTGTATGGCTTTCCAGGACTTCCTTCTCACACTTAAAGGCATGACCTGTTCCCTCTGCTGTCTCTCATACTCTTTGAAAACGTTCCTCGCGGAACAAGATTGGAATGGCGAGGGACCATCTACCCTAAGTATGTCTGTGCCACAGGCACGGGGCACATTCCTCGCGCTGCCACACTTACGTTGGAATAGACGAGCATTTTCAGGGAAGGTGTTAGTAGAAACACGGTTTCTCTGCAGTGGTGTTTCTTCAGACTGAAGTGCACGCCGCCTGTTTCGGATTCAACACATACCTGTTGTGACTATGTTCTCCCCGTGACGCCAGAGGTCAGCTCGAAGTCGCCTTCGACACAGACTTGTTTCGCGCCGTTTAGTCTGGGGCTTTCCTTTGGCGAACTCACGTACATTTGGAAAACCCTTCTAGCGTCGTGACCCATGGTGTCCATTGAGCGAAGCCCTCCGTACCACGTTGTTCCACGAGGAAGGCCTATCGGGCTTTTCCTCTGCTTCCTTTCATACTTGGCGTAAAGCCGCTTCGATCCTTCGGAAGGGAGAAGGGAGTCGAAGGACCGCTCCTCCGCAGCATTGCTTTTGAGACCTAAGTGTAGAGCTCGTTCCTTACGCTTCCTCCGATTTCCAGACACACACCTCTCTAGGGGACAACTTGTTCGTTGGTGGTCACATTCGACGCACATTTTTCCTCACAATTCCGCGGATGGCATTTTCCTGACGCTTTCACACGAAGTCCTGAAAACGCTTGTCTCTCCCTGAAACAAGATCTGAGTTGAGAGAAGCTTGAGACACAACTCCTTTCTCAAACAGTGGAATATGGCACAGTAGTTGTGCCTTCACTTTTAACGGTGGAAAGTTCTTCCATCTCTTCCCTGTAGGTGGTAGTGGAAAGACTGTTTCCCTACACTTTTCGTTTCTTGAGAGGCGAGTGTAAGACACTTACCTTCTATAGCAACACACACATACCTCCAAAGGCTTCTTTCTTCAAGAACCCAGATGTTAGCACGAAAGCCTGATGGACATGGCCTCGTTTCTCAGAATTCAGTGTAAGGCTACTACCACTGAGGCTAGCCCGCGTACATTGGAAGACCCATCCACCTCCACGACACAGGACTTAATGGAGAGAAACCCTCCGCCCAACGTGTTCCTCCCTGGACGGTATCGCGCGTTCCATCTCTTTCCTTTCACACCCGGTTTAACAAGCCGCTTCCATCCTTACGAAAAGAGACGGTAGTCGAAGGACGCCAACCCTCGAGATTTGTTCTTAGAGGGAAACAGGCGTATGCCATCTTCCTTGTGCTTCCGCACATCATACATTTCCATACACATCTTTCTTCATGTCACGACGGTAGGCACATTCGAAACGGAGAGCTAAGTCTAGTCTATGTCCCTTACGCCTTCACACCCAATACGGAAAACACTTTCCTCTTTCCTGAAACGATATGATAGTTGAGGGAAGCCTTCTTCACAAGTGGTTTCTCAAGCACCGTCCGTCACAGGGCACATTCTAGATGCTTTCACCATTTCATGCTAAGTGCTTCTCACCCTTACGTGTATGGCTTTCCTGACGGATTTCCTTCTCACCCTTGAAGCCGTGACCTTTTCCATCTGCTCTCTCATACTCTTGGAAACACTTCCCACGGAACAGGATTTGAATTGCGACAGACATTCTACACTAATTACTTCTGTAGCACAGGCATGGGGCACATTCCTTGCGATTTCACCCTTACATGGGAAAAGTCTACCATGTTCAGGGAAGATGTTAGTGAGTAGTTCGTTTCTCGGCAGGGGTGTTTCTTCAGACTGAAGAGTACTTCCTTTGTTTAGGATTCGACACGTACATTTTGTGACTCTGGATTCCTCGGGAACCCAGATGGAAGCTCGAAGTCGCGTTTGACACAGACTTGGTTCGCAGAGATTAGTGTATGCCTTTCCTTGGGCGAAGTCACATCCTTTTGAAAACCCTTCTATCTTCGTGACACATGGTGTTCGTTGAGGAAAGCCCCCCCAGAAGAAGTTGTTCCGCGAGTATGGTGTATCACTCTTCCTTCCCCTCCGTTTTCTTTCGCACTTTGCTTCAAGCCGCTTCGTCCCTCAGCAAAGCCGATGGCAGTCGAAGGACCGCCCCTCCACAGCAGCGTTGTTTCTTAGACTTAAGTGTATAGCACGTCCCTTACGCTTCCTCCCCTTTCCAGACCCACACCTCTCTAGGGGACAACTAGTGTGTTGGTTGTCCCATTCGACCCCCATTTTTCTTCACAAATCAGCGTGTGGCATCTTCCTTGCGCTTTCAAACAAAGTACTGACAACGCTTCTATCTTCCCGAAACAAGATCTGAGTTGGGAGAAGCTTTCGACCCAAGTTCGTTCTCAAGCAGTGGTATATGGCACAGTAGTTGTGCCTTCGCTTTTAACGTTGGAAATTTCCTGCGTCTTCTTCCCTGTAGATGGCAGTGGAAAGACTATTTCTCTCTACCGCTTTGTTCCTTGAGAGGTGAGTGTAAGACACTTACACATATATCTCAAAAGGCGTCATGCTTCCCGCACCGAGAGGTGAGCACGAAATCGTGTTGGACGTGGCCTTGTTTCTCTGAGTTCAGTGGAAGGCGCTGCTGAGGCTAGCTCACGTACCTTTGAAGGCCCTTCCAACTTCATGACACAAGACTTTCGTGGAGAGGGACCCTCCACACACCGTGTTCCTCACTGTAGTGTATCGCGCTTTCCGTCTCTTTTCTCTCGCCCTAAGCTTTAACAAGGTGCTTCCATCCGTACGGAAAGGGCTGGTCGTCGACGGACGGCAACCCTCTAGATTTGTTCTTAGAGTCAAACACCCGTAGGCAAGCCTCCTTACGCTTCCTCACATCATACCTCTCCATACTCATCCTTCTTCATGGAACGAACAGTAGACACATTCGAAACGGACGGCCGACTCTAGGGTACGTCCCTCATGCCTCCACACCCACGACGGAAAACACTTTTATCTTCCTGAAACAATATGATAGCTGAGGGCAGACTTCTTCACAAGGGGTTCGTCAAGCACCGTCACAGGGCACGGCACCTTCTTTATGCCTTCACACGTTCATGCCAGAAGGCCGCTCATACGCAGGTGGTGTATGGCTTTCCAGGACTTCCTTCTCACACTTAAAGGCATGACCTGTTCCCTCTGCTGTCTCTCATACTCTTTGAAAACGTTCCTCGCGGAACAAGATTGGAATGGCGAGGGACCATCTACCCTAAGTATGTCTGTGCCACAGGCACGGGGCACATTCCTCGCGCTGCCACACTTACGTTGGAATAGACGAGCATTTTCAGGGAAGGTGTTAGTAGAAACACGGTTTCTCTGCAGTGGTGTTTCTTCAGACTGAAGTGCACGCCGCCTGTTTCGGATTCAACACATACCTGTTGTGACTATGTTCTCCCCGTGACGCCAGAGGTCAGCTCGAAGTCGCCTTCGACACAGACTTGTTTCGCGCCGTTTAGTCTGGGGCTTTCCTTTGGCGAACTCACGTACATTTGGAAAACCCTTCTAGCGTCGTGACCCATGGTGTCCATTGAGCGAAGCCCTCCGTACCACGTTGTTCCACGAGGAAGGCCTATCGGGCTTTTCCTCTGCTTCCTTTCATACTTGGCGTAAAGCCGCTTCGATCCTTCGGAAGGGAGAAGGGAGTCGAAGGACCGCTCCTCCGCAGCATTGCTTTTGAGACCTAAGTGTAGAGCTCGTTCCTTACGCTTCCTCCGATTTCCAGACACACACCTCTCTAGGGGACAACTTGTTCGTTGGTGGTCACATTCGACGCACATTTTTCCTCACAATTCCGCGGATGGCATTTTCCTGACGCTTTCACACGAAGTCCTGAAAACGCTTGTCTCTCCCTGAAACAAGATCTGAGTTGAGAGAAGCTTGAGACACAACTCCTTTCTCAAACAGTGGAATATGGCACAGTAGTTGTGCCTTCACTTTTAACGGTGGAAAGTTCTTCCATCTCTTCCCTGTAGGTGGTAGTGGAAAGACTGTTTCCCTACACTTTTCGTTTCTTGAGAGGCGAGTGTAAGACACTTACCTTCTATAGCAACACACACATACCTCCAAAGGCTTCTTTCTTCAAGAACCCAGATGTTAGCACGAAAGCCTGATGGACATGGCCTCGTTTCTCAGAATTCAGTGTAAGGCTACTACCACTGAGGCTAGCCCGCGTACATTGGAAGACCCATCCACCTCCACGACACAGGACTTAATGGAGAGAAACCCTCCGCCCAACGTGTTCCTCCCTGGACGGTATCGCGCGTTCCATCTCTTTCCTTTCACACCCGGTTTAACAAGCCGCTTCCATCCTTACGAAAAGAGACGGTAGTCGAAGGACGCCAACCCTCGAGATTTGTTCTTAGAGGGAAACAGGCGTATGCCATCTTCCTTGTGCTTCCGCACATCATACATTTCCATACACATCTTTCTTCATGTCACGACGGTAGGCACATTCGAAACGGAGAGCTAAGTCTAGTCTATGTCCCTTACGCCTTCACACCCAATACGGAAAACACTTTCCTCTTTCCTGAAACGATATGATAGTTGAGGGAAGCCTTCTTCACAAGTGGTTTCTCAAGCACCGTCCGTCACAGGGCACATTCTAGATGCTTTCACCATTTCATGCTAAGTGCTTCTCACCCTTACGTGTATGGCTTTCCTGACGGATTTCCTTCTCACCCTTGAAGCCGTGACCTTTTCCATCTGCTCTCTCATACTCTTGGAAACACTTCCCACGGAACAGGATTTGAATTGCGACAGACATTCTACACTAATTACTTCTGTAGCACAGGCATGGGGCACATTCCTTGCGATTTCACCCTTACATGGGAAAAGTCTACCATGTTCAGGGAAGATGTTAGTGAGTAGTTCGTTTCTCGGCAGGGGTGTTTCTTCAGACTGAAGAGTACTTCCTTTGTTTAGGATTCGACACGTACATTTTGTGACTCTGGATTCCTCGGGAACCCAGATGGAAGCTCGAAGTCGCGTTTGACACAGACTTGGTTCGCAGAGATTAGTGTATGCCTTTCCTTGGGCGAAGTCACATCCTTTTGAAAACCCTTCTATCTTCGTGACACATGGTGTTCGTTGAGGAAAGCCCCCCCAGAAGAAGTTGTTCCGCGAGTATGGTGTATCACTCTTCCTTCCCCTCCGTTTTCTTTCGCACTTTGCTTCAAGCCGCTTCGTCCCTCAGCAAAGCCGATGGCAGTCGAAGGACCGCCCCTCCACAGCAGCGTTGTTTCTTAGACTTAAGTGTATAGCACGTCCCTTACGCTTCCTCCCCTTTCCAGACCCACACCTCTCTAGGGGACAACTAGTGTGTTGGTTGTCCCATTCGACCCCCATTTTTCTTCACAAATCAGCGTGTGGCATCTTCCTTGCGCTTTCAAACAAAGTACTGACAACGCTTCTATCTTCCCGAAACAAGATCTGAGTTGGGAGAAGCTTTCGACCCAAGTTCGTTCTCAAGCAGTGGTATATGGCACAGTAGTTGTGCCTTCGCTTTTAACGTTGGAAATTTCCTGCGTCTTCTTCCCTGTAGATGGCAGTGGAAAGACTATTTCTCTCTACCGCTTTGTTCCTTGAGAGGTGAGTGTAAGACACTTACACATATATCTCAAAAGGCGTCATGCTTCCCGCACCGAGAGGTGAGCACGAAATCGTGTTGGACGTGGCCTTGTTTCTCTGAGTTCAGTGGAAGGCGCTGCTGAGGCTAGCTCACGTACCTTTGAAGGCCCTTCCAACTTCATGACACAAGACTTTCGTGGAGAGGGACCCTCCACACACCGTGTTCCTCACTGTAGTGTATCGCGCTTTCCGTCTCTTTTCTCTCGCCCTAAGCTTTAACAAGGTGCTTCCATCCGTACGGAAAGGGCTGGTCGTCGACGGACGGCAACCCTCTAGATTTGTTCTTAGAGTCAAACACCCGTAGGCAAGCCTCCTTACGCTTCCTCACATCATACCTCTCCATACTCATCCTTCTTCATGGAACGAACAGTAGACACATTCGAAACGGACGGCCGACTCTAGGGTACGTCCCTCATGCCTCCACACCCACGACGGAAAACACTTTTATCTTCCTGAAACAATATGATAGCTGAGGGCAGACTTCTTCACAAGGGGTTCGTCAAGCACCGTCACAGGGCACGGCACCTTCTTTATGCCTTCACACGTTCATGCCAGAAGGCCGCTCATACGCAGGTGGTGTATGGCTTTCCAGGACTTCCTTCTCACACTTAAAGGCATGACCTGTTCCCTCTGCTGTCTCTCATACTCTTTGAAAACGTTCCTCGCGGAACAAGATTGGAATGGCGAGGGACCATCTACCCTAAGTATGTCTGTGCCACAGGCACGGGGCACATTCCTCGCGCTGCCACACTTACGTTGGAATAGACGAGCATTTTCAGGGAAGGTGTTAGTAGAAACACGGTTTCTCTGCAGTGGTGTTTCTTCAGACTGAAGTGCACGCCGCCTGTTTCGGATTCAACACATACCTGTTGTGACTATGTTCTCCCCGTGACGCCAGAGGTCAGCTCGAAGTCGCCTTCGACACAGACTTGTTTCGCGCCGTTTAGTCTGGGGCTTTCCTTTGGCGAACTCACGTACATTTGGAAAACCCTTCTAGCGTCGTGACCCATGGTGTCCATTGAGCGAAGCCCTCCGTACCACGTTGTTCCACGAGGAAGGCCTATCGGGCTTTTCCTCTGCTTCCTTTCATACTTGGCGTAAAGCCGCTTCGATCCTTCGGAAGGGAGAAGGGAGTCGAAGGACCGCTCCTCCGCAGCATTGCTTTTGAGACCTAAGTGTAGAGCTCGTTCCTTACGCTTCCTCCGATTTCCAGACACACACCTCTCTAGGGGACAACTTGTTCGTTGGTGGTCACATTCGACGCACATTTTTCCTCACAATTCCGCGGATGGCATTTTCCTGACGCTTTCACACGAAGTCCTGAAAACGCTTGTCTCTCCCTGAAACAAGATCTGAGTTGAGAGAAGCTTGAGACACAACTCCTTTCTCAAACAGTGGAATATGGCACAGTAGTTGTGCCTTCACTTTTAACGGTGGAAAGTTCTTCCATCTCTTCCCTGTAGGTGGTAGTGGAAAGACTGTTTCCCTACACTTTTCGTTTCTTGAGAGGCGAGTGTAAGACACTTACCTTCTATAGCAACACACACATACCTCCAAAGGCTTCTTTCTTCAAGAACCCAGATGTTAGCACGAAAGCCTGATGGACATGGCCTCGTTTCTCAGAATTCAGTGTAAGGCTACTACCACTGAGGCTAGCCCGCGTACATTGGAAGACCCATCCACCTCCACGACACAGGACTTAATGGAGAGAAACCCTCCGCCCAACGTGTTCCTCCCTGGACGGTATCGCGCGTTCCATCTCTTTCCTTTCACACCCGGTTTAACAAGCCGCTTCCATCCTTACGAAAAGAGACGGTAGTCGAAGGACGCCAACCCTCGAGATTTGTTCTTAGAGGGAAACAGGCGTATGCCATCTTCCTTGTGCTTCCGCACATCATACATTTCCATACACATCTTTCTTCATGTCACGACGGTAGGCACATTCGAAACGGAGAGCTAAGTCTAGTCTATGTCCCTTACGCCTTCACACCCAATACGGAAAACACTTTCCTCTTTCCTGAAACGATATGATAGTTGAGGGAAGCCTTCTTCACAAGTGGTTTCTCAAGCACCGTCCGTCACAGGGCACATTCTAGATGCTTTCACCATTTCATGCTAAGTGCTTCTCACCCTTACGTGTATGGCTTTCCTGACGGATTTCCTTCTCACCCTTGAAGCCGTGACCTTTTCCATCTGCTCTCTCATACTCTTGGAAACACTTCCCACGGAACAGGATTTGAATTGCGACAGACATTCTACACTAATTACTTCTGTAGCACAGGCATGGGGCACATTCCTTGCGATTTCACCCTTACATGGGAAAAGTCTACCATGTTCAGGGAAGATGTTAGTGAGTAGTTCGTTTCTCGGCAGGGGTGTTTCTTCAGACTGAAGAGTACTTCCTTTGTTTAGGATTCGACACGTACATTTTGTGACTCTGGATTCCTCGGGAACCCAGATGGAAGCTCGAAGTCGCGTTTGACACAGACTTGGTTCGCAGAGATTAGTGTATGCCTTTCCTTGGGCGAAGTCACATCCTTTTGAAAACCCTTCTATCTTCGTGACACATGGTGTTCGTTGAGGAAAGCCCCCCCAGAAGAAGTTGTTCCGCGAGTATGGTGTATCACTCTTCCTTCCCCTCCGTTTTCTTTCGCACTTTGCTTCAAGCCGCTTCGTCCCTCAGCAAAGCCGATGGCAGTCGAAGGACCGCCCCTCCACAGCAGCGTTGTTTCTTAGACTTAAGTGTATAGCACGTCCCTTACGCTTCCTCCCCTTTCCAGACCCACACCTCTCTAGGGGACAACTAGTGTGTTGGTTGTCCCATTCGACCCCCATTTTTCTTCACAAATCAGCGTGTGGCATCTTCCTTGCGCTTTCAAACAAAGTACTGACAACGCTTCTATCTTCCCGAAACAAGATCTGAGTTGGGAGAAGCTTTCGACCCAAGTTCGTTCTCAAGCAGTGGTATATGGCACAGTAGTTGTGCCTTCGCTTTTAACGTTGGAAATTTCCTGCGTCTTCTTCCCTGTAGATGGCAGTGGAAAGACTATTTCTCTCTACCGCTTTGTTCCTTGAGAGGTGAGTGTAAGACACTTACACATATATCTCAAAAGGCGTCATGCTTCCCGCACCGAGAGGTGAGCACGAAATCGTGTTGGACGTGGCCTTGTTTCTCTGAGTTCAGTGGAAGGCGCTGCTGAGGCTAGCTCACGTACCTTTGAAGGCCCTTCCAACTTCATGACACAAGACTTTCGTGGAGAGGGACCCTCCACACACCGTGTTCCTCACTGTAGTGTATCGCGCTTTCCGTCTCTTTTCTCTCGCCCTAAGCTTTAACAAGGTGCTTCCATCCGTACGGAAAGGGCTGGTCGTCGACGGACGGCAACCCTCTAGATTTGTTCTTAGAGTCAAACACCCGTAGGCAAGCCTCCTTACGCTTCCTCACATCATACCTCTCCATACTCATCCTTCTTCATGGAACGAACAGTAGACACATTCGAAACGGACGGCCGACTCTAGGGTACGTCCCTCATGCCTCCACACCCACGACGGAAAACACTTTTATCTTCCTGAAACAATATGATAGCTGAGGGCAGACTTCTTCACAAGGGGTTCGTCAAGCACCGTCACAGGGCACGGCACCTTCTTTATGCCTTCACACGTTCATGCCAGAAGGCCGCTCATACGCAGGTGGTGTATGGCTTTCCAGGACTTCCTTCTCACACTTAAAGGCATGACCTGTTCCCTCTGCTGTCTCTCATACTCTTTGAAAACGTTCCTCGCGGAACAAGATTGGAATGGCGAGGGACCATCTACCCTAAGTATGTCTGTGCCACAGGCACGGGGCACATTCCTCGCGCTGCCACACTTACGTTGGAATAGACGAGCATTTTCAGGGAAGGTGTTAGTAGAAACACGGTTTCTCTGCAGTGGTGTTTCTTCAGACTGAAGTGCACGCCGCCTGTTTCGGATTCAACACATACCTGTTGTGACTATGTTCTCCCCGTGACGCCAGAGGTCAGCTCGAAGTCGCCTTCGACACAGACTTGTTTCGTGCCGTTTAGTCTGGGGCTTTCCTTTGGCGAACTCACGTACATTTGGAAAACCCTTCTAGCGTCGTGACCCATGGTGTCCATTGAGCGAAGCCCTCCGTACCACGTTGTTCCACGAGGAAGGCCTATCGGGCTTTTCCTCTGCTTCCTTTCATACTTGGCGTAAAGCCGCTTCGATCCTTCGGAAGGGAGAAGGGAGTCGAAGGACCGCTCCTCCGCAGCATTGCTTTTGAGACCTAAGTGTAGAGCTCGTTCCTTACGCTTCCTCCGATTTCCAGACACACACCTCTCTAGGGGACAACTTGTTCGTTGGTGGTCACATTCGACGCACATTTTTCCTCACAATTCCGCGGATGGCATTTTCCTGACGCTTTCACACGAAGTCCTGAAAACGCTTGTCTCTCCCTGAAACAAGATCTGAGTTGAGAGAAGCTTGAGACACAACTCCTTTCTCAAACAGTGGAATATGGCACAGTAGTTGTGCCTTCACTTTTAACGGTGGAAAGTTCTTCCATCTCTTCCCTGTAGGTGGTAGTGGAAAGACTGTTTCCCTACACTTTTCGTTTCTTGAGAGGCGAGTGTAAGACACTTACCTTCTATAGCAACACACACATACCTCCAAAGGCTTCTTTCTTCAAGAACCCAGATGTTAGCACGAAAGCCTGATGGACATGGCCTCGTTTCTCAGAATTCAGTGTAAGGCTACTACCACTGAGGCTAGCCCGCGTACATTGGAAGACCCATCCACCTCCACGACACAGGACTTAATGGAGAGAAACCCTCCGCCCAACGTGTTCCTCCCTGGACGGTATCGCGCGTTCCATCTCTTTCCTTTCACACCCGGTTTAACAAGCCGCTTCCATCCTTACGAAAAGAGACGGTAGTCGAAGGACGCCAACCCTCGAGATTTGTTCTTAGAGGGAAACAGGCGTATGCCATCTTCCTTGTGCTTCCGCACATCATACATTTCCATACACATCTTTCTTCATGTCACGACGGTAGGCACATTCGAAACGGAGAGCTAAGTCTAGTCTATGTCCCTTACGCCTTCACACCCAATACGGAAAACACTTTCCTCTTTCCTGAAACGATATGATAGTTGAGGGAAGCCTTCTTCACAAGTGGTTTCTCAAGCACCGTCCGTCACAGGGCACATTCTAGATGCTTTCACCATTTCATGCTAAGTGCTTCTCACCCTTACGTGTATGGCTTTCCTGACGGATTTCCATCTCACCCTTGAAGCCGTGACCTTTTCCATCTGCTCTCTCATACTCTTGGAAACACTTCCCACGGAACAGGATTTGAATTGCGACAGACATTCTACACTAATTACTTCTGTAGCACAGGCATGGGGCACATTCCTTGCGATTTCACCCTTACATGGGAAAAGTCTACCATGTTCAGGGAAGATGTTAGTGAGTAGTTCGTTTCTCGGCAGGGGTGTTTCTTCAGACTGAAGAGTACTTCCTTTGTTTAGGATTCGACACGTACATTTTGTGACTCTGGATTCCTCGGGAACCCAGATGGAAGCTCGAAGTCGCGTTTGACACAGACTTGGTTCGCAGAGATTAGTGTATGCCTTTCCTTGGGCGAAGTCACATCCTTTTGAAAACCCTTCTATCTTCGTGACACATGGTGTTCGTTGAGGAAAGCCCCCCCAGAAGAAGTTGTTCCGCGAGTATGGTGTATCACTCTTCCTTCCCCTCCGTTTTCTTTCGCACTTTGCTTCAAGCCGCTTCGTCCCTCAGCAAAGCCGATGGCAGTCGAAGGACCGCCCCTCCACAGCAGCGTTGTTTCTTAGACTTAAGTGTATAGCACGTCCCTTACGCTTCCTCCCCTTTCCAGACCCACACCTCTCTAGGGGACAACTAGTGTGTTGGTTGTCCCATTCGACCCCCATTTTTCTTCACAAATCAGCGTGTGGCATCTTCCTTGCGCTTTCAAACAAAGTACTGACAACGCTTCTATCTTCCCGAAACAAGATCTGAGTTGGGAGAAGCTTTCGACCCAAGTTCGTTCTCAAGCAGTGGTATATGGCACAGTAGTTGTGCCTTCGCTTTTAACGTTGGAAATTTCCTGCGTCTTCTTCCCTGTAGATGGCAGTGGAAAGACTATTTCTCTCTACCGCTTTGTTCCTTGAGAGGTGAGTGTAAGACACTTACACATATATCTCAAAAGGCGTCATGCTTCCCGCACCGAGAGGTGAGCACGAAATCGTGTTGGACGTGGCCTTGTTTCTCTGAGTTCAGTGGAAGGCGCTGCTGAGGCTAGCTCACGTACCTTTGAAGGCCCTTCCAACTTCATGACACAAGACTTTCGTGGAGAGGGACCCTCCACACACCGTGTTCCTCACTGTAGTGTATCGCGCTTTCCGTCTCTTTTCTCTCGCCCTAAGCTTTAACAAGGTGCTTCCATCCGTACGGAAAGGGCTGGTCGTCGACGGACGGCAACCCTCTAGATTTGTTCTTAGAGTCAAACACCCGTAGGCAAGCCTCCTTACGCTTCCTCACATCATACCTCTCCATACTCATCCTTCTTCATGGAACGAACAGTAGACACATTCGAAACGGACGGCCGACTCTAGGGTACGTCCCTCATGCCTCCACACCCACGACGGAAAACACTTTTATCTTCCTGAAACAATATGATAGCTGAGGGCAGACTTCTTCACAAGGGGTTCGTCAAGCACCGTCACAGGGCACGGCACCTTCTTTATGCCTTCACACGTTCATGCCAGAAGGCCGCTCATACGCAGGTGGTGTATGGCTTTCCAGGACTTCCTTCTCACACTTAAAGGCATGACCTGTTCCCTCTGCTGTCTCTCATACTCTTTGAAAACGTTCCTCGCGGAACAAGATTGGAATGGCGAGGGACCATCTACCCTAAGTATGTCTGTGCCACAGGCACGGGGCACATTCCTCGCGCTGCCACACTTACGTTGGAATAGACGAGCATTTTCAGGGAAGGTGTTAGTAGAAACACGGTTTCTCTGCAGTGGTGTTTCTTCAGACTGAAGTGCACGCCGCCTGTTTCGGATTCAACACATACCTGTTGTGACTATGTTCTCCCCGTGACGCCAGAGGTCAGCTCGAAGTCGCCTTCGACACAGACTTGTTTCGCGCCGTTTAGTCTGGGGCTTTCCTTTGGCGAACTCACGTACATTTGGAAAACCCTTCTAGCGTCGTGACCCATGGTGTCCATTGAGCGAAGCCCTCCATACCACGTTGTTCCACGAGGAAGGCCTATCGGGCTTTTCCTCTGCTTCCTTTCATACTTGGCGTAAAGCCGCTTCGATCCTTCGGAAGGGAGAAGGGAGTCGAAGGACCGCTCCTCCGCAGCATTGCTTTTGAGACCTAAGTGTAGAGCTCGTTCCTTACGCTTCCTCCGATTTCCAGACACACACCTCTGTAGGGGACAACTTGTTCGTTGGTGGTCACATTCGACGCACATTTTTCCTCACAATTCCGCGGATGGCATTTTCCTGACGCTTTCACACGAAGTCCTGAAAACGCTTGTCTCTCCCTGAAACAAGATCTGAGTTGAGAGAAGCTTGAGACACAACTCCTTTCTCAAACAGTGGAATATGGCACAGTAGTTGTGCCTTCACTTTTAACGGTGGAAAGTTCTTCCATCTCTTCCCTGTAGGTGGTAGTGGAAAGACTGTTTCCCTACACTTTTCGTTTCTTGAGAGGCGAGTGTAAGACACTTACCTTCTATAGCAACACACACATACCTCCAAAGGCTTCTTTCTTCAAGAACCCAGATGTTAGCACGAAAGCCTGATGGACATGGCCTCGTTTCTCAGAATTCAGTGTAAGGCTACTACCACTGAGGCTAGCCCGCGTACATTGGAAGACCCATCCACCTCCACGACACAGGACTTAATGGAGAGAAACCCTCCGCCCAACGTGTTCCTCCCTGGACGGTATCGCGCGTTCCATCTCTTTCCTTTCACACCCGGTTTAACAAGCCGCTTCCATCCTTACGAAAAGAGACGGTAGTCGAAGGACGCCAACCCTCGAGATTTGTTCTTAGAGGGAAACAGGCGTATGCCATCTTCCTTGTGCTTCCGCACATCATACATTTCCATACACATCTTTCTTCATGTCACGACGGTAGGCACATTCGAAACGGAGAGCTAAGTCTAGTCTATGTCCCTTACGCCTTCACACCCAATACGGAAAACACTTTCCTCTTTCCTGAAACGATATGATAGTTGAGGGAAGCCTTCTTCACAAGTGGTTTCTCAAGCACCGTCCGTCACAGGGCACATTCTAGATGCTTTCACCATTTCATGCTAAGTGCTTCTCACCCTTACGTGTATGGCTTTCCTGACGGATTTCCTTCTCACCCTTGAAGCCGTGACCTTTTCCATCTGCTCTCTCATACTCTTGGAAACACTTCCCACGGAACAGGATTTGAATTGCGACAGACATTCTACACTAATTACTTCTGTAGCACAGGCATGGGGCACATTCCTTGCGATTTCACCCTTACATGGGAAAAGTCTACCATGTTCAGGGAAGATGTTAGTGAGTAGTTCGTTTCTCGGCAGGGGTGTTTCTTCAGACTGAAGAGTACTTCCTTTGTTTAGGATTCGACACGTACATTTTGTGACTCTGGATTCCTCGGGAACCCAGATGGAAGCTCGAAGTCGCGTTTGACACAGACTTGGTTCGCAGAGATTAGTGTATGCCTTTCCTTGGGCGAAGTCACATCCTTTTGAAAACCCTTCTATCTTCGTGACACATGGTGTTCGTTGAGGAAAGCCCCCCCAGAAGAAGTTGTTCCGCGAGTATGGTGTATCACTCTTCCTTCCCCTCCGTTTTCTTTCGCACTTTGCTTCAAGCCGCTTCGTCCCTCAGCAAAGCCGATGGCAGTCGAAGGACCGCCCCTCCACAGCAGCGTTGTTTCTTAGACTTAAGTGTATAGCACGTCCCTTACGCTTCCTCCCCTTTCCAGACCCACACCTCTCTAGGGGACAACTAGTGTGTTGGTTGTCCCATTCGACCCCCATTTTTCTTCACAAATCAGCGTGTGGCATCTTCCTTGCGCTTTCAAACAAAGTACTGACAACGCTTCTATCTTCCCGAAACAAGATCTGAGTTGGGAGAAGCTTTCGACCCAAGTTCGTTCTCAAGCAGTGGTATATGGCACAGTAGTTGTGCCTTCGCTTTTAACGTTGGAAATTTCCTGCGTCTTCTTCCCTGTAGATGGCAGTGGAAAGACTATTTCTCTCTACCGCTTTGTTCCTTGAGAGGTGAGTGTAAGACACTTACACATATATCTCAAAAGGCGTCATGCTTCCCGCACCGAGAGGTGAGCACGAAATCGTGTTGGACGTGGCCTTGTTTCTCTGAGTTCAGTGGAAGGCGCTGCTGAGGCTAGCTCACGTACCTTTGAAGGCCCTTCCAACTTCATGACACAAGACTTTCGTGGAGAGGGACCCTCCACACACCGTGTTCCTCACTGTAGTGTATCGCGCTTTCCGTCTCTTTTCTCTCGCCCTAAGCTTTAACAAGGTGCTTCCATCCGTACGGAAAGGGCTGGTCGTCGACGGACGGCAACCCTCTAGATTTGTTCTTAGAGTCAAACACCCGTAGGCAAGCCTCCTTACGCTTCCTCACATCATACCTCTCCATACTCATCCTTCTTCATGGAACGAACAGTAGACACATTCGAAACGGACGGCCGACTCTAGGGTACGTCCCTCATGCCTCCACACCCACGACGGAAAACACTTTTATCTTCCTGAAACAATATGATAGCTGAGGGCAGACTTCTTCACAAGGGGTTCGTCAAGCACCGTCACAGGGCACGGCACCTTCTTTATGCCTTCACACGTTCATGCCAGAAGGCCGCTCATACGCAGGTGGTGTATGGCTTTCCAGGACTTCCTTCTCACACTTAAAGGCATGACCTGTTCCCTCTGCTGTCTCTCATACTCTTTGAAAACGTTCCTCGCGGAACAAGATTGGAATGGCGAGGGACCATCTACCCTAAGTATGTCTGTGCCACAGGCACGGGGCACATTCCTCGCGCTGCCACACTTACGTTGGAATAGACGAGCATTTTCAGGGAAGGTGTTAGTAGAAACACGGTTTCTCTGCAGTGGTGTTTCTTCAGACTGAAGTGCACGCCGCCTGTTTCGGATTCAACACATACCTGTTGTGACTATGTTCTCCCCGTGACGCCAGAGGTCAGCTCGAAGTCGCCTTCGACACAGACTTGTTTCGCGCCGTTTAGTCTGGGGCTTTCCTTTGGCGAACTCACGTACATTTGGAAAACCCTTCTAGCGTCGTGACCCATGGTGTCCATTGAGCGAAGCCCTCCATACCACGTTGTTCCACGAGGAAGGCCTATCGGGCTTTTCCTCTGCTTCCTTTCATACTTGGCGTAAAGCCGCTTCGATCCTTCGGAAGGGAGAAGGGAGTCGAAGGACCGCTCCTCCGCAGCATTGCTTTTGAGACCTAAGTGTAGAGCTCGTTCCTTACGCTTCCTCCGATTTCCAGACACACACCTCTCTAGGGGACAACTTGTTCGTTGGTGGTCACATTCGACGCACATTTTTCCTCACAATTCCGCGGATGGCATTTTCCTGACGCTTTCACACGAAGTCCTGAAAACGCTTGTCTCTCCCTGAAACAAGATCTGAGTTGAGAGAAGCTTGAGACACAACTCCTTTCTCAAACAGTGGAATATGGCACAGTAGTTGTGCCTTCACTTTTAACGGTGGAAAGTTCTTCCATCTCTTCCCTGTAGGTGGTAGTGGAAAGACTGTTTCCCTACACTTTTCGTTTCTTGAGAGGCGAGTGTAAGACACTTACCTTCTATAGCAACACACACATACCTCCAAAGGCTTCTTTCTTCAAGAACCCAGATGTTAGCACGAAAGCCTGATGGACATGGCCTCGTTTCTCAGAATTCAGTGTAAGGCTACTACCACTGAGGCTAGCCCGCGTACATTGGAAGACCCATCCACCTCCACGACACAGGACTTAATGGAGAGAAACCCTCCGCCCAACGTGTTCCTCCCTGGACGGTATCGCGCGTTCCATCTCTTTCCTTTCACACCCGGTTTAACAAGCCGCTTCCATCCTTACGAAAAGAGACGGTAGTCGAAGGACGCCAACCCTCGAGATTTGTTCTTAGAGGGAAACAGGCGTATGCCATCTTCCTTGTGCTTCCGCACATCATACATTTCCATACACATCTTTCTTCATGTCACGACGGTAGGCACATTCGAAACGGAGAGCTAAGTCTAGTCTATGTCCCTTACGCCTTCACACCCAATACGGAAAACACTTTCCTCTTTCCTGAAACGATATGATAGTTGAGGGAAGCCTTCTTCACAAGTGGTTTCTCAAGCACCGTCCGTCACAGGGCACATTCTAGATGCTTTCACCATTTCATGCTAAGTGCTTCTCACCCTTACGTGTATGGCTTTCCTGACGGATTTCCTTCTCACCCTTGAAGCCGTGACCTTTTCCATCTGCTCTCTCATACTCTTGGAAACACTTCCCACGGAACAGGATTTGAATTGCGACAGACATTCTACACTAATTACTTCTGTAGCACAGGCATGGGGCACATTCCTTGCGATTTCACCCTTACATGGGAAAAGTCTACCATGTTCAGGGAAGATGTTAGTGAGTAGTTCGTTTCTCGGCAGGGGTGTTTCTTCAGACTGAAGAGTACTTCCTTTGTTTAGGATTCGACACGTACATTTTGTGACTCTGGATTCCTCGGGAACCCAGATGGAAGCTCGAAGTCGCGTTTGACACAGACTTGGTTCGCAGAGATTAGTGTATGCCTTTCCTTGGGCGAAGTCACATCCTTTTGAAAACCCTTCTATCTTCGTGACACATGGTGTTCGTTGAGGAAAGCCCCCCCAGAAGAAGTTGTTCCGCGAGTATGGTGTATCACTCTTCCTTCCCCTCCGTTTTCTTTCGCACTTTGCTTCAAGCCGCTTCGTCCCTCAGCAAAGCCGATGGCAGTCGAAGGACCGCCCCTCCACAGCAGCGTTGTTTCTTAGACTTAAGTGTATAGCACGTCCCTTACGCTTCCTCCCCTTTCCAGACCCACACCTCTCTAGGGGACAACTAGTGTGTTGGTTGTCCCATTCGACCCCCATTTTTCTTCACAAATCAGCGTGTGGCATCTTCCTTGCGCTTTCAAACAAAGTACTGACAACGCTTCTATCTTCCCGAAACAAGATCTGAGTTGGGAGAAGCTTTCGACCCAAGTTCGTTCTCAAGCAGTGGTATATGGCACAGTAGTTGTGCCTTCGCTTTTAACGTTGGAAATTTCCTGCGTCTTCTTCCCTGTAGATGGCAGTGGAAAGACTATTTCTCTCTACCGCTTTGTTCCTTGAGAGGTGAGTGTAAGACACTTACACATATATCTCAAAAGGCGTCATGCTTCCCGCACCGAGAGGTGAGCACGAAATCGTGTTGGACGTGGCCTTGTTTCTCTGAGTTCAGTGGAAGGCGCTGCTGAGGCTAGCTCACGTACCTTTGAAGGCCCTTCCAACTTCATGACACAAGACTTTCGTGGAGAGGGACCCTCCACACACCGTGTTCCTCACTGTAGTGTATCGCGCTTTCCGTCTCTTTTCTCTCGCCCTAAGCTTTAACAAGGTGCTTCCATCCGTACGGAAAGGGCTGGTCGTCGACGGACGGCAACCCTCTAGATTTGTTCTTAGAGTCAAACACCCGTAGGCAAGCCTCCTTACGCTTCCTCACATCATACCTCTCCATACTCATCCTTCTTCATGGAACGAACAGTAGACACATTCGAAACGGACGGCCGACTCTAGGGTACGTCCCTCATGCCTCCACACCCACGACGGAAAACACTTTTATCTTCCTGAAACAATATGATAGCTGAGGGCAGACTTCTTCACAAGGGGTTCGTCAAGCACCGTCACAGGGCACGGCACCTTCTTTATGCCTTCACACGTTCATGCCAGAAGGCCGCTCATACGCAGGTGGTGTATGGCTTTCCAGGACTTCCTTCTCACACTTAAAGGCATGACCTGTTCCCTCTGCTGTCTCTCATACTCTTTGAAAACGTTCCTCGCGGAACAAGATTGGAATGGCGAGGGACCATCTACCCTAAGTATGTCTGTGCCACAGGCACGGGGCACATTCCTCGCGCTGCCACACTTACGTTGGAATAGACGAGCATTTTCAGGGAAGGTGTTAGTAGAAACACGGTTTCTCTGCAGTGGTGTTTCTTCAGACTGAAGTGCACGCCGCCTGTTTCGGATTCAACACATACCTGTTGTGACTATGTTCTCCCCGTGACGCCAGAGGTCAGCTCGAAGTCGCCTTCGACACAGACTTGTTTCGCGCCGTTTAGTCTGGGGCTTTCCTTTGGCGAACTCACGTACATTTGGAAAACCCTTCTAGCGTCGTGACCCATGGTGTCCATTGAGCGAAGCCCTCCATACCACGTTGTTCCACGAGGAAGGCCTATCGGGCTTTTCCTCTGCTTCCTTTCATACTTGGCGTAAAGCCGCTTCGATCCTTCGGAAGGGAGAAGGGAGTCGAAGGACCGCTCCTCCGCAGCATTGCTTTTGAGACCTAAGTGTAGAGCTCGTTCCTTACGCTTCCTCCGATTTCCAGACACACACCTCTGTAGGGGACAACTTGTTCGTTGGTGGTCACATTCGACGCACATTTTTCCTCACAATTCCGCGGATGGCATTTTCCTGACGCTTTCACACGAAGTCCTGAAAACGCTTGTCTCTCCCTGAAACAAGATCTGAGTTGAGAGAAGCTTGAGACACAACTCCTTTCTCAAACAGTGGAATATGGCACAGTAGTTGTGCCTTCACTTTTAACGGTGGAAAGTTCTTCCATCTCTTCCCTGTAGGTGGTAGTGGAAAGACTGTTTCCCTACACTTTTCGTTTCTTGAGAGGCGAGTGTAAGACACTTACCTTCTATGGCAACACACACATACCTCCAAAGGCTTCTTTCTTCAAGAACCCAGATGTTAGCACGAAAGCCTGATGGACATGGCCTCGTTTCTCAGAATTCAGTGTAAGGCTACTACCACTGAGGCTAGCCCGCGTACATTGGAAGACCCATCCACCTCCACGACACAGGACTTAATGGAGAGAAACCCTCCGCCCAACGTGTTCCTCCCTGGACGGTATCGCGCGTTCCATCTCTTTCCTTTCACACCCGGTTTAACAAGCCGCTTCCATCCTTACGAAAAGAGACGGTAGTCGAAGGACGCCAACCCTCGAGATTTGTTCTTAGAGGGAAACAGGCGTATGCCATCTTCCTTGTGCTTCCGCACATCATACATTTCCATACACATCTTTCTTCATGTCACGACGGTAGGCACATTCGAAACGGAGAGCTAAGTCTAGTCTATGTCCCTTACGCCTTCACACCCAATACGGAAAACACTTTCCTCTTTCCTGAAACGATATGATAGTTGAGGGAAGCCTTCTTCACAAGTGGTTTCTCAAGCACCGTCCGTCACAGGGCACATTCTAGATGCTTTCACCATTTCATGCTAAGTGCTTCTCACCCTTACGTGTATGGCTTTCCTGACGGATTTCCTTCTCACCCTTGAAGCCGTGACCTTTTCCATCTGCTCTCTCATACTCTTGGAAACACTTCCCACGGAACAGGATTTGAATTGCGACAGACATTCTACACTAATTACTTCTGTAGCACAGGCATGGGGCACATTCCTTGCGATTTCACCCTTACATGGGAAAAGTCTACCATGTTCAGGGAAGATGTTAGTGAGTAGTTCGTTTCTCGGCAGGGGTGTTTCTTCAGACTGAAGAGTACTTCCTTTGTTTAGGATTCGACACGTACATTTTGTGACTCTGGATTCCTCGGGAACCCAGATGGAAGCTCGAAGTCGCGTTTGACACAGACTTGGTTCGCAGAGATTAGTGTATGCCTTTCCTTGGGCGAAGTCACATCCTTTTGAAAACCCTTCTATCTTCGTGACACATGGTGTTCGTTGAGGAAAGCCCCCCCAGAAGAAGTTGTTCCGCGAGTATGGTGTATCACTCTTCCTTCCCCTCCGTTTTCTTTCGCACTTTGCTTCAAGCCGCTTCGTCCCTCAGCAAAGCCGATGGCAGTCGAAGGACCGCCCCTCCACAGCAGCGTTGTTTCTTAGACTTAAGTGTATAGCACGTCCCTTACGCTTCCTCCCCTTTCCAGACCCACACCTCTCTAGGGGACAACTAGTGTGTTGGTTGTCCCATTCGACCCCCATTTTTCTTCACAAATCAGCGTGTGGCATCTTCCTTGCGCTTTCAAACAAAGTACTGACAACGCTTCTATCTTCCCGAAACAAGATCTGAGTTGGGAGAAGCTTTCGACCCAAGTTCGTTCTCAAGCAGTGGTATATGGCACAGTAGTTGTGCCTTCGCTTTTAACGTTGGAAATTTCCTGCGTCTTCTTCCCTGTAGATGGCAGTGGAAAGACTATTTCTCTCTACCGCTTTGTTCCTTGAGAGGTGAGTGTAAGACACTTACACATATATCTCAAAAGGCGTCATGCTTCCCGCACCGAGAGGTGAGCACGAAATCGTGTTGGACGTGGCCTTGTTTCTCTGAGTTCAGTGGAAGGCGCTGCTGAGGCTAGCTCACGTACCTTTGAAGGCCCTTCCAACTTCATGACACAAGACTTTCGTGGAGAGGGACCCTCCACACACCGTGTTCCTCACTGTAGTGTATCGCGCTTTCCGTCTCTTTTCTCTCGCCCTAAGCTTTAACAAGGTGCTTCCATCCGTACGGAAAGGGCTGGTCGTCGACGGACGGCAACCCTCTAGATTTGTTCTTAGAGTCAAACACCCGTAGGCAAGCCTCCTTACGCTTCCTCACATCATACCTCTCCATACTCATCCTTCTTCATGGAACGAACAGTAGACACATTCGAAACGGACGGCCGACTCTAGGGTACGTCCCTCATGCCTCCACACCCACGACGGAAAACACTTTTATCTTCCTGAAACAATATGATAGCTGAGGGCAGACTTCTTCACAAGGGGTTCGTCAAGCACCGTCACAGGGCACGGCACCTTCTTTATGCCTTCACACGTTCATGCCAGAAGGCCGCTCATACGCAGGTGGTGTATGGCTTTCCAGGACTTCCTTCTCACACTTAAAGGCATGACCTGTTCCCTCTGCTGTCTCTCATACTCTTTGAAAACGTTCCTCGCGGAACAAGATTGGAATGGCGAGGGACCATCTACCCTAAGTATGTCTGTGCCACAGGCACGGGGCACATTCCTCGCGCTGCCACACTTACGTTGGAATAGACGAGCATTTTCAGGGAAGGTGTTAGTAGAAACACGGTTTCTCTGCAGTGGTGTTTCTTCAGACTGAAGTGCACGCCGCCTGTTTCGGATTCAACACATACCTGTTGTGACTATGTTCTCCCCGTGACGCCAGAGGTCAGCTCGAAGTCGCCTTCGACACAGACTTGTTTCGCGCCGTTTAGTCTGGGGCTTTCCTTTGGCGAACTCACGTACATTTGGAAAACCCTTCTAGCGTCGTGACCCATGGTGTCCATTGAGCGAAGCCCTCCATACCACGTTGTTCCACGAGGAAGGCCTATCGGGCTTTTCCTCTGCTTCCTTTCATACTTGGCGTAAAGCCGCTTCGATCCTTCGGAAGGGAGAAGGGAGTCGAAGGACCGCTCCTCCGCAGCATTGCTTTTGAGACCTAAGTGTAGAGCTCGTTCCTTACGCTTCCTCCGATTTCCAGACACACACCTCTCTAGGGGACAACTTGTTCGTTGGTGGTCACATTCGACGCACATTTTTCCTCACAATTCCGCGGATGGCATTTTCCTGACGCTTTCACACGAAGTCCTGAAAACGCTTGTCTCTCCCTGAAACAAGATCTGAGTTGAGAGAAGCTTGAGACACAACTCCTTTCTCAAACAGTGGAATATGGCACAGTAGTTGTGCCTTCACTTTTAACGGTGGAAAGTTCTTCCATCTCTTCCCTGTAGGTGGTAGTGGAAAGACTGTTTCCCTACACTTTTCGTTTCTTGAGAGGCGAGTGTAAGACACTTACCTTCTATAGCAACACACACATACCTCCAAAGGCTTCTTTCTTCAAGAACCCAGATGTTAGCACGAAAGCCTGATGGACATGGCCTCGTTTCTCAGAATTCAGTGTAAGGCTACTACCACTGAGGCTAGCCCGCGTACATTGGAAGACCCATCCACCTCCACGACACAGGACTTAATGGAGAGAAACCCTCCGCCCAACGTGTTCCTCCCTGGACGGTATCGCGCGTTCCATCTCTTTCCTTTCACACCCGGTTTAACAAGCCGCTTCCATCCTTACGAAAAGAGACGGTAGTCGAAGGACGCCAACCCTCGAGATTTGTTCTTAGAGGGAAACAGGCGTATGCCATCTTCCTTGTGCTTCCGCACATCATACATTTCCATACACATCTTTCTTCATGTCACGACGGTAGGCACATTCGAAACGGAGAGCTAAGTCTAGTCTATGTCCCTTACGCCTTCACACCCAATACGGAAAACACTTTCCTCTTTCCTGAAACGATATGATAGTTGAGGGAAGCCTTCTTCACAAGTGGTTTCTCAAGCACCGTCCGTCACAGGGCACATTCTAGATGCTTTCACCATTTCATGCTAAGTGCTTCTCACCCTTACGTGTATGGCTTTCCTGACGGATTTCCTTCTCACCCTTGAAGCCGTGACCTTTTCCATCTGCTCTCTCATACTCTTGGAAACACTTCCCACGGAACAGGATTTGAATTGCGACAGACATTCTACACTAATTACTTCTGTAGCACAGGCATGGGGCACATTCCTTGCGATTTCACCCTTACATGGGAAAAGTCTACCATGTTCAGGGAAGATGTTAGTGAGTAGTTCGTTTCTCGGCAGGGGTGTTTCTTCAGACTGAAGAGTACTTCCTTTGTTTAGGATTCGACACGTACATTTTGTGACTCTGGATTCCTCGGGAACCCAGATGGAAGCTCGAAGTCGCGTTTGACACAGACTTGGTTCGCAGAGATTAGTGTATGCCTTTCCTTGGGCGAAGTCACATCCTTTTGAAAACCCTTCTATCTTCGTGACACATGGTGTTCGTTGAGGAAAGCCCCCCCAGAAGAAGTTGTTCCGCGAGTATGGTGTATCACTCTTCCTTCCCCTCCGTTTTCTTTCGCACTTTGCTTCAAGCCGCTTCGTCCCTCAGCAAAGCCGATGGCAGTCGAAGGACCGCCCCTCCACAGCAGCGTTGTTTCTTAGACTTAAGTGTATAGCACGTCCCTTACGCTTCCTCCCCTTTCCAGACCCACACCTCTCTAGGGGACAACTAGTGTGTTGGTTGTCCCATTCGACCCCCATTTTTCTTCACAAATCAGCGTGTGGCATCTTCCTTGCGCTTTCAAACAAAGTACTGACAACGCTTCTATCTTCCCGAAACAAGATCTGAGTTGGGAGAAGCTTTCGACCCAAGTTCGTTCTCAAGCAGTGGTATATGGCACAGTAGTTGTGCCTTCGCTTTTAACGTTGGAAATTTCCTGCGTCTTCTTCCCTGTAGATGGCAGTGGAAAGACTATTTCTCTCTACCGCTTTGTTCCTTGAGAGGTGAGTGTAAGACACTTACACATATATCTCAAAAGGCGTCATGCTTCCCGCACCGAGAGGTGAGCACGAAATCGTGTTGGACGTGGCCTTGTTTCTCTGAGTTCAGTGGAAGGCGCTGCTGAGGCTAGCTCACGTACCTTTGAAGGCCCTTCCAACTTCATGACACAAGACTTTCGTGGAGAGGGACCCTCCACACACCGTGTTCCTCACTGTAGTGTATCGCGCTTTCCGTCTCTTTTCTCTCGCCCTAAGCTTTAACAAGGTGCTTCCATCCGTACGGAAAGGGCTGGTCGTCGACGGACGGCAACCCTCTAGATTTGTTCTTAGAGTCAAACACCCGTAGGCAAGCCTCCTTACGCTTCCTCACATCATACCTCTCCATACTCATCCTTCTTCATGGAACGAACAGTAGACACATTCGAAACGGACGGCCGACTCTAGGGTACGTCCCTCATGCCTCCACACCCACGACGGAAAACACTTTTATCTTCCTGAAACAATATGATAGCTGAGGGCAGACTTCTTCACAAGGGGTTCGTCAAGCACCGTCACAGGGCACGGCACCTTCTTTATGCCTTCACACGTTCATGCCAGAAGGCCGCTCATACGCAGGTGGTGTATGGCTTTGCAGGACTTCCTTCTCGCACTTAAAGGCATGACCTGTTCCCTCTGCTGTCTCTCATACTCTTTGAAAACGTTCCTCGCGGAACAAGATTGGAATGGCGAGGGACCATCTACCCTAAGTATGTCTGTGCCACAGGCACGGGGCACATTCCTCGCGCTGCCACACTTACGTTGGAATAGACGAGCATTTTCAGGGAAGGTGTTAGTAGAAACACGGTTTCTCTGCAGTGGTGTTTCTTCAGACTGAAGTGCACGCCGCCTGTTTCGGATTCAACACATACCTGTTGTGACTATGTTCTCCCCGTGACGCCAGAGGTCAGCTCGAAGTCGCCTTCGACACAGACTTGTTTCGCGCCGTTTAGTCTGGGGCTTTCCTTTGGCGAACTCACGTACATTTGGAAAACCCTTCTAGCGTCGTGACCCATGGTGTCCATTGAGCGAAGCCCTCCATACCACGTTGTTCCACGAGGAAGGCCTATCGGGCTTTTCCTCTGCTTCCTTTCATACTTGGCGTAAAGCCGCTTCGATCCTTCGGAAGGGAGAAGGGAGTCGAAGGACCGCTCCTCCGCAGCATTGCTTTTGAGACCTAAGTGTAGAGCTCGTTCCTTACGCTTCCTCCGATTTCCAGACACACACCTCTCTAGGGGACAACTTGTTCGTTGGTGGTCACATTCGACGCACATTTTTCCTCACAATTCCGCGGATGGCATTTTCCTGACGCTTTCACACGAAGTCCTGAAAACGCTTGTCTCTCCCTGAAACAAGATCTGAGTTGAGAGAAGCTTGAGACACAACTCCTTTCTCAAACAGTGGAATATGGCACAGTAGTTGTGCCTTCACTTTTAACGGTGGAAAGTTCTTCCATCTCTTCCCTGTAGGTGGTAGTGGAAAGACTGTTTCCCTACACTTTTCGTTTCTTGAGAGGCGAGTGTAAGACACTTACCTTCTATAGCAACACACACATACCTCCAAAGGCTTCTTTCTTCAAGAACCCAGATGTTAGCACGAAAGCCTGATGGACATGGCCTCGTTTCTCAGAATTCAGTGTAAGGCTACTACCACTGAGGCTAGCCCGCGTACATTGGAAGACCCATCCACCTCCACGACACAGGACTTAATGGAGAGAAACCCTCCGCCCAACGTGTTCCTCCCTGGACGGTATCGCGCGTTCCATCTCTTTCCTTTCACACCCGGTTTAACAAGCCGCTTCCATCCTTACGAAAAGAGACGGTAGTCGAAGGACGCCAACCCTCGAGATTTGTTCTTAGAGGGAAACAGGCGTATGCCATCTTCCTTGTGCTTCCGCACATCATACATTTCCATACACATCTTTCTTCATGTCACGACGGTAGGCACATTCGAAACGGAGAGCTAAGTCTAGTCTATGTCCCTTACGCCTTCACACCCAATACGGAAAACACTTTCCTCTTTCCTGAAACGATATGATAGTTGAGGGAAGCCTTCTTCACAAGTGGTTTCTCAAGCACCGTCCGTCACAGGGCACATTCTAGATGCTTTCACCATTTCATGCTAAGTGCTTCTCACCCTTACGTGTATGGCTTTCCTGACGGATTTCCTTCTCACCCTTGAAGCCGTGACCTTTTCCATCTGCTCTCTCATACTCTTGGAAACACTTCCCACGGAACAGGATTTGAATTGCGACAGACATTCTACACTAATTACTTCTGTAGCACAGGCATGGGGCACATTCCTTGCGATTTCACCCTTACATGGGAAAAGTCTACCATGTTCAGGGAAGATGTTAGTGAGTAGTTCGTTTCTCGGCAGGGGTGTTTCTTCAGACTGAAGAGTACTTCCTTTGTTTAGGATTCGACACGTACATTTTGTGACTCTGGATTCCTCGGGAACCCAGATGGAAGCTCGAAGTCGCGTTTGACACAGACTTGGTTCGCAGAGATTAGTGTATGCCTTTCCTTGGGCGAAGTCACATCCTTTTGAAAACCCTTCTATCTTCGTGACACATGGTGTTCGTTGAGGAAAGCCCCCCCAGAAGAAGTTGTTCCGCGAGTATGGTGTATCACTCTTCCTTCCCCTCCGTTTTCTTTCGCACTTTGCTTCAAGCCGCTTCGTCCCTCAGCAAAGCCGATGGCAGTCGAAGGACCGCCCCTCCACAGCAGCGTTGTTTCTTAGACTTAAGTGTATAGCACGTCCCTTACGCTTCCTCCCCTTTCCAGACCCACACCTCTCTAGGGGACAACTAGTGTGTTGGTTGTCCCATTCGACCCCCATTTTTCTTCACAAATCAGCGTGTGGCATCTTCCTTGCGCTTTCAAACAAAGTACTGACAACGCTTCTATCTTCCCGAAACAAGATCTGAGTTGGGAGAAGCTTTCGACCCAAGTTCGTTCTCAAGCAGTGGTATATGGCACAGTAGTTGTGCCTTCGCTTTTAACGTTGGAAATTTCCTGCGTCTTCTTCCCTGTAGATGGCAGTGGAAAGACTATTTCTCTCTACCGCTTTGTTCCTTGAGAGGTGAGTGTAAGACACTTACACATATATCTCAAAAGGCGTCATGCTTCCCGCACCGAGAGGTGAGCACGAAATCGTGTTGGACGTGGCCTTGTTTCTCTGAGTTCAGTGGAAGGCGCTGCTGAGGCTAGCTCACGTACCTTTGAAGGCCCTTCCAACTTCATGACACAAGACTTTCGTGGAGAGGGACCCTCCACACACCGTGTTCCTCACTGTAGTGTATCGCGCTTTCCGTCTCTTTTCTCTCGCCCTAAGCTTTAACAAGGTGCTTCCATCCGTACGGAAAGGGCTGGTCGTCGACGGACGGCAACCCTCTAGATTTGTTCTTAGAGTCAAACACCCGTAGGCAAGCCTCCTTACGCTTCCTCACATCATACCTCTCCATACTCATCCTTCTTCATGGAACGAACAGTAGACACATTCGAAACGGACGGCCGACTCTAGGGTACGTCCCTCATGCCTCCACACCCACGACGGAAAACACTTTTATCTTCCTGAAACAATATGATAGCTGAGGGCAGACTTCTTCACAAGGGGTTCGTCAAGCACCGTCACAGGGCACGGCACCTTCTTTATGCCTTCACACGTTCATGCCAGAAGGCCGCTCATACGCAGGTGGTGTATGGCTTTCCAGGACTTCCTTCTCACACTTAAAGGCATGACCTGTTCCCTCTGCTGTCTCTCATACTCTTTGAAAACGTTCCTCGCGGAACAAGATTGGAATGGCGAGGGACCATCTACCCTAAGTATGTCTGTGCCACAGGCACGGGGCACATTCCTCGCGCTGCCACACTTACGTTGGAATAGACGAGCATTTTCAGGGAAGGTGTTAGTAGAAACACGGTTTCTCTGCAGTGGTGTTTCTTCAGACTGAAGTGCACGCCGCCTGTTTCGGATTCAACACATACCTGTTGTGACTATGTTCTCCCCGTGACGCCAGAGGTCAGCTCGAAGTCGCCTTCGACACAGACTTGTTTCGCGCCGTTTAGTCTGGGGCTTTCCTTTGGCGAACTCACGTACATTTGGAAAACCCTTCTAGCGTCGTGACCCATGGTGTCCATTGAGCGAAGCCCTCCGTACCACGTTGTTCCACGAGGAAGGCCTATCGGGCTTTTCCTCTGCTTCCTTTCATACTTGGCGTAAAGCCGCTTCGATCCTTCGGAAGGGAGAAGGGAGTCGAAGGACCGCTCCTCCGCAGCATTGCTTTTGAGACCTAAGTGTAGAGCTCGTTCCTTACGCTTCCTCCGATTTCCAGACACACACCTCTCTAGGGGACAACTTGTTCGTTGGTGGTCACATTCGACGCACATTTTTCCTCACAATTCCGCGGATGGCATTTTCCTGACGCTTTCACACGAAGTCCTGAAAACGCTTGTCTCTCCCTGAAACAAGATCTGAGTTGAGAGAAGCTTGAGACACAACTCCTTTCTCAAACAGTGGAATATGGCACAGTAGTTGTGCCTTCACTTTTAACGGTGGAAAGTTCTTCCATCTCTTCCCTGTAGGTGGTAGTGGAAAGACTGTTTCCCTACACTTTTCGTTTCTTGAGAGGCGAGTGTAAGACACTTACCTTCTATAGCAACACACACATACCTCCAAAGGCTTCTTTCTTCAAGAACCCAGATGTTAGCACGAAAGCCTGATGGACATGGCCTCGTTTCTCAGAATTCAGTGTAAGGCTACTACCACTGAGGCTAGCCCGCGTACATTGGAAGACCCATCCACCTCCACGACACAGGACTTAATGGAGAGAAACCCTCCGCCCAACGTGTTCCTCCCTGGACGGTATCGCGCGTTCCATCTCTTTCCTTTCACACCCGGTTTAACAAGCCGCTTCCATCCTTACGAAAAGAGACGGTAGTCGAAGGACGCCAACCCTCGAGATTTGTTCTTAGAGGGAAACAGGCGTATGCCATCTTCCTTGTGCTTCCGCACATCATACATTTCCATACACATCTTTCTTCATGTCACGACGGTAGGCACATTCGAAACGGAGAGCTAAGTCTAGTCTATGTCCCTTACGCCTTCACACCCAATACGGAAAACACTTTCCTCTTTCCTGAAACGATATGATAGTTGAGGGAAGCCTTCTTCACAAGTGGTTTCTCAAGCACCGTCCGTCACAGGGCACATTCTAGATGCTTTCACCATTTCATGCTAAGTGCTTCTCACCCTTACGTGTATGGCTTTCCTGACGGATTTCCTTCTCACCCTTGAAGCCGTGACCTTTTCCATCTGCTCTCTCATACTCTTGGAAACACTTCCCACGGAACAGGATTTGAATTGCGACAGACATTCTACACTAATTACTTCTGTAGCACAGGCATGGGGCACATTCCTTGCGATTTCACCCTTACATGGGAAAAGTCTACCATGTTCAGGGAAGATGTTAGTGAGTAGTTCGTTTCTCGGCAGGGGTGTTTCTTCAGACTGAAGAGTACTTCCTTTGTTTAGGATTCGACACGTACATTTTGTGACTCTGGATTCCTCGGGAACCCAGATGGAAGCTCGAAGTCGCGTTTGACACAGACTTGGTTCGCAGAGATTAGTGTATGCCTTTCCTTGGGCGAAGTCACATCCTTTTGAAAACCCTTCTATCTTCGTGACACATGGTGTTCGTTGAGGAAAGCCCCCCCAGAAGAAGTTGTTCCGCGAGTATGGTGTATCACTCTTCCTTCCCCTCCGTTTTCTTTCGCACTTTGCTTCAAGCCGCTTCGTCCCTCAGCAAAGCCGATGGCAGTCGAAGGACCGCCCCTCCACAGCAGCGTTGTTTCTTAGACTTAAGTGTATAGCACGTCCCTTACGCTTCCTCCCCTTTCCAGACCCACACCTCTCTAGGGGACAACTAGTGTGTTGGTTGTCCCATTCGACCCCCATTTTTCTTCACAAATCAGCGTGTGGCATCTTCCTTGCGCTTTCAAACAAAGTACTGACAACGCTTCTATCTTCCCGAAACAAGATCTGAGTTGGGAGAAGCTTTCGACCCAAGTTCGTTCTCAAGCAGTGGTATATGGCACAGTAGTTGTGCCTTCGCTTTTAACGTTGGAAATTTCCTGCGTCTTCTTCCCTGTAGATGGCAGTGGAAAGACTATTTCTCTCTACCGCTTTGTTCCTTGAGAGGTGAGTGTAAGACACTTACACATATATCTCAAAAGGCGTCATGCTTCCCGCACCGAGAGGTGAGCACGAAATCGTGTTGGACGTGGCCTTGTTTCTCTGAGTTCAGTGGAAGGCGCTGCTGAGGCTAGCTCACGTACCTTTGAAGGCCCTTCCAACTTCATGACACAAGACTTTCGTGGAGAGGGACCCTCCACACACCGTGTTCCTCACTGTAGTGTATCGCGCTTTCCGTCTCTTTTCTCTCGCCCTAAGCTTTAACAAGGTGCTTCCATCCGTACGGAAAGGGCTGGTCGTCGACGGACGGCAACCCTCTAGATTTGTTCTTAGAGTCAAACACCCGTAGGCAAGCCTCCTTACGCTTCCTCACATCATACCTCTCCATACTCATCCTTCTTCATGGAACGAACAGTAGACACATTCGAAACGGACGGCCGACTCTAGGGTACGTCCCTCATGCCTCCACACCCACGACGGAAAACACTTTTATCTTCCTGAAACAATATGATAGCTGAGGGCAGACTTCTTCACAAGGGGTTCGTCAAGCACCGTCACAGGGCACGGCACCTTCTTTATGCCTTCACACGTTCATGCCAGAAGGCCGCTCATACGCAGGTGGTGTATGGCTTTCCAGGACTTCCTTCTCACACTTAAAGGCATGACCTGTTCCCTCTGCTGTCTCTCATACTCTTTGAAAACGTTCCTCGCGGAACAAGATTGGAATGGCGAGGGACCATCTACCCTAAGTATGTCTGTGCCACAGGCACGGGGCACATTCCTCGCGCTGCCACACTTACGTTGGAATAGACGAGCATTTTCAGGGAAGGTGTTAGTAGAAACACGGTTTCTCTGCAGTGGTGTTTCTTCAGACTGAAGTGCACGCCGCCTGTTTCGGATTCAACACATACCTGTTGTGACTATGTTCTCCCCGTGACGCCAGAGGTCAGCTCGAAGTCGCCTTCGCCACAGACTTGTTTCGCGCCGTTTAGTCTGGGGCTTTCCTTTGGCGAACTCACGTACATTTGGAAAACCCTTCTAGCGTCGTGACCCATGGTGTCCATTGAGCGAAGCCCTCCGTACCACGTTGTTCCACGAGGAAGGCCTATCGGGCTTTTCCTCTGCTTCCTTTCATACTTGGCGTAAAGCCGCTTCGATCCTTCGGAAGGGAGAAGGGAGTCGAAGGACCGCTCCTCCGCAGCATTGCTTTTGAGACCTAAGTGTAGAGCTCGTTCCTTACGCTTCCTCCGATTTCCAGACACACACCTCTGTAGGGGACAACTTGTTCGTTGGTGGTCACATTCGACGCACATTTTTCCTCACAATTCCGCGGATGGCATTTTCCTGACGCTTTCACACGAAGTCCTGAAAACGCTTGTCTCTCCCTGAAACAAGATCTGAGTTGAGAGAAGCTTGAGACACAACTCCTTTCTCAAACAGTGGAATATGGCACAGTAGTTGTGCCTTCACTTTTAACGGTGGAAAGTTCTTCCATCTCTTCCCTGTAGGTGGTAGTGGAAAGACTGTTTCCCTACACTTTTCGTTTCTTGAGAGGCGAGTGTAAGACACTTACCTTCTATAGCAACACACACATACCTCCAAAGGCTTCTTTCTTCAAGAACCCAGATGTTAGCGCGAAAGCCTGATGGACATGGCCTCGTTTCTCAGAATTCAGTGTAAGGCTACTACCACTGAGGCTAGCCCGCGTACATTGGAAGACCCATCCACCTCCACGACACAGGACTTAATGGAGAGAAACCCTCCGCCCAACGTGTTCCTCCCTGGACGGTATCGCGCGTTCCATCTCTTTCCTTTCACACCCGGTTTAACAAGCCGCTTCCATCCTTACGAAAAGAGACGGTAGTCGAAGGACGCCAACCCTCGAGATTTGTTCTTAGAGGGAAACAGGCGTATGCCATCTTCCTTGTGCTTCCGCACATCATACATTTCCATACACATCTTTCTTCATGTCACGACGGTAGGCACATTCGAAACGGAGAGCTAAGTCTAGTCTATGTCCCTTACGCCTTCACACCCAATACGGAAAACACTTTCCTCTTTCCTGAAACGATATGATAGTTGAGGGAAGCCTTCTTCACAAGTGGTTTCTCAAGCACCGTCCGTCACAGGGCACATTCTAGATGCTTTCACCATTTCATGCTAAGTGCTTCTCACCCTTACGTGTATGGCTTTCCTGACGGATTTCCTTCTCACCCTTGAAGCCGTGACCTTTTCCATCTGCTCTCTCATACTCTTGGAAACACTTCCCACGGAACAGGATTTGAATTGCGACAGACATTCTACACTAATTACTTCTGTAGCACAGGCATGGGGCACATTCCTTGCGATTTCACCCTTACATGGGAAAAGTCTACCATGTTCAGGGAAGATGTTAGTGAGTAGTTCGTTTCTCGGCAGGGGTGTTTCTTCAGACTGAAGAGTACTTCCTTTGTTTAGGATTCGACACGTACATTTTGTGACTCTGGATTCCTCGGGAACCCAGATGGAAGCTCGAAGTCGCGTTTGACACAGACTTGGTTCGCAGAGATTAGTGTATGCCTTTCCTTGGGCGAAGTCACATCCTTTTGAAAACCCTTCTATCTTCGTGACACATGGTGTTCGTTGAGGAAAGCCCCCCCAGAAGAAGTTGTTCCGCGAGTATGGTGTATCACTCTTCCTTCCCCTCCGTTTTCTTTCGCACTTTGCTTCAAGCCGCTTCGTCCCTCAGCAAAGCCGATGGCAGTCGAAGGACCGCCCCTCCACAGCAGCGTTGTTTCTTAGACTTAAGTGTATAGCACGTCCCTTACGCTTCCTCCCCTTTCCAGACCCACACCTCTCTAGGGGACAACTAGTGTGTTGGTTGTCCCATTCGACCCCCATTTTTCTTCACAAATCAGCGTGTGGCATCTTCCTTGCGCTTTCAAACAAAGTACTGACAACGCTTCTATCTTCCCGAAACAAGATCTGAGTTGGGAGAAGCTTTCGACCCAAGTTCGTTCTCAAGCAGTGGTATATGGCACAGTAGTTGTGCCTTCGCTTTTAACGTTGGAAATTTCCTGCGTCTTCTTCCCTGTAGATGGCAGTGGAAAGACTATTTCTCTCTACCGCTTTGTTCCTTGAGAGGTGAGTGTAAGACACTTACACATATATCTCAAAAGGCGTCATGCTTCCCGCACCGAGAGGTGAGCACGAAATCGTGTTGGACGTGGCCTTGTTTCTCTGAGTTCAGTGGAAGGCGCTGCTGAGGCTAGCTCACGTACCTTTGAAGGCCCTTCCAACTTCATGACACAAGACTTTCGTGGAGAGGGACCCTCCACACACCGTGTTCCTCACTGTAGTGTATCGCGCTTTCCGTCTCTTTTCTCTCGCCCTAAGCTTTAACAAGGTGCTTCCATCCGTACGGAAAGGGCTGGTCGTCGACGGACGGCAACCCTCTAGATTTGTTCTTAGAGTCAAACACCCGTAGGCAAGCCTCCTTACGCTTCCTCACATCATACCTCTCCATACTCATCCTTCTTCATGGAACGAACAGTAGACACATTCGAAACGGACGGCCGACTCTAGGGTACGTCCCTCATGCCTCCACACCCACGACGGAAAACACTTTTATCTTCCTGAAACAATATGATAGCTGAGGGCAGACTTCTTCACAAGGGGTTCGTCAAGCACCGTCACAGGGCACGGCACCTTCTTTATGCCTTCACACGTTCATGCCAGAAGGCCGCTCATACGCAGGTGGTGTATGGCTTTCCAGGACTTCCTTCTCACACTTAAAGGCATGACCTGTTCCCTCTGCTGTCTCTCATACTCTTTGAAAACGTTCCTCGCGGAACAAGATTGGAATGGCGAGGGACCATCTACCCTAAGTATGTCTGTGCCACAGGCACGGGGCACATTCCTCGCGCTGCCACACTTACGTTGGAATAGACGAGCATTTTCAGGGAAGGTGTTAGTAGAAACACGGTTTCTCTGCAGTGGTGTTTCTTCAGACTGAAGTGCACGCCGCCTGTTTCGGATTCAACACATACCTGTTGTGACTATGTTCTCCCCGTGACGCCAGAGGTCAGCTCGAAGTCGCCTTCGACACAGACTTGTTTCGCGCCGTTTAGTCTGTGGCTTTCCTTTGGCGAACTCACGTACATTTGGAAAACCCTTCTAGCGTCGTGACCCATGGTGTCCATTGAGCGAAGCCCTCCGTACCACGTTGTTCCACGAGGAAGGCCTATCGGGCTTTTCCTCTGCTTCCTTTCATACTTGGCGTAAAGCCGCTTCGATCCTTCGGAAGGGAGAAGGGAGTCGAAGGACCGCTCCTCCGCAGCATTGCTTTTGAGACCTAAGTGTAGAGCTCGTTCCTTACGCTTCCTCCGATTTCCAGACACACACCTCTCTAGGGGACAACTTGTTCGTTGGTGGTCACATTCGACGCACATTTTTCCTCACAATTCCGCGGATGGCATTTTCCTGACGCTTTCACACGAAGTCCTGAAAACGCTTGTCTCTCCCTGAAACAAGATCTGAGTTGAGAGAAGCTTGAGACACAACTCCTTTCTCAAACAGTGGAATATGGCACAGTAGTTGTGCCTTCACTTTTAACGGTGGAAAGTTCTTCCATCTCTTCCCTGTAGGTGGTAGTGGAAAGACTGTTTCCCTACACTTTTCGTTTCTTGAGAGGCGAGTGTAAGACACTTACCTTCTATAGCAACACACACATACCTCCAAAGGCTTCTTTCTTCAAGAACCCAGATGTTAGCGCGAAAGCCTGATGGACATGGCCTCGTTTCTCAGAATTCAGTGTAAGGCTACTACCACTGAGGCTAGCCCGCGTACATTGGAAGACCCATCCACCTCCACGACACAGGACTTAATGGAGAGAAACCCTCCGCCCAACGTGTTCCTCCCTGGACGGTATCGCGCGTTCCATCTCTTTCCTTTCACACCCGGTTTAACAAGCCGCTTCCATCCTTACGAAAAGAGACGGTAGTCGAAGGACGCCAACCCTCGAGATTTGTTCTTAGAGGGAAACAGGCGTATGCCATCTTCCTTGTGCTTCCGCACATCATACATTTCCATACACATCTTTCTTCATGTCACGACGGTAGGCACATTCGAAACGGAGAGCTAAGTCTAGTCTATGTCCCTTACGCCTTCACACCCAATACGGAAAACACTTTCCTCTTTCCTGAAACGATATGATAGTTGAGGGAAGCCTTCTTCACAAGTGGTTTCTCAAGCACCGTCCGTCACAGGGCACATTCTAGATGCTTTCACCATTTCATGCTAAGTGCTTCTCACCCTTACGTGTATGGCTTTCCTGACGGATTTCCTTCTCACCCTTGAAGCCGTGACCTTTTCCATCTGCTCTCTCATACTCTTGGAAACACTTCCCACGGAACAGGATTTGAATTGCGACAGACATTCTACACTAATTACTTCTGTAGCACAGGCATGGGGCACATTCCTTGCGATTTCACCCTTACATGGGAAAAGTCTACCATGTTCAGGGAAGATGTTAGTGAGTAGTTCGTTTCTCGGCAGGGGTGTTTCTTCAGACTGAAGAGTACTTCCTTTGTTTAGGATTCGACACGTACATTTTGTGACTCTGGATTCCTCGGGAACCCAGATGGAAGCTCGAAGTCGCGTTTGACACAGACTTGGTTCGCAGAGATTAGTGTATGCCTTTCCTTGGGCGAAGTCACATCCTTTTGAAAACCCTTCTATCTTCGTGACACATGGTGTTCGTTGAGGAAAGCCCCCCCAGAAGAAGTTGTTCCGCGAGTATGGTGTATCACTCTTCCTTCCCCTCCGTTTTCTTTCGCACTTTGCTTCAAGCCGCTTCGTCCCTCAGCAAAGCCGATGGCAGTCGAAGGACCGCCCCTCCACAGCAGCGTTGTTTCTTAGACTTAAGTGTATAGCACGTCCCTTACGCTTCCTCCCCTTTCCAGACCCACACCTCTCTAGGGGACAACTAGTGTGTTGGTTGTCCCATTCGACCCCCATTTTTCTTCACAAATCAGCGTGTGGCATCTTCCTTGCGCTTTCAAACAAAGTACTGACAACGCTTCTATCTTCCCGAAACAAGATCTGAGTTGGGAGAAGCTTTCGACCCAAGTTCGTTCTCAAGCAGTGGTATATGGCACAGTAGTTGTGCCTTCGCTTTTAACGTTGGAAATTTCCTGCGTCTTCTTCCCTGTAGATGGCAGTGGAAAGACTATTTCTCTCTACCGCTTTGTTCCTTGAGAGGTGAGTGTAAGACACTTACACATATATCTCAAAAGGCGTCATGCTTCCCGCACCGAGAGGTGAGCACGAAATCGTGTTGGACGTGGCCTTGTTTCTCTGAGTTCAGTGGAAGGCGCTGCTGAGGCTAGCTCACGTACCTTTGAAGGCCCTTCCAACTTCATGACACAAGACTTTCGTGGAGAGGGACCCTCCACACACCGTGTTCCTCACTGTAGTGTATCGCGCTTTCCGTCTCTTTTCTCTCGCCCTAAGCTTTAACAAGGTGCTTCCATCCGTACGGAAAGGGCTGGTCGTCGACGGACGGCAACCCTCTAGATTTGTTCTTAGAGTCAAACACCCGTAGGCAAGCCTCCTTACGCTTCCTCACATCATACCTCTCCATACTCATCCTTCTTCATGGAACGAACAGTAGACACATTCGAAACGGACGGCCGACTCTAGGGTACGTCCCTCATGCCTCCACACCCACGACGGAAAACACTTTTATCTTCCTGAAACAATATGATAGCTGAGGGCAGACTTCTTCACAAGGGGTTCGTCAAGCACCGTCACAGGGCACGGCACCTTCTTTATGCCTTCACACGTTCATGCCAGAAGGCCGCTCATACGCAGGTGGTGTATGGCTTTCCAGGACTTCCTTCTCACACTTAAAGGCATGACCTGTTCCCTCTGCTGTCTCTCATACTCTTTGAAAACGTTCCTCGCGGAACAAGATTGGAATGGCGAGGGACCATCTACCCTAAGTATGTCTGTGCCACAGGCACGGGGCACATTCCTCGCGCTGCCACACTTACGTTGGAATAGACGAGCATCTTCAGGGAAGGTGTTAGTAGAAACACGGTTTCTCTGCAGTGGTGTTTCTTCAGACTGAAGTGCACGCCGCCTGTTTCGGATTCAACACATACCTGTTGTGACTATGTTCTCCCCGTGACGCCAGAGGTCAGCTCGAAGTCGCCTTCGACACAGACTTGTTTCGCGCCGTTTAGTCTGTGGCTTTCCTTTGGCGAACTCACGTACATTTGGAAAACCCTTCTAGCGTCGTGACCCATGGTGTCCATTGAGCGAAGCCCTCCGTACCACGTTCTTCCACGAGGAAGGCCTATCGGGCTTTTCCTCTGCTTCCTTTCATACTTGGCGTAAAGCCGCTTCGATCCTTCGGAAGGGAGAAGGGAGTCGAAGGACCGCTCCTCCGCAGCATTGCTTTTGAGACCTAAGTGTAGAGCTCGTTCCTTACGCTTCCTCCGATTTCCAGACACACACCTCTCTAGGGGACAACTTGTTCGTTGGTGGTCACATTCGACGCACATTTTTCCTCACAATTCCGCGGATGGCATTTTCCTGACGCTTTCACACGAAGTCCTGAAAACGCTTGTCTCTCCCTGAAACAAGATCTGAGTTGAGAGAAGCTTGAGACACAACTCCTTTCTCAAACAGTGGAATATGGCACAGTAGTTGTGCCTTCACTTTTAACGGTGGAAAGTTCTTCCATCTCTTCCCTGTAGGTGGTAGTGGAAAGACTGTTTCCCTACACTTTTCGTTTCTTGAGAGGCGAGTGTAAGACACTTACCTTCTATAGCAACACACACATACCTCCAAAGGCTTCTTTCTTCAAGAACCCAGATGTTAGCGCGAAAGCCTGATGGACATGGCCTCGTTTCTCAGAATTCAGTGTAAGGCTACTACCACTGAGGCTAGCCCGCGTACATTGGAAGACCCATCCACCTCCACGACACAGGACTTAATGGAGAGAAACCCTCCGCCCAACGTGTTCCTCCCTGGACGGTATCGCGCGTTCCATCTCTTTCCTTTCACACCCGGTTTAACAAGCCGCTTCCATCCTTACGAAAAGAGACGGTAGTCGAAGGACGCCAACCCTCGAGATTTGTTCTTAGAGGGAAACAGGCGTATGCCATCTTCCTTGTGCTTCCGCACATCATACATTTCCATACACATCTTTCTTCATGTCACGACGGTAGGCACATTCGAAACGGAGAGCTAAGTCTAGTCTATGTCCCTTACGCCTTCACACCCAATACGGAAAACACTTTCCTCTTTCCTGAAACGATATGATAGTTGAGGGAAGCCTTCTTCACAAGTGGTTTCTCAAGCACCGTCCGTCACAGGGCACATTCTAGATGCTTTCACCATTTCATGCTAAGTGCTTCTCACCCTTACGTGTATGGCTTTCCTGACGGATTTCCTTCTCACCCTTGAAGCCGTGACCTTTTCCATCTGCTCTCTCATACTCTTGGAAACACTTCCCACGGAACAGGATTTGAATTGCGACAGACATTCTACACTAATTACTTCTGTAGCACAGGCATGGGGCACATTCCTTGCGATTTCACCCTTACATGGGAAAAGTCTACCATGTTCAGGGAAGATGTTAGTGAGTAGTTCGTTTCTCGGCAGGGGTGTTTCTTCAGACTGAAGAGTACTTCCTTTGTTTAGGATTCGACACGTACATTTTGTGACTCTGGATTCCTCGGGAACCCAGATGGAAGCTCGAAGTCGCGTTTGACACAGACTTGGTTCGCAGAGATTAGTGTATGCCTTTCCTTGGGCGAAGTCACATCCTTTTGAAAACCCTTCTATCTTCGTGACACATGGTGTTCGTTGAGGAAAGCCCCCCCAGAAGAAGTTGTTCCGCGAGTATGGTGTATCACTCTTCCTTCCCCTCCGTTTTCTTTCGCACTTTGCTTCAAGCCGCTTCGTCCCTCAGCAAAGCCGATGGCAGTCGAAGGACCGCCCCTCCACAGCAGCGTTGTTTCTTAGACTTAAGTGTATAGCACGTCCCTTACGCTTCCTCCCCTTTCCAGACCCACACCTCTCTAGGGGACAACTAGTGTGTTGGTTGTCCCATTCGACCCCCATTTTTCTTCACAAATCAGCGTGTGGCATCTTCCTTGCGCTTTCAAACAAAGTACTGACAACGCTTCTATCTTCCCGAAACAAGATCTGAGTTGGGAGAAGCTTTCGACCCAAGTTCGTTCTCAAGCAGTGGTATATGGCACAGTAGTTGTGCCTTCGCTTTTAACGTTGGAAATTTCCTGCGTCTTCTTCCCTGTAGATGGCAGTGGAAAGACTATTTCTCTCTACCGCTTTGTTCCTTGAGAGGTGAGTGTAAGACACTTACACATATATCTCAAAAGGCGTCATGCTTCCCGCACCGAGAGGTGAGCACGAAATCGTGTTGGACGTGGCCTTGTTTCTCTGAGTTCAGTGGAAGGCGCTGCTGAGGCTAGCTCACGTACCTTTGAAGGCCCTTCCAACTTCATGACACAAGACTTTCGTGGAGAGGGACCCTCCACACACCGTGTTCCTCACTGTAGTGTATCGCGCTTTCCGTCTCTTTTCTCTCGCCCTAAGCTTTAACAAGGTGCTTCCATCCGTACGGAAAGGGCTGGTCGTCGACGGACGGCAACCCTCTAGATTTGTTCTTAGAGTCAAACACCCGTAGGCAAGCCTCCTTACGCTTCCTCACATCATACCTCTCCATACTCATCCTTCTTCATGGAACGAACAGTAGACACATTCGAAACGGACGGCCGACTCTAGGGTACGTCCCTCATGCCTCCACACCCACGACGGAAAACACTTTTATCTTCCTGAAACAATATGATAGCTGAGGGCAGACTTCTTCACAAGGGGTTCGTCAAGCACCGTCACAGGGCACGGCACCTTCTTTATGCCTTCACACGTTCATGCCAGAAGGCCGCTCATACGCAGGTGGTGTATGGCTTTGCAGGACTTCCTTCTCACACTTAAAGGCATGACCTGTTCCCTCTGCTGTCTCTCATACTCTTTGAAAACGTTCCTCGCGGAACAAGATTGGAATGGCGAGGGACCATCTACCCTAAGTATGTCTGTGCCACAGGCACGGGGCACATTCCTCGCGCTGCCACACTTACGTTGGAATAGACGAGCATCTTCAGGGAAGGTGTTAGTAGAAACACGGTTTCTCTGCAGTGGTGTTTCTTCAGACTGAAGTGCACGCCGCCTGTTTCGGATTCAACACATACCTGTTGTGACTATGTTCTCCCCGTGACGCCAGAGGTCAGCTCGAAGTCGCCTTCGACACAGACTTGTTTCGCGCCGTTTAGTCTGTGGCTTTCCTTTGGCGAACTCACGTACATTTGGAAAACCCTTCTAGCGTCGTGACCCATGGTGTCCATTGAGCGAAGCCCTCCGTACCACGTTCTTCCACGAGGAAGGCCTATCGGGCTTTTCCTCTGCTTCCTTTCATACTTGGCGTAAAGCCGCTTCGATCCTTCGGAAGGGAGAAGGGAGTCGAAGGACCGCTCCTCCGCAGCATTGCTTTTGAGACCTAAGTGTAGAGCTCGTTCCTTACGCTTCCTCCGATTTCCAGACACACACCTCTCTAGGGGACAACTTGTTCGTTGGTGGTCACATTCGACGCACATTTTTCCTCACAATTCCGCGGATGGCATTTTCCTGACGCTTTCACACGAAGTCCTGAAAACGCTTGTCTCTCCCTGAAACAAGATCTGAGTTGAGAGAAGCTTGAGACACAACTCCTTTCTCAAACAGTGGAATATGGCACAGTAGTTGTGCCTTCACTTTTAACGGTGGAAAGTTCTTCCATCTCTTCCCTGTAGGTGGTAGTGGAAAGACTGTTTCCCTACACTTTTCGTTTCTTGAGAGGCGAGTGTAAGACACTTACCTTCTATAGCAACACACACATACCTCCAAAGGCTTCTTTCTTCAAGAACCCAGATGTTAGCGCGAAAGCCTGATGGACATGGCCTCGTTTCTCAGAATTCAGTGTAAGGCTACTACCACTGAGGCTAGCCCGCGTACATTGGAAGACCCATCCACCTCCACGACACAGGACTTAATGGAGAGAAACCCTCCGCCCAACGTGTTCCTCCCTGGACGGTATCGCGCGTTCCATCTCTTTCCTTTCACACCCGGTTTAACAAGCCGCTTCCATCCTTACGAAAAGAGACGGTAGTCGAAGGACGCCAACCCTCGAGATTTGTTCTTAGAGGGAAACAGGCGTATGCCATCTTCCTTGTGCTTCCGCACATCATACATTTCCATACACATCTTTCTTCATGTCACGACGGTAGGCACATTCGAAACGGAGAGCTAAGTCTAGTCTATGTCCCTTACGCCTTCACACCCAATACGGAAAACACTTTCCTCTTTCCTGAAACGATATGATAGTTGAGGGAAGCCTTCTTCACAAGTGGTTTCTCAAGCACCGTCCGTCACAGGGCACATTCTAGATGCTTTCACCATTTCATGCTAAGTGCTTCTCACCCTTACGTGTATGGCTTTCCTGACGGATTTCCTTCTCACCCTTGAAGCCGTGACCTTTTCCATCTGCTCTCTCATACTCTTGGAAACACTTCCCACGGAACAGGATTTGAATTGCGACAGACATTCTACACTAATTACTTCTGTAGCACAGGCATGGGGCACATTCCTTGCGATTTCACCCTTACATGGGAAAAGTCTACCATGTTCAGGGAAGATGTTAGTGAGTAGTTCGTTTCTCGGCAGGGGTGTTTCTTCAGACTGAAGAGTACTTCCTTTGTTTAGGATTCGACACGTACATTTTGTGACTCTGGATTCCTCGGGAACCCAGATGGAAGCTCGAAGTCGCGTTTGACACAGACTTGGTTCGCAGAGATTAGTGTATGCCTTTCCTTGGGCGAAGTCACATCCTTTTGAAAACCCTTCTATCTTCGTGACACATGGTGTTCGTTGAGGAAAGCCCCCCCAGAAGAAGTTGTTCCGCGAGTATGGTGTATCACTCTTCCTTCCCCTCCGTTTTCTTTCGCACTTTGCTTCAAGCCGCTTCGTCCCTCAGCAAAGCCGATGGCAGTCGAAGGACCGCCCCTCCACAGCAGCGTTGTTTCTTAGACTTAAGTGTATAGCACGTCCCTTACGCTTCCTCCCCTTTCCAGACCCACACCTCTCTAGGGGACAACTAGTGTGTTGGTTGTCCCATTCGACCCCCATTTTTCTTCACAAATCAGCGTGTGGCATCTTCCTTGCGCTTTCAAACAAAGTACTGACAACGCTTCTATCTTCCCGAAACAAGATCTGAGTTGGGAGAAGCTTTCGACCCAAGTTCGTTCTCAAGCAGTGGTATATGGCACAGTAGTTGTGCCTTCGCTTTTAACGTTGGAAATTTCCTGCGTCTTCTTCCCTGTAGATGGCAGTGGAAAGACTATTTCTCTCTACCGCTTTGTTCCTTGAGAGGTGAGTGTAAGACACTTACACATATATCTCAAAAGGCGTCATGCTTCCCGCACCGAGAGGTGAGCACGAAATCGTGTTGGACGTGGCCTTGTTTCTCTGAGTTCAGTGGAAGGCGCTGCTGAGGCTAGCTCACGTACCTTTGAAGGCCCTTCCAACTTCATGACACAAGACTTTCGTGGAGAGGGACCCTCCACACACCGTGTTCCTCACTGTAGTGTATCGCGCTTTCCGTCTCTTTTCTCTCGCCCTAAGCTTTAACAAGGTGCTTCCATCCGTACGGAAAGGGCTGGTCGTCGACGGACGGCAACCCTCTAGATTTGTTCTTAGAGTCAAACACCCGTAGGCAAGCCTCCTTACGCTTCCTCACATCATACCTCTCCATACTCATCCTTCTTCATGGAACGAACAGTAGACACATTCGAAACGGACGGCCGACTCTAGGGTACGTCCCTCATGCCTCCACACCCACGACGGAAAACACTTTTATCTTCCTGAAACAATATGATAGCTGAGGGCAGACTTCTTCACAAGGGGTTCGTCAAGCACCGTCACAGGGCACGGCACCTTCTTTATGCCTTCACACGTTCATGCCAGAAGGCCGCTCATACGCAGGTGGTGTATGGCTTTGCAGGACTTCCTTCTCACACTTAAAGGCATGACCTGTTCCCTCTGCTGTCTCTCATACTCTTTGAAAACGTTCCTCGCGGAACAAGATTGGAATGGCGAGGGACCATCTACCCTAAGTATGTCTGTGCCACAGGCACGGGGCACATTCCTCGCGCTGCCACACTTACGTTGGAATAGACGAGCATCTTCAGGGAAGGTGTTAGTAGAAACACGGTTTCTCTGCAGTGGTGTTTCTTCAGACTGAAGTGCACGCCGCCTGTTTCGGATTCAACACATACCTGTTGTGACTATGTTCTCCCCGTGACGCCAGAGGTCAGCTCGAAGTCGCCTTCGACACAGACTTGTTTCGCGCCGTTTAGTCTGTGGCTTTCCTTTGGCGAACTCACGTACATTTGGAAAACCCTTCTAGCGTCGTGACCCATGGTGTCCATTGAGCGAAGCCCTCCGTACCACGTTGTTCCACGAGGAAGGCCTATCGGGCTTTTCCTCTGCTTCCTTTCATACTTGGCGTAAAGCCGCTTCGATCCTTCGGAAGGGAGAAGGGAGTCGAAGGACCGCTCCTCCGCAGCATTGCTTTTGAGACCTAAGTGTAGAGCTCGTTCCTTACGCTTCCTCCGATTTCCAGACACACACCTCTCTAGGGGACAACTTGTTCGTTGGTGGTCACATTCGACGCACATTTTTCCTCACAATTCCGCGGATGGCATTTTCCTGACGCTTTCACACGAAGTCCTGAAAACGCTTGTCTCTCCCTGAAACAAGATCTGAGTTGAGAGAAGCTTGAGACACAACTCCTTTCTCAAACAGTGGAATATGGCACAGTAGTTGTGCCTTCACTTTTAACGGTGGAAAGTTCTTCCATCTCTTCCCTGTAGGTGGTAGTGGAAAGACTGTTTCCCTACACTTTTCGTTTCTTGAGAGGCGAGTGTAAGACACTTACCTTCTATAGCAACACACACATACCTCCAAAGGCTTCTTTCTTCAAGAACCCAGATGTTAGCGCGAAAGCCTGATGGACATGGCCTCGTTTCTCAGAATTCAGTGTAAGGCTACTACCACTGAGGCTAGCCCGCGTACATTGGAAGACCCATCCACCTCCACGACACAGGACTTAATGGAGAGAAACCCTCCGCCCAACGTGTTCCTCCCTGGACGGTATCGCGCGTTCCATCTCTTTCCTTTCACACCCGGTTTAACAAGCCGCTTCCATCCTTACGAAAAGAGACGGTAGTCGAAGGACGCCAACCCTCGAGATTTGTTCTTAGAGGGAAACAGGCGTATGCCATCTTCCTTGTGCTTCCGCACATCATACATTTCCATACACATCTTTCTTCATGTCACGACGGTAGGCACATTCGAAACGGAGAGCTAAGTCTAGTCTATGTCCCTTACGCCTTCACACCCAATACGGAAAACACTTTCCTCTTTCCTGAAACGATATGATAGTTGAGGGAAGCCTTCTTCACAAGTGGTTTCTCAAGCACCGTCCGTCACAGGGCACATTCTAGATGCTTTCACCATTTCATGCTAAGTGCTTCTCACCCTTACGTGTATGGCTTTCCTGACGGATTTCCTTCTCACCCTTGAAGCCGTGACCTTTTCCATCTGCTCTCTCATACTCTTGGAAACACTTCCCACGGAACAGGATTTGAATTGCGACAGACATTCTACACTAATTACTTCTGTAGCACAGGCATGGGGCACATTCCTTGCGATTTCACCCTTACATGGGAAAAGTCTACCATGTTCAGGGAAGATGTTAGTGAGTAGTTCGTTTCTCGGCAGGGGTGTTTCTTCAGACTGAAGAGTACTTCCTTTGTTTAGGATTCGACACGTACATTTTGTGACTCTGGATTCCTCGGGAACCCAGATGGAAGCTCGAAGTCGCGTTTGACACAGACTTGGTTCGCAGAGATTAGTGTATGCCTTTCCTTGGGCGAAGTCACATCCTTTTGAAAACCCTTCTATCTTCGTGACACATGGTGTTCGTTGAGGAAAGCCCCCCCAGAAGAAGTTGTTCCGCGAGTATGGTGTATCACTCTTCCTTCCCCTCCGTTTTCTTTCGCACTTTGCTTCAAGCCGCTTCGTCCCTCAGCAAAGCCGATGGCAGTCGAAGGACCGCCCCTCCACAGCAGCGTTGTTTCTTAGACTTAAGTGTATAGCACGTCCCTTACGCTTCCTCCCCTTTCCAGACCCACACCTCTCTAGGGGACAACTAGTGTGTTGGTTGTCCCATTCGACCCCCATTTTTCTTCACAAATCAGCGTGTGGCATCTTCCTTGCGCTTTCAAACAAAGTACTGACAACGCTTCTATCTTCCCGAAACAAGATCTGAGTTGGGAGAAGCTTTCGACCCAAGTTCGTTCTCAAGCAGTGGTATATGGCACAGTAGTTGTGCCTTCGCTTTTAACGTTGGAAATTTCCTGCGTCTTCTTCCCTGTAGATGGCAGTGGAAAGACTATTTCTCTCTACCGCTTTGTTCCTTGAGAGGTGAGTGTAAGACACTTACACATATATCTCAAAAGGCGTCATGCTTCCCGCACCGAGAGGTGAGCACGAAATCGTGTTGGACGTGGCCTTGTTTCTCTGAGTTCAGTGGAAGGCGCTGCTGAGGCTAGCTCACGTACCTTTGAAGGCCCTTCCAACTTCATGACACAAGACTTTCGTGGAGAGGGACCCTCCACACACCGTGTTCCTCACTGTAGTGTATCGCGCTTTCCGTCTCTTTTCTCTCGCCCTAAGCTTTAACAAGGTGCTTCCATCCGTACGGAAAGGGCTGGTCGTCGACGGACGGCAACCCTCTAGATTTGTTCTTAGAGTCAAACACCCGTAGGCAAGCCTCCTTACGCTTCCTCACATCATACCTCTCCATACTCATCCTTCTTCATGGAACGAACAGTAGACACATTCGAAACGGACGGCCGACTCTAGGGTACGTCCCTCATGCCTCCACACCCACGACGGAAAACACTTTTATCTTCCTGAAACAATATGATAGCTGAGGGCAGACTTCTTCACAAGGGGTTCGTCAAGCACCGTCACAGGGCACGGCACCTTCTTTATGCCTTCACACGTTCATGCCAGAAGGCCGCTCATACGCAGGTGGTGTATGGCTTTCCAGGACTTCCTTCTCACACTTAAAGGCATGACCTGTTCCCTCTGCTGTCTCTCATACTCTTTGAAAACGTTCCTCGCGGAACAAGATTGGAATGGCGAGGGACCATCTACCCTAAGTATGTCTGTGCCACAGGCACGGGGCACATTCCTCGCGCTGCCACACTGACGTTGGAATAGACGAGCATCTTCAGGGAAGGTGTTAGTAGAAACACGGTTTCTCTGCAGTGGTGTTTCTTCAGACTGAAGTGCACGCCGCCTGTTTCGGATTCAACACATACCTGTTGTGACTATGTTCTCCCCGTGACGCCAGAGGTCAGCTCGAAGTCGCCTTCGACACAGACTTGTTTCGCGCCGTTTAGTCTGGGGCTTTCCTTTGGCGAACTCACGTACATTTGGAAAACCCTTCTAGCGTCGTGACCCATGGTGTCCATTGAGCGAAGCCCTCCGTACCACGTTGTTCCACGAGGAAGGCCTATCGGGCTTTTCCTCTGCTTCCTTTCATACTTGGCGTAAAGCCGCTTCGATCCTTCGGAAGGGAGAAGGGAGTCGAAGGACCGCTCCTCCGCAGCATTGCTTTTGAGACCTAAGTGTAGAGCTCGTTCCTTACGCTTCCTCCGATTTCCAGACACACACCTCTCTAGGGGACAACTTGTTCGTTGGTGGTCACATTCGACGCACATTTTTCCTCACAATTCCGCGGATGGCATTTTCCTGACGCTTTCACACGAAGTCCTGAAAACGCTTGTCTCTCCCTGAAACAAGATCTGAGTTGAGAGAAGCTTGAGACACAACTCCTTTCTCAAACAGTGGAATATGGCACAGTAGTTGTGCCTTCACTTTTAACGGTGGAAAGTTCTTCCATCTCTTCCCTGTAGGTGGTAGTGGAAAGACTGTTTCCCTACACTTTTCGTTTCTTGAGAGGCGAGTGTAAGACACTTACCTTCTATAGCAACACACACATACCTCCAAAGGCTTCTTTCTTCAAGAACCCAGATGTTAGCGCGAAAGCCTGATGGACATGGCCTCGTTTCTCAGAATTCAGTGTAAGGCTACTACCACTGAGGCTAGCCCGCGTACATTGGAAGACCCATCCACCTCCACGACACAGGACTTAATGGAGAGAAACCCTCCGCCCAACGTGTTCCTCCCTGGACGGTATCGCGCGTTCCATCTCTTTCCTTTCACACCCGGTTTAACAAGCCGCTTCCATCCTTACGAAAAGAGACGGTAGTCGAAGGACGCCAACCCTCGAGATTTGTTCTTAGAGGGAAACAGGCGTATGCCATCTTCCTTGTGCTTCCGCACATCATACATTTCCATACACATCTTTCTTCATGTCACGACGGTAGGCACATTCGAAACGGAGAGCTAAGTCTAGTCTATGTCCCTTACGCCTTCACACCCAATACGGAAAACACTTTCCTCTTTCCTGAAACGATATGATAGTTGAGGGAAGCCTTCTTCACAAGTGGTTTCTCAAGCACCGTCCGTCACAGGGCACATTCTAGATGCTTTCACCATTTCATGCTAAGTGCTTCTCACCCTTACGTGTATGGCTTTCCTGACGGATTTCCTTCTCACCCTTGAAGCCGTGACCTTTTCCATCTGCTCTCTCATACTCTTGGAAACACTTCCCACGGAACAGGATTTGAATTGCGACAGACATTCTACACTAATTACTTCTGTAGCACAGGCATGGGGCACATTCCTTGCGATTTCACCCTTACATGGGAAAAGTCTACCATGTTCAGGGAAGATGTTAGTGAGTAGTTCGTTTCTCGGCAGGGGTGTTTCTTCAGACTGAAGAGTACTTCCTTTGTTTAGGATTCGACACGTACATTTTGTGACTCTGGATTCCTCGGGAACCCAGATGGAAGCTCGAAGTCGCGTTTGACACAGACTTGGTTCGCAGAGATTAGTGTATGCCTTTCCTTGGGCGAAGTCACATCCTTTTGAAAACCCTTCTATCTTCGTGACACATGGTGTTCGTTGAGGAAAGCCCCCCCAGAAGAAGTTGTTCCGCGAGTATGGTGTATCACTCTTCCTTCCCCTCCGTTTTCTTTCGCACTTTGCTTCAAGCCGCTTCGTCCCTCAGCAAAGCCGATGGCAGTCGAAGGACCGCCCCTCCACAGCAGCGTTGTTTCTTAGACTTAAGTGTATAGCACGTCCCTTACGCTTCCTCCCCTTTCCAGACACACACCTCTCTAGGGGACAACTAGTGTGTTGGTTGTCCCATTCGACCCCCATTTTTCTTCACAAATCAGCGTGTGGCATCTTCCTTGCGCTTTCAAACAAAGTACTGACAACGCTTCTATCTTCCCGAAACAAGATCTGAGTTGGGAGAAGCTTTCGACCCAAGTTCGTTCTCAAGCAGTGGTATATGGCACAGTAGTTGTGCCTTCGCTTTTAACGTTGGAAATTTCCTGCGTCTTCTTCCCTGTAGATGGCAGTGGAAAGACTATTTCTCTCTACCGCTTTGTTCCTTGAGAGGTGAGTGTAAGACACTTACACATATATCTCAAAAGGCGTCATGCTTCCCGCACCGAGAGGTGAGCACGAAATCGTGTTGGACGTGGCCTTGTTTCTCTGAGTTCAGTGGAAGGCGCTGCTGAGGCTAGCTCACGTACCTTTGAAGGCCCTTCCAACTTCATGACACAAGACTTTCGTGGAGAGGGACCCTCCACACACCGTGTTCCTCACTGTAGTGTATCGCGCTTTCCGTCTCTTTTCTCTCGCCCTAAGCTTTAACAAGGTGCTTCCATCCGTACGGAAAGGGCTGGTCGTCGACGGACGGCAACCCTCTAGATTTGTTCTTAGAGTCAAACACCCGTAGGCAAGCCTCCTTACGCTTCCTCACATCATACCTCTCCATACTCATCCTTCTTCATGGAACGAACAGTAGACACATTCGAAACGGACGGCCGACTCTAGGGTACGTCCCTCATGCCTCCACACCCACGACGGAAAACACTTTTATCTTCCTGAAACAATATGATAGCTGAGGGCAGACTTCTTCACAAGGGGTTCGTCAAGCACCGTCACAGGGCACGGCACCTTCTTTATGCCTTCACACGTTCATGCCAGAAGGCCGCTCATACGCAGGTGGTGTATGGCTTTCCAGGACTTCCTTCTCACACTTAAAGGCATGACCTGTTCCCTCTGCTGTCTCTCATACTCTTTGAAAACGTTCCTCGCGGAACAAGATTGGAATGGCGAGGGACCATCTACCCTAAGTATGTCTGTGCCACAGGCACGGGGCACATTCCTCGCGCTGCCACACTGACTTTGGAATAGACGAGCATTTTCAGGGAAGGTGTTAGTAGAAACACGGTTTCTCTGCAGTGGTGTTTCTTCAGACTGAAGTGCACGCCGCCTGTTTCGGATTCAACACATACCTGTTGTGACTATGTTCTCCCCGTGACGCCAGAGGTCAGCTCGAAGTCGCCTTCGACACAGACTTGTTTCGCGCCGTTTAGTCTGGGGCTTTCCTTTGGCGAACTCACGTACATTTGGAAAACCCTTCTAGCGTCGTGACCCATGGTGTCCATTGAGCGAAGCCCTCCGTACCACGTTGTTCCACGAGGAAGGCCTATCGGGCTTTTCCTCTGCTTCCTTTCATACTTGGCGTAAAGCCGCTTCGATCCTTCGGAAGGGAGAAGGGAGTCGAAGGACCGCTCCTCCGCAGCATTGCTTTTGAGACCTAAGTGTAGAGCTCGTTCCTTACGCTTCCTCCGATTTCCAGACACACACCTCTCTAGGGGACAACTTGTTCGTTGGTGGTCACATTCGACGCACATTTTTCCTCACAATTCCGCGGATGGCATTTTCCTGACGCTTTCACACGAAGTCCTGAAAACGCTTGTCTCTCCCTGAAACAAGATCTGAGTTGAGAGAAGCTTGAGACACAACTCCTTTCTCAAACAGTGGAATATGGCACAGTAGTTGTGCCTTCACTTTTAACGGTGGAAAGTTCTTCCATCTCTTCCCTGTAGGTGGTAGTGGAAAGACTGTTTCCCTACACTTTTCGTTTCTTGAGAGGCGAGTGTAAGACACTTACCTTCTATAGCAACACACACATACCTCCAAAGGCTTCTTTCTTCAAGAACCCAGATGTTAGCGCGAAAGCCTGATGGACATGGCCTCGTTTCTCAGAATTCAGTGTAAGGCTACTACCACTGAGGCTAGCCCGCGTACATTGGAAGACCCATCCACCTCCACGACACAGGACTTAATGGAGAGAAACCCTCCGCCCAACGTGTTCCTCCCTGGACGGTATCGCGCGTTCCATCTCTTTCCTTTCACACCCGGTTTAACAAGCCGCTTCCATCCTTACGAAAAGAGACGGTAGTCGAAGGACGCCAACCCTCGAGATTTGTTCTTAGAGGGAAACAGGCGTATGCCATCTTCCTTGTGCTTCCGCACATCATACATTTCCATACACATCTTTCTTCATGTCACGACGGTAGGCACATTCGAAACGGAGAGCTAAGTCTAGTCTATGTCCCTTACGCCTTCACACCCAATACGGAAAACACTTTCCTCTTTCCTGAAACGATATGATAGTTGAGGGAAGCCTTCTTCACAAGTGGTTTCTCAAGCACCGTCCGTCACAGGGCACATTCTAGATGCTTTCACCATTTCATGCTAAGTGCTTCTCACCCTTACGTGTATGGCTTTCCTGACGGATTTCCTTCTCACCCTTGAAGCCGTGACCTTTTCCATCTGCTCTCTCATACTCTTGGAAACACTTCCCACGGAACAGGATTTGAATTGCGACAGACATTCTACACTAATTACTTCTGTAGCACAGGCATGGGGCACATTCCTTGCGATTTCACCCTTACATGGGAAAAGTCTACCATGTTCAGGGAAGATGTTAGTGAGTAGTTCGTTTCTCGGCAGGGGTGTTTCTTCAGACTGAAGAGTACTTCCTTTGTTTAGGATTCGACACGTACATTTTGTGACTCTGGATTCCTCGGGAACCCAGATGGAAGCTCGAAGTCGCGTTTGACACAGACTTGGTTCGCAGAGATTAGTGTATGCCTTTCCTTGGGCGAAGTCACATCCTTTTGAAAACCCTTCTATCTTCGTGACACATGGTGTTCGTTGAGGAAAGCCCCCCCAGAAGAAGTTGTTCCGCGAGTATGGTGTATCACTCTTCCTTCCCCTCCGTTTTCTTTCGCACTTTGCTTCAAGCCGCTTCGTCCCTCAGCAAAGCCGATGGCAGTCGAAGGACCGCCCCTCCACAGCAGCGTTGTTTCTTAGACTTAAGTGTATAGCACGTCCCTTACGCTTCCTCCCCTTTCCAGACACACACCTCTCTAGGGGACAACTAGTGTGTTGGTTGTCCCATTCGACCCCCATTTTTCTTCACAAATCAGCGTGTGGCATCTTCCTTGCGCTTTCAAACAAAGTACTGACAACGCTTCTATCTTCCCGAAACAAGATCTGAGTTGGGAGAAGCTTTCGACCCAAGTTCGTTCTCAAGCAGTGGTATATGGCACAGTAGTTGTGCCTTCGCTTTTAACGTTGGAAATTTCCTGCGTCTTCTTCCCTGTAGATGGCAGTGGAAAGACTATTTCTCTCTACCGCTTTGTTCCTTGAGAGGTGAGTGTAAGACACTTACACATATATCTCAAAAGGCGTCATGCTTCCCGCACCGAGAGGTGAGCACGAAATCGTGTTGGACGTGGCCTTGTTTCTCTGAGTTCAGTGGAAGGCGCTGCTGAGGCTAGCTCACGTACCTTTGAAGGCCCTTCCAACTTCATGACACAAGACTTTCGTGGAGAGGGACCCTCCACACACCGTGTTCCTCACTGTAGTGTATCGCGCTTTCCGTCTCTTTTCTCTCGCCCTAAGCTTTAACAAGGTGCTTCCATCCGTACGGAAAGGGCTGGTCGTCGACGGACGGCAACCCTCTAGATTTGTTCTTAGAGTCAAACACCCGTAGGCAAGCCTCCTTACGCTTCCTCACATCATACCTCTCCATACTCATCCTTCTTCATGGAACGAACAGTAGACACATTCGAAACGGACGGCCGACTCTAGGGTACGTCCCTCATGCCTCCACACCCACGACGGAAAACACTTTTATCTTCCTGAAACAATATGATAGCTGAGGGCAGACTTCTTCACAAGGGGTTCGTCAAGCACCGTCACAGGGCACGGCACCTTCTTTATGCCTTCACACGTTCATGCCAGAAGGCCGCTCATACGCAGGTGGTGTATGGCTTTCCAGGACTTCCTTCTCACACTTAAAGGCATGACCTGTTCCCTCTGCTGTCTCTCATACTCTTTGAAAACGTTCCTCGCGGAACAAGATTGGAATGGCGAGGGACCATCTACCCTAAGTATGTCTGTGCCACAGGCACGGGGCACATTCCTCGCGCTGCCACACTGACGTTGGAATAGACGAGCATTTTCAGGGAAGGTGTTAGTAGAAACACGGTTTCTCTGCAGTGGTGTTTCTTCAGACTGAAGTGCACGCCGCCTGTTTCGGATTCAACACATACCTGTTGTGACTATGTTCTCCCCGTGACGCCAGAGGTCAGCTCGAAGTCGCCTTCGACACAGACTTGTTTCGCGCCGTTTAGTCTGTGGCTTTCCTTTGGCGAACTCACGTACATTTGGAAAACCCTTCTAGCGTCGTGACCCATGGTGTCCATTGAGCGAAGCCCTCCGTACCACGTTGTTCCACGAGGAAGGCCTATCGGGCTTTTCCTCTGCTTCCTTTCATACTTGGCGTAAAGCCGCTTCGATCCTTCGGAAGGGAGAAGGGAGTCGAAGGACCGCTCCTCCGCAGCATTGCTTTTGAGACCTAAGTGTAGAGCTCGTTCCTTACGCTTCCTCCGATTTCCAGACACACACCTCTCTAGGGGACAACTTGTTCGTTGGTGGTCACATTCGACGCACATTTTTCCTCACAATTCCGCGGATGGCATTTTCCTGACGCTTTCACACGAAGTCCTGAAAACGCTTGTCTCTCCCTGAAACAAGATCTGAGTTGAGAGAAGCTTGAGACACAACTCCTTTCTCAAACAGTGGAATATGGCACAGTAGTTGTGCCTTCACTTTTAACGGTGGAAAGTTCTTCCATCTCTTCCCTGTAGGTGGTAGTGGAAAGACTGTTTCCCTACACTTTTCGTTTCTTGAGAGGCGAGTGTAAGACACTTACCTTCTATAGCAACACACACATACCTCCAAAGGCTTCTTTCTTCAAGAACCCAGATGTTAGCGCGAAAGCCTGATGGACATGGCCTCGTTTCTCAGAATTCAGTGTAAGGCTACTACCACTGAGGCTAGCCCGCGTACATTGGAAGACCCATCCACCTCCACGACACAGGACTTAATGGAGAGAAACCCTCCGCCCAACGTGTTCCTCCCTGGACGGTATCGCGCGTTCCATCTCTTTCCTTTCACACCCGGTTTAACAAGCCGCTTCCATCCTTACGAAAAGAGACGGTAGTCGAAGGACGCCAACCCTCGAGATTTGTTCTTAGAGGGAAACAGGCGTATGCCATCTTCCTTGTGCTTCCGCACATCATACATTTCCATACACATCTTTCTTCATGTCACGACGGTAGGCACATTCGAAACGGAGAGCTAAGTCTAGTCTATGTCCCTTACGCCTTCACACCCAATACGGAAAACACTTTCCTCTTTCCTGAAACGATATGATAGTTGAGGGAAGCCTTCTTCACAAGTGGTTTCTCAAGCACCGTCCGTCACAGGGCACATTCTAGATGCTTTCACCATTTCATGCTAAGTGCTTCTCACCCTTACGTGTATGGCTTTCCTGACGGATTTCCTTCTCACCCTTGAAGCCGTGACCTTTTCCATCTGCTCTCTCATACTCTTGGAAACACTTCCCACGGAACAGGATTTGAATTGCGACAGACATTCTACACTAATTACTTCTGTAGCACAGGCATGGGGCACATTCCTTGCGATTTCACCCTTACATGGGAAAAGTCTACCATGTTCAGGGAAGATGTTAGTGAGTAGTTCGTTTCTCGGCAGGGGTGTTTCTTCAGACTGAAGAGTACTTCCTTTGTTTAGGATTCGACACGTACATTTTGTGACTCTGGATTCCTCGGGAACCCAGATGGAAGCTCGAAGTCGCGTTTGACACAGACTTGGTTCGCAGAGATTAGTGTATGCCTTTCCTTGGGCGAAGTCACATCCTTTTGAAAACCCTTCTATCTTCGTGACACATGGTGTTCGTTGAGGAAAGCCCCCCCAGAAGAAGTTGTTCCGCGAGTATGGTGTATCACTCTTCCTTCCCCTCCGTTTTCTTTCGCACTTTGCTTCAAGCCGCTTCGTCCCTCAGCAAAGCCGATGGCAGTCGAAGGACCGCCCCTCCACAGCAGCGTTGTTTCTTAGACTTAAGTGTATAGCACGTCCCTTACGCTTCCTCCCCTTTCCAGACCCACACCTCTCTAGGGGACAACTAGTGTGTTGGTTGTCCCATTCGACCCCCATTTTTCTTCACAAATCAGCGTGTGGCATCTTCCTTGCGCTTTCAAACAAAGTACTGACAACGCTTCTATCTTCCCGAAACAAGATCTGAGTTGGGAGAAGCTTTCGACCCAAGTTCGTTCTCAAGCAGTGGTATATGGCACAGTAGTTGTGCCTTCGCTTTTAACGTTGGAAATTTCCTGCGTCTTCTTCCCTGTAGATGGCAGTGGAAAGACTATTTCTCTCTACCGCTTTGTTCCTTGAGAGGTGAGTGTAAGACACTTACACATATATCTCAAAAGGCGTCATGCTTCCCGCACCGAGAGGTGAGCACGAAATCGTGTTGGACGTGGCCTTGTTTCTCTGAGTTCAGTGGAAGGCGCTGCTGAGGCTAGCTCACGTACCTTTGAAGGCCCTTCCAACTTCATGACACAAGACTTTCGTGGAGAGGGACCCTCCACACACCGTGTTCCTCACTGTAGTGTATCGCGCTTTCCGTCTCTTTTCTCTCGCCCTAAGCTTTAACAAGGTGCTTCCATCCGTACGGAAAGGGCTGGTCGTCGACGGACGGCAACCCTCTAGATTTGTTCTTAGAGTCAAACACCCGTAGGCAAGCCTCCTTACGCTTCCTCACATCATACCTCTCCATACTCATCCTTCTTCATGGAACGAACAGTAGACACATTCGAAACGGACGGCCGACTCTAGGGTACGTCCCTCATGCCTCCACACCCACGACGGAAAACACTTTTATCTTCCTGAAACAATATGATAGCTGAGGGCAGACTTCTTCACAAGGGGTTCGTCAAGCACCGTCACAGGGCACGGCACCTTCTTTATGCCTTCACACGTTCATGCCAGAAGGCCGCTCATACGCAGGTGGTGTATGGCTTTGCAGGACTTCCTTCTCACACTTAAAGGCATGACCTGTTCCCTCTGCTGTCTCTCATACTCTTTGAAAACGTTCCTCGCGGAACAAGATTGGAATGGCGAGGGACCATCTACCCTAAGTATGTCTGTGCCACAGGCACGGGGCACATTCCTCGCGCTGCCACACTTACGTTGGAATAGACGAGCATCTTCAGGGAAGGTGTTAGTAGAAACACGGTTTCTCTGCAGTGGTGTTTCTTCAGACTGAAGTGCACGCCGCCTGTTTCGGATTCAACACATACCTGTTGTGACTATGTTCTCCCCGTGACGCCAGAGGTCAGCTCGAAGTCGCCTTCGACACAGACTTGTTTCGCGCCGTTTAGTCTGTGGCTTTCCTTTGGCGAACTCACGTACATTTGGAAAACCCTTCTAGCGTCGTGACCCATGGTGTCCATTGAGCGAAGCCCTCCGTACCACGTTGTTCCACGAGGAAGGCCTATCGGGCTTTTCCTCTGCTTCCTTTCATACTTGGCGTAAAGCCGCTTCGATCCTTCGGAAGGGAGAAGGGAGTCGAAGGACCGCTCCTCCGCAGCATTGCTTTTGAGACCTAAGTGTAGAGCTCGTTCCTTACGCTTCCTCCGATTTCCAGACACACACCTCTCTAGGGGACAACTTGTTCGTTGGTGGTCACATTCGACGCACATTTTTCCTCACAATTCCGCGGATGGCATTTTCCTGACGCTTTCACACGAAGTCCTGAAAACGCTTGTCTCTCCCTGAAACAAGATCTGAGTTGAGAGAAGCTTGAGACACAACTCCTTTCTCAAACAGTGGAATATGGCACAGTAGTTGTGCCTTCACTTTTAACGGTGGAAAGTTCTTCCATCTCTTCCCTGTAGGTGGTAGTGGAAAGACTGTTTCCCTACACTTTTCGTTTCTTGAGAGGCGAGTGTAAGACACTTACCTTCTATAGCAACACACACATACCTCCAAAGGCTTCTTTCTTCAAGAACCCAGATGTTAGCACGAAAGCCTGATGGACATGGCCTCGTTTCTCAGAATTCAGTGTAAGGCTACTACCACTGAGGCTAGCCCGCGTACATTGGAAGACCCATCCACCTCCACGACACAGGACTTAATGGAGAGAAACCCTCCGCCCAACGTGTTCCTCCCTGGACGGTATCGCGCGTTCCATCTCTTTCCTTTCACACCCGGTTTAACAAGCCGCTTCCATCCTTACGAAAAGAGACGGTAGTCGAAGGACGCCAACCCTCGAGATTTGTTCTTAGAGGGAAACAGGCGTATGCCATCTTCCTTGTGCTTCCGCACATCATACATTTCCATACACATCTTTCTTCATGTCACGACGGTAGGCACATTCGAAACGGAGAGCTAAGTCTAGTCTATGTCCCTTACGCCTTCACACCCAATACGTAAAACACTTTCCTCTTTCCTGAAACGATATGATAGTTGAGGGAAGCCTTCTTCACAAGTGGTTTCTCAAGCACCGTCCGTCACAGGGCACATTCTAGATGCTTTCACCATTTCATGCTAAGTGCTTCTCATCCTTACGTGTATGGCTTTCCTGACGGATTTCCTTCTCACCCTTGAAGCCGTGACCTTTTCCATCTGCTCTCTCATACTCTTGGAAACACTTCCCACGGAACAGGATTTGAATTGCGACAGACATTCTACACTAATTACTTCTGTAGCACAGGCATGGGGCACATTCCTTGCGATTTCACCCTTACATGGGAAAAGTCTACCATGTTCAGGGAAGATGTTAGTGAGTAGTTCGTTTCTCGGCAGGGGTGTTTCTTCAGACTGAAGAGTACTTCCTTTGTTTAGGATTCGACACGTACATTTTGTGACTCTGGATTCCTCGGGAACCCAGATGGAAGCTCGAAGTCGCGTTTGACACAGACTTGGTTCGCAGAGATTAGTGTATGCCTTTCCTTGGGCGAAGTCACATCCTTTTGAAAACCCTTCTATCTTCGTGACACATGGTGTTCGTTGAGGAAAGCCCCCCCAGAAGAAGTTGTTCCGCGAGTATGGTGTATCACTCTTCCTTCCCCTCCGTTTTCTTTCGCACTTTGCTTCAAGCCGCTTCGTCCCTCAGCAAAGCCGATGGCAGTCGAAGGACCACCCCTCCACAGCAGCGTTGTTTCTTAGACTTAAGTGTATAGCACGTCCCTTACGCTTCCTCCCCTTTCCAGACACACACCTCTCTAGGGGACAACTAGTGTGTTGGTTGTCCCATTCGACCCCCATTTTTCTTCACAAATCAGCGTGTGGCATCTTCCTTGCGCTTTCAAACAAAGTACTGACAACGCTTCTATCTTCCCGAAACAAGATCTGAGTTGGGAGAAGCTTTCGACCCAAGTTCGTTCTCAAGCAGTGGTATATGGCACAGTAGTTGTGCCTTCGCTTTTAACGTTGGAAATTTCCTGCGTCTTCTTCCCTGTAGATGGCAGTGGAAAGACTATTTCTCTCTACCGCTTTGTTCCTTGAGAGGTGAGTGTAAGACACTTACACATATATCTCAAAAGGCGTCATGCTTCCCGCACCGAGAGGTGAGCACGAAATCGTGTTGGACGTGGCCTTGTTTCTCTGAGTTCAGTGGAAGGCGCTGCTGAGGCTAGCTCACGTACCTTTGAAGGCCCTTCCAACTTCATGACACAAGACTTTCGTGGAGAGGGACCCTCCACACACCGTGTTCCTCACTGTAGTGTATCGCGCTTTCCGTCTCTTTTCTCTCGCCCTAAGCTTTAACAAGGTGCTTCCATCCGTACGGAAAGGGCTGGTCGTCGACGGACGGCAACCCTCTAGATTTGTTCTTAGAGTCAAACACCCGTAGGCAAGCCTCCTTACGCTTCCTCACATCATACCTCTCCATACTCATCCTTCTTCATGGAACGAACAGTAGACACATTCGAAACGGACGGCCGACTCTAGGGTACGTCCCTCATGCCTCCACACCCACGACGGAAAACACTTTTATCTTCCTGAAACAATATGATAGCTGAGGGCAGACTTCTTCACAAGGGGTTCGTCAAGCACCGTCACAGGGCACGGCACCTTCTTTATGCCTTCACACGTTCATGCCAGAAGGCCGCTCATACGCAGGTGGTGTATGGCTTTCCAGGACTTCCTTCTCACACTTAAAGGCATGACCTGTTCCCTCTGCTGTCTCTCATACTCTTTGAAAACGTTCCTCGCGGAACAAGATTGGAATGGCGAGGGACCATCTACCCTAAGTATGTCTGTGCCACAGGCACAGGGCACATTCCTCGCGCTGCCACACTTACGTTGGAATAGACGAGCATTTTCAGGGAAGGTGTTAGTAGAAACACGGTTTCTCTGCAGTGGTGTTTCTTCAGACTGAAGTGCACGCCGCCTGTTTCGGATTCAACACATACCTGTTGTGACTATGTTCTCCCCGTGACGCCAGAGGTCAGCTCGAAGTCGCCTTCGACACAGACTTGTTTCGCGCCGTTTAGTCTGGGGCTTTCCTTTGGCGAACTCACGTACATTTGGAAAACCCTTCTAGCGTCGTGACCCATGGTGTCCATTGAGCGAAGCCCTCCGTACCACGTTGTTCCACGAGGAAGGCCTATCGGGCTTTTCCTCTGCTTCCTTTCATACTTGGCGTAAAGCCGCTTCGATCCTTCGGAAGGGAGAAGGGAGTCGAAGGACCGCTCCTCCGCAGCATTGCTTTTGAGACCTAAGTGTAGAGCTCGTTCCTTACGCTTCCTCCGATTTCCAGACACACACCTCTCTAGGGGACAACTTGTTCGTTGGTGGTCACATTCGACGCACATTTTTCCTCACAATTCCGCGGATGGCATTTTCCTGACGCTTTCACACGAAGTCCTGAAAACGCTTGTCTCTCCCTGAAACAAGATCTGAGTTGAGAGAAGCTTGAGACACAACTCCTTTCTCAAACAGTGGAATATGGCACAGTAGTTGTGCCTTCACTTTTAACGGTGGAAAGTTCTTCCATCTCTTCCCTGTAGGTGGTAGTGGAAAGACTGTTTCCCTACACTTTTCGTTTCTTGAGAGGTGAGTGTAAGACACTTACCTTCTATAGCAACACACACATACCTCCAAAGGCTTCTTTCTTCAAGAACCCAGATGTTAGCACGAAAGCCTGATGGACATGGCCTCGTTTCTCAGAATTCAGTGTAAGGCTACTACCACTGAGGCTAGCCCGCGTACATTGGAAGACCCATCCACCTCCACGACACAGGACTTAATGGAGAGAAACCCTCCGCCCAACGTGTTCCTCCCTGGACGGTATCGCGCGTTCCATCTCTTTCCTTTCACACCCGGTTTAACAAGCCGCTTCCATCCTTACGAAAAGAGACGGTAGTCGAAGGACGCCAACCCTCGAGATTTGTTCTTAGAGGGAAACAGGCGTATGCCATCTTCCTTGTGCTTCCGCACATCATACATTTCCATACACATCTTTCTTCATGTCACGACGGTAGGCACATTCGAAACGGAGAGCTAAGTCTAGTCTATGTCCCTTACGCCTTCACACCCAATACGGAAAACACTTTCCTCTTTCCTGAAACGATATGATAGTTGAGGGAAGCCTTCTTCACAAGTGGTTTCTCAAGCACCGTCCGTCACAGGGCACATTCTAGATGCTTTCACCATTTCATGCTAAGTGCTTCTCACCCTTACGTGTATGGCTTTCCTGACGGATTTCCTTCTCACCCTTGAAACCGTGACCTTTTCCATCTGCTCTCTCATACTCTTGGAAACACTTCCCACGGAACAGGATTTGAATTGCGACAGACATTCTACACTAATTACTTCTGTAGCACAGGCATGGGGCACATTCCTTGCGATTTCACCCTTACATGGGAAAAGTCTACCATGTTCAGGGAAGATGTTAGTGAGTAGTTCGTTTCTCGGCAGGGGTGTTTCTTCAGACTGAAGAGTACTTCCTTTGTTTAGGATTCAACACGTACATTTTGTGACTCTGGATTCCTCGGGAACCCAGATGGAAGCTCGAAGTCGCGTTTGACACAGACTTGGTTCGCAGAGATTAGTGTATGCCTTTCCTTGGGCGAAGTCACATCCTTTTGAAAACCCTTCTATCTTCGTGACACATGGTGTTCGTTGAGGAAAGCCCCCCCAGAAGAAGTTGTTCCGCGAGTATGGTGTATCACTCTTCCTTCCCCTCCGTTTTCTTTCGCACTTTGCTTCAAGCCGCTTCGTCCCTCAGCAAAGCCGATGGCAGTCGAAGGACCGCCCCTCCACAGCAGCGTTGTTTCTTAGACTTAAGTGTATAGCACGTCCCTTACGCTTCCTCCCCTTTCCAGACCCACACCTCTCTAGGGGACAACTAGTGTGTTGGTTGTCCCATTCGACCCCCATTTTTCTTCACAAATCAGCGTGTGGCATCTTCCTTGCGCTTTCAAACAAAGTACTGACAACGCTTCTATCTTCCCGAAACAAGATCTGAGTTGGGAGAAGCTTTCGACCCAAGTTCGTTCTCAAGCAGTGGTATATGGCACAGTAGTTGTGCCTTCGCTTTTAACGTTGGAAATTTCCTGCGTCTTCTTCCCTGTAGATGGCAGTGGAAAGACTATTTCTCTCTACCGCTTTGTTCCTTGAGAGGTGAGTGTAAGACACTTACACATATATCTCAAAAGGCGTCATGCTTCCCGCACCGAGAGGTGAGCACGAAATCGTGTTGGACGTGGCCTTGTTTCTCTGAGTTCAGTGGAAGGCGCTGCTGAGGCTAGCTCACGTACCTTTGAAGGCCCTTCCAACTTCATGACACAAGACTTTCGTGGAGAGGGACCCTCCACACACCGTGTTCCTCACTGTAGTGTATCGCGCTTTCCGTCTCTTTTCTCTCGCCCTAAGCTTTAACAAGGTGCTTCCATCCGTACGGAAAGGGCTGGTCGTCGACGGACGGCAACCCTCTAGATTTGTTCTTAGAGTCAAACACCCGTAGGCAAGCCTCCTTACGCTTCCTCACATCATACCTCTCCATACTCATCCTTCTTCATGGAACGAACAGTAGACACATTCGAAACGGACGGCCGACTCTAGGGTACGTCCCTCATGCCTCCACACCCACGACGGAAAACACTTTTATCTTCCTGAAACAATATGATAGCTGAGGGCAGACTTCTTCACAAGGGGTTCGTCAAGCACCGTCACAGGGCACGGCACCTTCTTTATGCCTTCACACGTTCATGCCAGAAGGCCGCTCATACGCAGGTGGTGTATGGCTTTCCAGGACTTCCTTCTCACACTTAAAGGCATGACCTGTTCCCTCTGCTGTCTCTCATACTCTTTGAAAACGTTCCTCGCGGAACAAGATTGGAATGGCGAGGGACCATCTACCCTAAGTATGTCTGTGCCACAGGCACGGGGCACATTCCTCGCGCTGCCACACTTACGTTGGAATAGACGAGCATTTTCAGGGAAGGTGTTAGTAGAAACACGGTTTCTCTGCAGTGGTGTTTCTTCAGACTGAAGTGCACGCCGCCTGTTTCGGATTCAACACATACCTGTTGTGACTATGTTCTCCCCGTGACGCCAGAGGTCAGCTCGAAGTCGCCTTCGACACAGACTTGTTTCGCGCCGTTTAGTCTGGGGCTTTCCTTTGGCGAACTCACGTACATTTGGAAAACCCTTCTAGCGTCGTGACCCATGGTGTCCATTGAGCGAAGCCCTCCGTACCACGTTGTTCCACGAGGAAGGCCTATCGGGCTTTTCCTCTGCTTCCTTTCATACTTGGCGTAAAGCCGCTTCGATCCTTCGGAAGGGAGAAGGGAGTCGAAGGACCGCTCCTCCGCAGCATTGCTTTTGAGACCTAAGTGTAGAGCTCGTTCCTTACGCTTCCTCCGATTTCCAGACACACACCTCTCTAGGGGACAACTTGTTCGTTGGTGGTCACATTCGACGCACATTTTTCCTCACAATTCCGCGGATGGCATTTTCCTGACGCTTTCACACGAAGTCCTGAAAACGCTTGTCTCTCCCTGAAACAAGATCTGAGTTGAGAGAAGCTTGAGACACAACTCCTTTCTCAAACAGTGGAATATGGCACAGTAGTTGTGCCTTCACTTTTAACGGTGGAAAGTTCTTCCATCTCTTCCCTGTAGGTGGTAGTGGAAAGACTGTTTCCCTACACTTTTCGTTTCTTGAGAGGCGAGTGTAAGACACTTACCTTCTATAGCAACACACACATACCTCCAAAGGCTTCTTTCTTCAAGAACCCAGATGTTAGCACGAAAGCCTGATGGACATGGCCTCGTTTCTCAGAATTCAGTGTAAGGCTACTACCACTGAGGCTAGCCCGCGTACATTGGAAGACCCATCCACCTCCACGACACAGGACTTAATGGAGAGAAACCCTCCGCCCAACGTGTTCCTCCCTGGACGGTATCGCGCGTTCCATCTCTTTCCTTTCACACCCGGTTTAACAAGCCGCTTCCATCCTTACGAAAAGAGACGGTAGTCGAAGGACGCCAACCCTCGAGATTTGTTCTTAGAGGGAAACAGGCGTATGCCATCTTCCTTGTGCTTCCGCACATCATACATTTCCATACACATCTTTCTTCATGTCACGACGGTAGGCACATTCGAAACGGAGAGCTAAGTCTAGTCTATGTCCCTTACGCCTTCACACCCAATACGGAAAACACTTTCCTCTTTCCTGAAACGATATGATAGTTGAGGGAAGCCTTCTTCACAAGTGGTTTCTCAAGCACCGTCCGTCACAGGGCACATTCTAGATGCTTTCACCATTTCATGCTAAGTGCTTCTCACCCTTACGTGTATGGCTTTCCTGACGGATTTCCATCTCACCCTTGAAGCCGTGACCTTTTCCATCTGCTCTCTCATACTCTTGGAAACACTTCCCACGGAACAGGATTTGAATTGCGACAGACATTCTACACTAATTACTTCTGTAGCACAGGCATGGGGCACATTCCTTGCGATTTCACCCTTACATGGGAAAAGTCTACCATGTTCAGGGAAGATGTTACTGAGTAGTTCGTTTCTCGGCAGGGGTGTTTCTTCAGACTGAAGAGTACTTCCTTTGTTTAGGATTCGACACGTACATTTTGTGACTCTGGATTCCTCGGGAACCCAGATGGAAGCTCGAAGTCGCGTTTGACACAGACTTGGTTCGCAGAGATTAGTGTATGCCTTTCCTTGGGCGAAGTCACATCCTTTTGAAAACCCTTCTATCTTCGTGACACATGGTGTTCGTTGAGGAAAGCCCCCCCAGAAGAAGTTGTTCCGCGAGTATGGTGTATCACTCTTCCTTCCCCTCCGTTTTCTTTCGCACTTTGCTTCAAGCCGCTTCGTCCCTCAGCAAAGCCGATGGCAGTCGAAGGACCGCCCCTCCACAGCAGCGTTGTTTCTTAGACTTAAGTGTATAGCACGTCCCTTACGCTTCCTCCCCTTTCCAGACCCACACCTCTCTAGGGGACAACTAGTGTGTTGGTTGTCCCATTCGACCCCCATTTTTCTTCACAAATCAGCGTGTGGCATCTTCCTTGCGCTTTCAAACAAAGTACTGACAACGCTTCTATCTTCCCGAAACAAGATCTGAGTTGGGAGAAGCTTTCGACCCAAGTTCGTTCTCAAGCAGTGGTATATGGCACAGTAGTTGTGCCTTCGCTTTTAACGTTGGAAATTTCCTGCGTCTTCTTCCCTGTAGATGGCAGTGGAAAGACTATTTCTCTCTACCGCTTTGTTCCTTGAGAGGTGAGTGTAAGACACTTACACATATATCTCAAAAGGCGTCATGCTTCCCGCACCGAGAGGTGAGCACGAAATCGTGTTGGACGTGGCCTTGTTTCTCTGAGTTCAGTGGAAGGCGCTGCTGAGGCTAGCTCACGTACCTTTGAAGGCCCTTCCAACTTCATGACACAAGACTTTCGTGGAGAGGGACCCTCCACACACCGTGTTCCTCACTGTAGTGTATCGCGCTTTCCGTCTCTTTTCTCTCGCCCTAAGCTTTAACAAGGTGCTTCCATCCGTACGGAAAGGGCTGGTCGTCGACGGACGGCAACCCTCTAGATTTGTTCTTAGAGTCAAACACCCGTAGGCAAGCCTCCTTACGCTTCCTCACATCATACCTCTCCATACTCATCCTTCTTCATGGAACGAACAGTAGACACATTCGAAACGGACGGCCGACTCTAGGGTACGTCCCTCATGCCTCCACACCCACGACGGAAAACACTTTTATCTTCCTGAAACAATATGATAGCTGAGGGCAGACTTCTTCACAAGGGGTTCGTCAAGCACCGTCACAGGGCACGGCACCTTCTTTATGCCTTCACACGTTCATGCCAGAAGGCCGCTCATACGCAGGTGGTGTATGGCTTTCCAGGACTTCCTTCTCACACTTAAAGGCATGACCTGTTCCCTCTGCTGTCTCTCATACTCTTTGAAAACGTTCCTCGCGGAACAAGATTGGAATGGCGAGGGACCATCTACCCTAAGTATGTCTGTGCCACAGGCACGGGGCACATTCCTCGCGCTGCCACACTTACGTTGGAATAGACGAGCATTTTCAGGGAAGGTGTTAGTAGAAACACGGTTTCTCTGCAGTGGTGTTTCTTCAGACTGAAGTGCACGCCGCCTGTTTCGGATTCAACACATACCTGTTGTGACTATGTTCTCCCCGTGACGCCAGAGGTCAGCTCGAAGTCGCCTTCGACACAGACTTGTTTCGCGCCGTTTAGTCTGGGGCTTTCCTTTGGCGAACTCACGTACATTTGGAAAACCCTTCTAGCGTCGTGACCCATGGTGTCCATTGAGCGAAGCCCTCCGTACCACGTTGTTCCACGAGGAAGGCCTATCGGGCTTTTCCTCTGCTTCCTTTCATACTTGGCGTAAAGCCGCTTCGATCCTTCGGAAGGGAGAAGGGAGTCGAAGGACCGCTCCTCCGCAGCATTGCTTTTGAGACCTAAGTGTAGAGCTCGTTCCTTACGCTTCCTCCGATTTCCAGACACACACCTCTGTAGGGGACAACTTGTTCGTTGGTGGTCACATTCGACGCACATTTTTCCTCACAATTCCGCGGATGGCATTTTCCTGACGCTTTCACACGAAGTCCTGAAAACGCTTGTCTCTCCCTGAAACAAGATCTGAGTTGAGAGAAGCTTGAGACACAACTCCTTTCTCAAACAGTGGAATATGGCACAGTAGTTGTGCCTTCACTTTTAACGGTGGAAAGTTCTTCCATCTCTTCCCTGTAGGTGGTAGTGGAAAGACTGTTTCCCTACACTTTTCGTTTCTTGAGAGGCGAGTGTAAGACACTTACCTTCTATAGCAACACACACATACCTCCAAAGGCTTCTTTCTTCAAGAACCCAGATGTTAGCACGAAAGCCTGATGGACATGGCCTCGTTTCTCAGAATTCAGTGTAAGGCTACTACCACTGAGGCTAGCCCGCGTACATTGGAAGACCCATCCACCTCCACGACACAGGACTTAATGGAGAGAAACCCTCCGCCCAACGTGTTCCTCCCTGGACGGTATCGCGCGTTCCATCTCTTTCCTTTCACACCCGGTTTAACAAGCCGCTTCCATCCTTACGAAAAGAGACGGTAGTCGAAGGACGCCAACCCTCGAGATTTGTTCTTAGAGGGAAACAGGCGTATGCCATCTTCCTTGTGCTTCCGCACATCATACATTTCCATACACATCTTTCTTCATGTCACGACGGTAGGCACATTCGAAACGGAGAGCTAAGTCTAGTCTATGTCCCTTACGCCTTCACACCCAATACGGAAAACACTTTCCTCTTTCCTGAAACGATATGATAGTTGAGGGAAGCCTTCTTCACAAGTGGTTTCTCAAGCACCGTCCGTCACAGGGCACATTCTAGATGCTTTCACCATTTCATGCTAAGTGCTTCTCACCCTTACGTGTATGGCTTTCCTGACGGATTTCCTTCTCACCCTTGAAGCCGTGACCTTTTCCATCTGCTCTCTCATACTCTTGGAAACACTTCCCACGGAACAGGATTTGAATTGCGACAGACATTCTACACTAATTACTTCTGTAGCACAGGCATGGGGCACATTCCTTGCGATTTCACCCTTACATGGGAAAAGTCTACCATGTTCAGGGAAGATGTTAGTGAGTAGTTCGTTTCTCGGCAGGGGTGTTTCTTCAGACTGAAGAGTACTTCCTTTGTTTAGGATTCGACACGTACATTTTGTGACTCTGGATTCCTCGGGAACCCAGATGGAAGCTCGAAGTCGCGTTTGACACAGACTTGGTTCGCAGAGATTAGTGTATGCCTTTCCTTGGGCGAAGTCACATCCTTTTGAAAACCCTTCTATCTTCGTGACACATGGTGTTCGTTGAGGAAAGCCCCCCCAGAAGAAGTTGTTCCGCGAGTATGGTGTATCACTCTTCCTTCCCCTCCGTTTTCTTTCGCACTTTGCTTCAAGCCGCTTCGTCCCTCAGCAAAGCCGATGGCAGTCGAAGGACCGCCCCTCCACAGCAGCGTTGTTTCTTAGACTTAAGTGTATAGCACGTCCCTTACGCTTCCTCCCCTTTCCAGACCCACACCTCTCTAGGGGACAACTAGTGTGTTGGTTGTCCCATTCGACCCCCATTTTTCTTCACAAATCAGCGTGTGGCATCTTCCTTGCGCTTTCAAACAAAGTACTGACAACGCTTCTATCTTCCCGAAACAAGATCTGAGTTGGGAGAAGCTTTCGACCCAAGTTCGTTCTCAAGCAGTGGTATATGGCACAGTAGTTGTGCCTTCGCTTTTAACGTTGGAAATTTCCTGCGTCTTCTTCCCTGTAGATGGCAGTGGAAAGACTATTTCTCTCTACCGCTTTGTTCCTTGAGAGGTGAGTGTAAGACACTTACACATATATCTCAAAAGGCGTCATGCTTCCCGCACCGAGAGGTGAGCACGAAATCGTGTTGGACGTGGCCTTGTTTCTCTGAGTTCAGTGGAAGGCGCTGCTGAGGCTAGCTCACGTACCTTTGAAGGCCCTTCCAACTTCATGACACAAGACTTTCGTGGAGAGGGACCCTCCACACACCGTGTTCCTCACTGTAGTGTATCGCGCTTTCCGTCTCTTTTCTCTCGCCCTAAGCTTTAACAAGGTGCTTCCATCCGTACGGAAAGGGCTGGTCGTCGACGGACGGCAACCCTCTAGATTTGTTCTTAGAGTCAAACACCCGTAGGCAAGCCTCCTTACGCTTCCTCACATCATACCTCTCCATACTCATCCTTCTTCATGGAACGAACAGTAGACACATTCGAAACGGACGGCCGACTCTAGGGTACGTCCCTCATGCCTCCACACCCACGACGGAAAACACTTTTATCTTCCTGAAACAATATGATAGCTGAGGGCAGACTTCTTCACAAGGGGTTCGTCAAGCACCGTCACAGGGCACGGCACCTTCTTTATGCCTTCACACGTTCATGCCAGAAGGCCGCTCATACGCAGGTGGTGTATGGCTTTCCAGGACTTCCTTCTCACACTTAAAGGCATGACCTGTTCCCTCTGCTGTCTCTCATACTCTTTGAAAACGTTCCTCGCGGAACAAGATTGGAATGGCGAGGGACCATCTACCCTAAGTATGTCTGTGCCACAGGCACGGGGCACATTCCTCGCGCTGCCACACTGACGTTGGAATAGACGAGCATTTTCAGGGAAGGTGTTAGTAGAAACACGGTTTCTCTGCAGTGGTGTTTCTTCAGACTGAAGTGCACGCCGCCTGTTTCGGATTCAACACATACCTGTTGTGACTATGTTCTCCCCGTGACGCCAGAGGTCAGCTCGAAGTCGCCTTCGACACAGACTTGTTTCGCGCCGTTTAGTCTGGGGCTTTCCTTTGGCGAACTCACGTACATTTGGAAAACCCTTCTAGCGTCGTGACCCATGGTGTCCATTGAGCGAAGCCCTCCGTACCACGTTGTTCCACGAGGAAGGCCTATCGGGCTTTTCCTCTGCTTCCTTTCATACTTGGCGTAAAGCCGCTTCGATCCTTCGGAAGGGAGAAGGGAGTCGAAGGACCGCTCCTCCGCAGCATTGCTTTTGAGACCTAAGTGTAGAGCTCGTTCCTTACGCTTCCTCCGATTTCCAGACACACACCTCTCTAGGGGACAACTTGTTCGTTGGTGGTCACATTCGACGCACATTTTTCCTCACAATTCCGCGGATGGCATTTTCCTGACGCTTTCACACGAAGTCCTGAAAACGCTTGTCTCTCCCTGAAACAAGATCTGAGTTGAGAGAAGCTTGAGACACAACTCCTTTCTCAAACAGTGGAATATGGCACAGTAGTTGTGCCTTCACTTTTAACGGTGGAAAGTTCTTCCATCTCTTCCCTGTAGGTGGTAGTGGAAAGACTGTTTCCCTACACTTTTCGTTTCTTGAGAGGCGAGTGTAAGACACTTACCTTCTATAGCAACACACACATACCTCCAAAGGCTTCTTTCTTCAAGAACCCAGATGTTAGCACGAAAGCCTGATGGACATGGCCTCGTTTCTCAGAATTCAGTGTAAGGCTACTACCACTGAGGCTAGCCCGCGTACATTGGAAGACCCATCCACCTCCACGACACAGGACTTAATGGAGAGAAACCCTCCGCCCAACGTGTTCCTCCCTGGACGGTATCGCGCGTTCCATCTCTTTCCTTTCACACCCGGTTTAACAAGCCGCTTCCATCCTTACGAAAAGAGACGGTAGTCGAAGGACGCCAACCCTCGAGATTTGTTCTTAGAGGGAAACAGGCGTATGCCATCTTCCTTGTGCTTCCGCACATCATACATTTCCATACACATCTTTCTTCATGTCACGACGGTAGGCACATTCGAAACGGAGAGCTAAGTCTAGTCTATGTCCCTTACGCCTTCACACCCAATACGGAAAACACTTTCCTCTTTCCTGAAACGATATGATAGTTGAGGGAAGCCTTCTTCACAAGTGGTTTCTCAAGCACCGTCCGTCACAGGGCACATTCTAGATGCTTTCACCATTTCATGCTAAGTGCTTCTCACCCTTACGTGTATGGCTTTCCTGACGGATTTCCTTCTCACCCTTGAAGCCGTGACCTTTTCCATCTGCTCTCTCATACTCTTGGAAACACTTCCCACGGAACAGGATTTGAATTGCGACAGACATTCTACACTAATTACTTCTGTAGCACAGGCATGGGGCACATTCCTTGCGATTTCACCCTTACATGGGAAAAGTCTACCATGTTCAGGGAAGATGTTAGTGAGTAGTTCGTTTCTCGGCAGGGGTGTTTCTTCAGACTGAAGAGTACTTCCTTTGTTTAGGATTCGACACGTACATTTTGTGACTCTGGATTCCTCGGGAACCCAGATGGAAGCTCGAAGTCGCGTTTGACACAGACTTGGTTCGCAGAGATTAGTGTATGCCTTTCCTTGGGCGAAGTCACATCCTTTTGAAAACCCTTCTATCTTCGTGACACATGGTGTTCGTTGAGGAAAGCCCCCCCAGAAGAAGTTGTTCCGCGAGTATGGTGTATCACTCTTCCTTCCCCTCCGTTTTCTTTCGCACTTTGCTTCAAGCCGCTTCGTCCCTCAGCAAAGCCGATGGCAGTCGAAGGACCGCCCCTCCACAGCAGCGTTGTTTCTTAGACTTAAGTGTATAGCACGTCCCTTACGCTTCCTCCCCTTTCCAGACCCACACCTCTCTAGGGGACAACTAGTGTGTTGGTTGTCCCATTCGACCCCCATTTTTCTTCACAAATCAGCGTGTGGCATCTTCCTTGCGCTTTCAAACAAAGTACTGACAACGCTTCTATCTTCCCGAAACAAGATCTGAGTTGGGAGAAGCTTTCGACCCAAGTTCGTTCTCAAGCAGTGGTATATGGCACAGTAGTTGTGCCTTCGCTTTTAACGTTGGAAATTTCCTGCGTCTTCTTCCCTGTAGATGGCAGTGGAAAGACTATTTCTCTCTATCGCTTTGTTCCTTGAGAGGTGAGTGTAAGACACTTACACATATATCTCAAAAGGCGTCATGCTTCCCGCACCGAGAGGTGAGCACGAAATCGTGTTGGACGTGGCCTTGTTTCTCTGAGTTCAGTGGAAGGCGCTGCTGAGGCTAGCTCACGTACCTTTGAAGGCCCTTCCAACTTCATGACACAAGACTTTCGTGGAGAGGGACCCTCCACACACCGTGTTCCTCACTGTAGTGTATCGCGCTTTCCGTCTCTTTTCTCTCGCCCTAAGCTTTAACAAGGTGCTTCCATCCGTACGGAAAGGGCTGGTCGTCGACGGACGGCAACCCTCTAGATTTGTTCTTAGAGTCAAACACCCGTAGGCAAGCCTCCTTACGCTTCCTCACATCATACCTCTCCATACTCATCCTTCTTCATGGAACGAACAGTAGACACATTCGAAACGGACGGCCGACTCTAGGGTACGTCCCTCATGCCTCCACACCCACGACGGAAAACACTTTTATCTTCCTGAAACAATATGATAGCTGAGGGCAGACTTCTTCACAAGGGGTTCGTCAAGCACCGTCACAGGGCACGGCACCTTCTTTATGCCTTCACACGTTCATGCCAGAAGGCCGCTCATACGCAGGTGGTGTATGGCTTTCCAGGACTTCCTTCTCACACTTAAAGGCATGACCTGTTCCCTCTGCTGTCTCTCATACTCTTTGAAAACGTTCCTCGCGGAACAAGATTGGAATGGCGAGGGACCATCTACCCTAAGTATGTCTGTGCCACAGGCACGGGGCACATTCCTCGCGCTGCCACACTGACGTTGGAATAGACGAGCATTTTCAGGGAAGGTGTTAGTAGAAACACGGTTTCTCTGCAGTGGTGTTTCTTCAGACTGAAGTGCACGCCGCCTGTTTCGGATTCAACACATACCTGTTGTGACTATGTTCTCCCCGTGACGCCAGAGGTCAGCTCGAAGTTGCCTTCGACACAGACTTGTTTCGCGCCGTTTAGTCTGGGGCTTTCCTTTGGCGAACTCACGTACATTTGGAAAACCCTTCTAGCGTCGTGACCCATGGTGTCCATTGAGCGAAGCCCTCCGTACCACGTTGTTCCACGAGGAAGGCCTATCGGGCTTTTCCTCTGCTTCCTTTCATACTTGGCGTAAAGCCGCTTCGATCCTTCGGAAGGGAGAAGGGAGTCGAAGGACCGCTCCTCCGCAGCATTGCTTTTGAGACCTAAGTGTAGAGCTCGTTCCTTACGCTTCCTCCGATTTCCAGACACACACCTCTCTAGGGGACAACTTGTTCGTTGGTGGTCACATTCGACGCACATTTTTCCTCACAATTCCGCGGATGGCATTTTCCTGACGCTTTCACACGAAGTCCTGAAAACGCTTGTCTCTCCCTGAAACAAGATCTGAGTTGAGAGAAGCTTGAGACACAACTCCTTTCTCAAACAGTGGAATATGGCACAGTAGTTGTGCCTTCACTTTTAACGGTGGAAAGTTCTTCCATCTCTTCCCTGTAGGTGGTAGTGGAAAGACTGTTTCCCTACACTTTTCGTTTCTTGAGAGGCGAGTGTAAGACACTTACCTTCTATAGCAACACACACATACCTCCAAAGGCTTCTTTCTTCAAGAACCCAGATGTTAGCACGAAAGCCTGATGGACATGGCCTCGTTTCTCAGAATTCAGTGTAAGGCTACTACCACTGAGGCTAGCCCGCGTACATTGGAAGACCCATCCACCTCCACGACACAGGACTTAATGGAGAGAAACCCTCCGCCCAACGTGTTCCTCCCTGGACGGTATCGCGCGTTCCATCTCTTTCCTTTCACACCCGGTTTAACAAGCCGCTTCCATCCTTACGAAAAGAGACGGTAGTCGAAGGACGCCAACCCTCGAGATTTGTTCTTAGAGGGAAACAGGCGTATGCCATCTTCCTTGTGCTTCCGCACATCATACATTTCCATACACATCTTTCTTCATGTCACGACGGTAGGCACATTCGAAACGGAGAGCTAAGTCTAGTCTATGTCCCTTACGCCTTCACACCCAATACGGAAAACACTTTCCTCTTTCCTGAAACGATATGATAGTTGAGGGAAGCCTTCTTCACAAGTGGTTTCTCAAGCACCGTCCGTCACAGGGCACATTCTAGATGCTTTCACCATTTCATGCTAAGTGCTTCTCACCCTTACGTGTATGGCTTTCCTGACGGATTTCCTTCTCACCCTTGAAGCCGTGACCTTTTCCATCTGCTCTCTCATACTCTTGGAAACACTTCCCACGGAACAGGATTTGAATTGCGACAGACATTCTACACTAATTACTTCTGTAGCACAGGCATGGGGCACATTCCTTGCGATTTCACCCTTACATGGGAAAAGTCTACCATGTTCAGGGAAGATGTTAGTGAGTAGTTCGTTTCTCGGCAGGGGTGTTTCTTCAGACTGAAGAGTACTTCCTTTGTTTAGGATTCGACACGTACATTTTGTGACTCTGGATTCCTCGGGAACCCAGATGGAAGCTCGAAGTCGCGTTTGACACAGACTTGGTTCGCAGAGATTAGTGTATGCCTTTCCTTGGGCGAAGTCACATCCTTTTGAAAACCCTTCTATCTTCGTGACACATGGTGTTCGTTGAGGAAAGCCCCCCCAGAAGAAGTTGTTCCGCGAGTATGGTGTATCACTCTTCCTTCCCCTCCGTTTTCTTTCGCACTTTGCTTCAAGCCGCTTCGTCCCTCAGCAAAGCCGATGGCAGTCGAAGGACCGCCCCTCCACAGCAGCGTTGTTTCTTAGACTTAAGTGTATAGCACGTCCCTTACGCTTCCTCCCCTTTCCAGACCCACACCTCTCTAGGGGACAACTAGTGTGTTGGTTGTCCCATTCGACCCCCATTTTTCTTCACAAATCAGCGTGTGGCATCTTCCTTGCGCTTTCAAACAAAGTACTGACAACGCTTCTATCTTCCCGAAACAAGATCTGAGTTGGGAGAAGCTTTCGACCCAAGTTCGTTCTCAAGCAGTGGTATATGGCACAGTAGTTGTGCCTTCGCTTTTAACGTTGGAAATTTCCTGCGTCTTCTTCCCTGTAGATGGCAGTGGAAAGACTATTTCTCTCTACCGCTTTGTTCCTTGAGAGGTGAGTGTAAGACACTTACACATATATCTCAAAAGGCGTCATGCTTCCCGCACCGAGAGGTGAGCACGAAATCGTGTTGGACGTGGCCTTGTTTCTCTGAGTTCAGTGGAAGGCGCTGCTGAGGCTAGCTCACGTACCTTTGAAGGCCCTTCCAACTTCATGACACAAGACTTTCGTGGAGAGGGACCCTCCACACACCGTGTTCCTCACTGTAGTGTATCGCGCTTTCCGTCTCTTTTCTCTCGCCCTAAGCTTTAACAAGGTGCTTCCATCCGTACGGAAAGGGCTGGTCGTCGACGGACGGCAACCCTCTAGATTTGTTCTTAGAGTCAAACACCCGTAGGCAAGCCTCCTTACGCTTCCTCACATCATACCTCTCCATACTCATCCTTCTTCATGGAACGAACAGTAGACACATTCGAAACGGACGGCCGACTCTAGGGTACGTCCCTCATGCCTCCACACCCACGACGGAAAACACTTTTATCTTCCTGAAACAATATGATAGCTGAGGGCAGACTTCTTCACAAGGGGTTCGTCAAGCACCGTCACAGGGCACGGCACCTTCTTTATGCCTTCACACGTTCATGCCAGAAGGCCGCTCATACGCAGGTGGTGTATGGCTTTCCAGGACTTCCTTCTCACACTTAAAGGCATGACCTGTTCCCTCTGCTGTCTCTCATACTCTTTGAAAACGTTCCTCGCGGAACAAGATTGGAATGGCGAGGGACCATCTACCCTAAGTATGTCTGTGCCACAGGCACGGGGCACATTCCTCGCGCTGCCACACTGACGTTGGAATAGACGAGCATTTTCAGGGAAGGTGTTAGTAGAAACACGGTTTCTCTGCAGTGGTGTTTCTTCAGACTGAAGTGCACGCCGCCTGTTTCGGATTCAACACATACCTGTTGTGACTATGTTCTCCCCGTGACGCCAGAGGTCAGCTCGAAGTCGCCTTCGACACAGACTTGTTTCGCGCCGTTTAGTCTGGGGCTTTCCTTTGGCGAACTCACGTACATTTGGAAAACCCTTCTAGCGTCGTGACCCATGGTGTCCATTGAGCGAAGCCCTCCGTACCACGTTGTTCCACGAGGAAGGCCTATCGGGCTTTTCCTCTGCTTCCTTTCATACTTGGCGTAAAGCCGCTTCGATCCTTCGGAAGGGAGAAGGGAGTCGAAGGACCGCTCCTCCGCAGCATTGCTTTTGAGACCTAAGTGTAGAGCTCGTTCCTTACGCTTCCTCCGATTTCCAGACACACACCTCTCTAGGGGACAACTTGTTCGTTGGTGGTCACATTCGACGCACATTTTTCCTCACAATTCCGCGGATGGCATTTTCCTGACGCTTTCACACGAAGTCCTGAAAACGCTTGTCTCTCCCTGAAACAAGATCTGAGTTGAGAGAAGCTTGAGACACAACTCCTTTCTCAAACAGTGGAATATGGCACAGTAGTTGTGCCTTCACTTTTAACGGTGGAAAGTTCTTCCATCTCTTCCCTGTAGGTGGTAGTGGAAAGACTGTTTCCCTACACTTTTCGTTTCTTGAGAGGCGAGTGTAAGACACTTACCTTCTATAGCAACACACACATACCTCCAAAGGCTTCTTTCTTCAAGAACCCAGATGTTAGCACGAAAGCCTGATGGACATGGCCTCGTTTCTCAGAATTCAGTGTAAGGCTACTACCACTGAGGCTAGCCCGCGTACATTGGAAGACCCATCCACCTCCACGACACAGGACTTAATGGAGAGAAACCCTCCGCCCAACGTGTTCCTCCCTGGACGGTATCGCGCGTTCCATCTCTTTCCTTTCACACCCGGTTTAACAAGCCGCTTCCATCCTTACGAAAAGAGACGGTAGTCGAAGGACGCCAACCCTCGAGATTTGTTCTTAGAGGGAAACAGGCGTATGCCATCTTCCTTGTGCTTCCGCACATCATACATTTCCATACACATCTTTCTTCATGTCACGACGGTAGGCACATTCGAAACGGAGAGCTAAGTCTAGTCTATGTCCCTTACGCCTTCACACCCAATACGGAAAACACTTTCCTCTTTCCTGAAACGATATGATAGTTGAGGGAAGCCTTCTTCACAAGTGGTTTCTCAAGCACCGTCCGTCACAGGGCACATTCTAGATGCTTTCACCATTTCATGCTAAGTGCTTCTCACCCTTACGTGTATGGCTTTCCTGACGGATTTCCTTCTCACCCTTGAAGCCGTGACCTTTTCCATCTGCTCTCTCATACTCTTGGAAACACTTCCCACGGAACAGGATTTGAATTGCGACAGACATTCTACACTAATTACTTCTGTAGCACAGGCATGGGGCACATTCCTTGCGATTTCACCCTTACATGGGAAAAGTCTACCATGTTCAGGGAAGATGTTAGTGAGTAGTTCGTTTCTCGGCAGGGGTGTTTCTTCAGACTGAAGAGTACTTCCTTTGTTTAGGATTCGACACGTACATTTTGTGACTCTGGATTCCTCGGGAACCCAGATGGAAGCTCGAAGTCGCGTTTGACACAGACTTGGTTCGCAGAGATTAGTGTATGCCTTTCCTTGGGCGAAGTCACATCCTTTTGAAAACCCTTCTATCTTCGTGACACATGGTGTTCGTTGAGGAAAGCCCCCCCAGAAGAAGTTGTTCCGCGAGTATGGTGTATCACTCTTCCTTCCCCTCCGTTTTCTTTCGCACTTTGCTTCAAGCCGCTTCGTCCCTCAGCAAAGCCGATGGCAGTCGAAGGACCGCCCCTCCACAGCAGCGTTGTTTCTTAGACTTAAGTGTATAGCACGTCCCTTACGCTTCCTCCCCTTTCCAGACCCACACCTCTCTAGGGGACAACTAGTGTGTTGGTTGTCCCATTCGACCCCCATTTTTCTTCACAAATCAGCGTGTGGCATCTTCCTTGCGCTTTCAAACAAAGTACTGACAACGCTTCTATCTTCCCGAAACAAGATCTGAGTTGGGAGAAGCTTTCGACCCAAGTTCGTTCTCAAGCAGTGGTATATGGCACAGTAGTTGTGCCTTCGCTTTTAACGTTGGAAATTTCCTGCGTCTTCTTCCCTGTAGATGGCAGTGGAAAGACTATTTCTCTCTACCGCTTTGTTCCTTGAGAGGTGAGTGTAAGACACTTACACATATATCTCAAAAGGCGTCATGCTTCCCGCACCGAGAGGTGAGCACGAAATCGTGTTGGACGTGGCCTTGTTTCTCTGAGTTCAGTGGAAGGCGCTGCTGAGGCTAGCTCACGTACCTTTGAAGGCCCTTCCAACTTCATGACACAAGACTTTCGTGGAGAGGGACCCTCCACACACCGTGTTCCTCACTGTAGTGTATCGCGCTTTCCGTCTCTTTTCTCTCGCCCTAAGCTTTAACAAGGTGCTTCCATCCGTACGGAAAGGGCTGGTCGTCGACGGACGGCAACCCTCTAGATTTGTTCTTAGAGTCAAACACCCGTAGGCAAGCCTCCTTACGCTTCCTCACATCATACCTCTCCATACTCATCCTTCTTCATGGAACGAACAGTAGACACATTCGAAACGGACGGCCGACTCTAGGGTACGTCCCTCATGCCTCCACACCCACGACGGAAAACACTTTTATCTTCCTGAAACAATATGATAGCTGAGGGCAGACTTCTTCACAAGGGGTTCGTCAAGCACCGTCACAGGGCACGGCACCTTCTTTATGCCTTCACACGTTCATGCCAGAAGGCCGCTCATACGCAGGTGGTGTATGGCTTTCCAGGACTTCCTTCTCACACTTAAAGGCATGACCTGTTCCCTCTGCTGTCTCTCATACTCTTTGAAAACGTTCCTCGCGGAACAAGATTGGAATGGCGAGGGACCATCTACCCTAAGTATGTCTGTGCCACAGGCACGGGGCACATTCCTCGCGCTGCCACACTGACGTTGGAATAGACGAGCATTTTCAGGGAAGGTGTTAGTAGAAACACGGTTTCTCTGCAGTGGTGTTTCTTCAGACTGAAGTGCACGCCGCCTGTTTCGGATTCAACACATACCTGTTGTGACTATGTTCTCCCCGTGACGCCAGAGGTCAGCTCGAAGTCGCCTTCGACACAGACTTGTTTCGCGCCGTTTAGTCTGTGGCTTTCCTTTGGCGAACTCACGTACATTTGGAAAACCCTTCTAGCGTCGTGACCCATGGTGTCCATTGAGCGAAGCCCTCCGTACCACGTTGTTCCACGAGGAAGGCCTATCGGGCTTTTCCTCTGCTTCCTTTCATACTTGGCGTAAAGCCGCTTCGATCCTTCGGAAGGGAGAAGGGAGTCGAAGGACCGCTCCTCCGCAGCATTGCTTTTGAGACCTAAGTGTAGAGCTCGTTCCTTACGCTTCCTCCGATTTCCAGACACACACCTCTCTAGGGGACAACTTGTTCGTTGGTGGTCACATTCGACGCACATTTTTCCTCACAATTCCGCGGATGGCATTTTCCTGACGCTTTCACACGAAGTCCTGAAAACGCTTGTCTCTCCCTGAAACAAGATCTGAGTTGAGAGAAGCTTGAGACACAACTCCTTTCTCAAACAGTGGAATATGGCACAGTAGTTGTGCCTTCACTTTTAACGGTGGAAAGTTCTTCCATCTCTTCCCTGTAGGTGGTAGTGGAAAGACTGTTTCCCTACACTTTTCGTTTCTTGAGAGGCGAGTGTAAGACACTTACCTTCTATAGCAACACACACATACCTCCAAAGGCTTCTTTCTTCAAGAACCCAGATGTTAGCACGAAAGCCTGATGGACATGGCCTCGTTTCTCAGAATTCAGTGTAAGGCTACTACCACTGAGGCTAGCCCGCGTACATTGGAAGACCCATCCACCTCCACGACACAGGACTTAATGGAGAGAAACCCTCCGCCCAACGTGTTCCTCCCTGGACGGTATCGCGCGTTCCATCTCTTTCCTTTCACACCCGGTTTAACAAGCCGCTTCCATCCTTACGAAAAGAGACGGTAGTCGAAGGACGCCAACCCTCGAGATTTGTTCTTAGAGGGAAACAGGCGTATGCCATCTTCCTTGTGCTTCCGCACATCATACATTTCCATACACATCTTTCTTCATGTCACGACGGTAGGCACATTCGAAACGGAGAGCTAAGTCTAGTCTATGTCCCTTACGCCTTCACACCCAATACGGAAAACACTTTCCTCTTTCCTGAAACGATATGATAGTTGAGGGAAGCCTTCTTCACAAGTGGTTTCTCAAGCACCGTCCGTCACAGGGCACATTCTAGATGCTTTCACCATTTCATGCTAAGTGCTTCTCATCCTTACGTGTATGGCTTTCCTGACGGATTTCCTTCTCACCCTTGAAGCCGTGACCTTTTCCATCTGCTCTCTCATACTCTTGGAAACACTTCCCACGGAACAGGATTTGAATTGCGACAGACATTCTACACTAATTACTTCTGTAGCACAGGCATGGGGCACATTCCTTGCGATTTCACCCTTACATGGGAAAAGTCTACCATGTTCAGGGAAGATGTTAGTGAGTAGTTCGTTTCTCGGCAGGGGTGTTTCTTCAGACTGAAGAGTACTTCCTTTGTTTAGGATTCGACACGTACATTTTGTGACTCTGGATTCCTCGGGAACCCAGATGGAAGCTCGAAGTCGCGTTTGACACAGACTTGGTTCGCAGAGATTAGTGTATGCCTTTCCTTGGGCGAAGTCACATCCTTTTGAAAACCCTTCTATCTTCGTGACACATGGTGTTCGTTGAGGAAAGCCCCCCCAGAAGAAGTTGTTCCGCGAGTATGGTGTATCACTCTTCCTTCCCCTCCGTTTTCTTTCGCACTTTGCTTCAAGCCGCTTCGTCCCTCAGCAAAGCCGATGGCAGTCGAAGGACCGCCCCTCCACAGCAGCGTTGTTTCTTAGACTTAAGTGTATAGCACGTCCCTTACGCTTCCTCCCCTTTCCAGACCCACACCTCTCTAGGGGACAACTAGTGTGTTGGTTGTCCCATTCGACCCCCATTTTTCTTCACAAATCAGCGTGTGGCATCTTCCTTGCGCTTTCAAACAAAGTACTGACAACGCTTCTATCTTCCCGAAACAAGATCTGAGTTGGGAGAAGCTTTCGACCCAAGTTCGTTCTCAAGCAGTGGTATATGGCACAGTAGTTGTGCCTTCGCTTTTAACGTTGGAAATTTCCTGCGTCTTCTTCCCTGTAGATGGCAGTGGAAAGACTATTTCTCTCTACCGCTTTGTTCCTTGAGAGGTGAGTGTAAGACACTTACACATATATCTCAAAAGGCGTCATGCTTCCCGCACCGAGAGGTGAGCACGAAATCGTGTTGGACGTGGCCTTGTTTCTCTGAGTTCAGTGGAAGGCGCTGCTGAGGCTAGCTCACGTACCTTTGAAGGCCCTTCCAACTTCATGACACAAGACTTTCGTGGAGAGGGACCCTCCACACACCGTGTTCCTCACTGTAGTGTATCGCGCTTTCCGTCTCTTTTCTCTCGCCCTAAGCTTTAACAAGGTGCTTCCATCCGTACGGAAAGGGCTGGTCGTCGACGGACGGCAACCCTCTAGATTTGTTCTTAGAGTCAAACACCCGTAGGCAAGCCTCCTTACGCTTCCTCACATCATACCTCTCCATACTCATCCTTCTTCATGGAACGAACAGTAGACACATTCGAAACGGACGGCCGACTCTAGGGTACGTCCCTCATGCCTCCACACCCACGACGGAAAACACTTTTATCTTCCTGAAACAATATGATAGCTGAGGGCAGACTTCTTCACAAGGGGTTCGTCAAGCACCGTCACAGGGCACGGCACCTTCTTTATGCCTTCACACGTTCATGCCAGAAGGCCGCTCATACGCAGGTGGTGTATGGCTTTCCAGGACTTCCTTCTCACACTTAAAGGCATGACCTGTTCCCTCTGCTGTCTCTCATACTCTTTGAAAACGTTCCTCGCGGAACAAGATTGGAATGGCGAGGGACCATCTACCCTAAGTATGTCTGTGCCACAGGCACGGGGCACATTCCTCGCGCTGCCACACTTACGTTGGAATAGACGAGCATTTTCAGGGAAGGTGTTAGTAGAAACACGGTTTCTCTGCAGTGGTGTTTCTTCAGACTGAAGTGCACGCCGCCTGTTTCGGATTCAACACATACCTGTTGTGACTATGTTCTCCCCGTGACGCCAGAGGTCAGCTCGAAGTCGCCTTCGACACAGACTTGTTTCGCGCCGTTTAGTCTGGGGCTTTCCTTTGGCGAACTCACGTACATTTGGAAAACCCTTCTAGCGTCGTGACCCATGGTGTCCATTGAGCGAAGCCCTCCGTACCACGTTGTTCCACGAGGAAGGCCTATCGGGCTTTTCCTCTGCTTCCTTTCATACTTGGCGTAAAGCCGCTTCGATCCTTCGGAAGGGAGAAGGGAGTCGAAGGACCGCTCCTCCGCAGCATTGCTTTTGAGACCTAAGTGTAGAGCTCGTTCCTTACGCTTCCTCCGATTTCCAGACACACACCTCTCTAGGGGACAACTTGTTCGTTGGTGGTCACATTCGACGCACATTTTTCCTCACAATTCCGCGGATGGCATTTTCCTGACGCTTTCACACGAAGTCCTGAAAACGCTTGTCTCTCCCTGAAACAAGATCTGAGTTGAGAGAAGCTTGAGACACAACTCCTTTCTCAAACAGTGGAATATGGCACAGTAGTTGTGCCTTCACTTTTAACGGTGGAAAGTTCTTCCATCTCTTCCCTGTAGGTGGTAGTGGAAAGACTGTTTCCCTACACTTTTCGTTTCTTGAGAGGCGAGTGTAAGACACTTACCTTCTATAGCAACACACACATACCTCCAAAGGCTTCTTTCTTCAAGAACCCAGATGTTAGCACGAAAGCCTGATGGACATGGCCTCGTTTCTCAGAATTCAGTGTAAGGCTACTACCACTGAGGCTAGCCCGCGTACATTGGAAGACCCATCCACCTCCACGACACAGGACTTAATGGAGAGAAACCCTCCGCCCAACGTGTTCCTCCCTGGACGGTATCGCGCGTTCCATCTCTTTCCTTTCACACCCGGTTTAACAAGCCGCTTCCATCCTTACGAAAAGAGACGGTAGTCGAAGGACGCCAACCCTCGAGATTTGTTCTTAGAGGGAAACAGGCGTATGCCATCTTCCTTGTGCTTCCGCACATCATACATTTCCATACACATCTTTCTTCATGTCACGACGGTAGGCACATTCGAAACGGAGAGCTAAGTCTAGTCTATGTCCCTTACGCCTTCACACCCAATACGGAAAACACTTTCCTCTTTCCTGAAACGATATGATAGTTGAGGGAAGCCTTCTTCACAAGTGGTTTCTCAAGCACCGTCCGTCACAGGGCACATTCTAGATGCTTTCACCATTTCATGCTAAGTGCTTCTCACCCTTACGTGTATGGCTTTCCTGACGGATTTCCTTCTCACCCTTGAAGCCGTGACCTTTTCCATCTGCTCTCTCATACTCTTGGAAACACTTCCCACGGAACAGGATTTGAATTGCGACAGACATTCTACACTAATTACTTCTGTAGCACAGGCATGGGGCACATTCCTTGCGATTTCACCCTTACATGGGAAAAGTCTACCATGTTCAGGGAAGATGTTAGTGAGTAGTTCGTTTCTCGGCAGGGGTGTTTCTTCAGACTGAAGAGTACTTCCTTTGTTTAGGATTCGACACGTACATTTTGTGACTCTGGATTCCTCGGGAACCCAGATGGAAGCTCGAAGTCGCGTTTGACACAGACTTGGTTCGCAGAGATTAGTGTATGCCTTTCCTTGGGCGAAGTCACATCCTTTTGAAAACCCTTCTATCTTCGTGACACATGGTGTTCGTTGAGGAAAGCCCCCCCAGAAGAAGTTGTTCCGCGAGTATGGTGTATCACTCTTCCTTCCCCTCCGTTTTCTTTCGCACTTTGCTTCAAGCCGCTTCGTCCCTCAGCAAAGCCGATGGCAGTCGAAGGACCGCCCCTCCACAGCAGCGTTGTTTCTTAGACTTAAGTGTATAGCACGTCCCTTACGCTTCCTCCCCTTTCCAGACCCACACCTCTCTAGGGGACAACTAGTGTGTTGGTTGTCCCATTCGACCCCCATTTTTCTTCACAAATCAGCGTGTGGCATCTTCCTTGCGCTTTCAAACAAAGTACTGACAACGCTTCTATCTTCCCGAAACAAGATCTGAGTTGGGAGAAGCTTTCGACCCAAGTTCGTTCTCAAGCAGTGGTATATGGCACAGTAGTTGTGCCTTCGCTTTTAACGTTGGAAATTTCCTGCGTCTTCTTCCCTGTAGATGGCAGTGGAAAGACTATTTCTCTCTACCGCTTTGTTCCTTGAGAGGTGAGTGTAAGACACTTACACATATATCTCAAAAGGCGTCATGCTTCCCGCACCGAGAGGTGAGCACGAAATCGTGTTGGACGTGGCCTTGTTTCTCTGAGTTCAGTGGAAGGCGCTGCTGAGGCTAGCTCACGTACCTTTGAAGGCCCTTCCAACTTCATGACACAAGACTTTCGTGGAGAGGGACCCTCCACACACCGTGTTCCTCACTGTAGTGTATCGCGCTTTCCGTCTCTTTTCTCTCGCCCTAAGCTTTAACAAGGTGCTTCCATCCGTACGGAAAGGGCTGGTCGTCGACGGACGGCAACCCTCTAGATTTGTTCTTAGAGTCAAACACCCGTAGGCAAGCCTCCTTACGCTTCCTCACATCATACCTCTCCATACTCATCCTTCTTCATGGAACGAACAGTAGACACATTCGAAACGGACGGCCGACTCTAGGGTACGTCCCTCATGCCTCCACACCCACGACGGAAAACACTTTTATCTTCCTGAAACAATATGATAGCTGAGGGCAGACTTCTTCACAAGGGGTTCGTCAAGCACCGTCACAGGGCACGGCACCTTCTTTATGCCTTCACACGTTCATGCCAGAAGGCCGCTCATACGCAGGTGGTGTATGGCTTTCCAGGACTTCCTTCTCACACTTAAAGGCATGACCTGTTCCCTCTGCTGTCTCTCATACTCTTTGAAAACGTTCCTCGCGGAACAAGATTGGAATGGCGAGGGACCATCTACCCTAAGTATGTCTGTGCCACAGGCACGGGGCACATTCCTCGCGCTGCCACACTTACGTTGGAATAGACGAGCATTTTCAGGGAAGGTGTTAGTAGAAACACGGTTTCTCTGCAGTGGTGTTTCTTCAGACTGAAGTGCACGCCGCCTGTTTCGGATTCAACACATACCTGTTGTGACTATGTTCTCCCCGTGACGCCAGAGGTCAGCTCGAAGTCGCCTTCGACACAGACTTGTTTCGCGCCGTTTAGTCTGGGGCTTTCCTTTGGCGAACTCACGTACATTTGGAAAACCCTTCTAGCGTCGTGACCCATGGTGTCCATTGAGCGAAGCCCTCCGTACCACGTTGTTCCACGAGGAAGGCCTATCGGGCTTTTCCTCTGCTTCCTTTCATACTTGGCGTAAAGCCGCTTCGATCCTTCGGAAGGGAGAAGGGAGTCGAAGGACCGCTCCTCCGCAGCATTGCTTTTGAGACCTAAGTGTAGAGCTCGTTCCTTACGCTTCCTCCGATTTCCAGACACACACCTCTCTAGGGGACAACTTGTTCGTTGGTGGTCACATTCGACGCACATTTTTCCTCACAATTCCGCGGATGGCATTTTCCTGACGCTTTCACACGAAGTCCTGAAAACGCTTGTCTCTCCCTGAAACAAGATCTGAGTTGAGAGAAGCTTGAGACACAACTCCTTTCTCAAACAGTGGAATATGGCACAGTAGTTGTGCCTTCACTTTTAACGGTGGAAAGTTCTTCCATCTCTTCCCTGTAGGTGGTAGTGGAAAGACTGTTTCCCTACACTTTTCGTTTCTTGAGAGGCGAGTGTAAGACACTTACCTTCTATGGCAACACACACATACCTCCAAAGGCTTCTTTCTTCAAGAACCCAGATGTTAGCACGAAAGCCTGATGGACATGGCCTCGTTTCTCAGAATTCAGTGTAAGGCTACTACCACTGAGGCTAGCCCGCGTACATTGGAAGACCCATCCACCTCCACGACACAGGACTTAATGGAGAGAAACCCTCCGCCCAACGTGTTCCTCCCTGGACGGTATCGCGCGTTCCATCTCTTTCCTTTCACACCCGGTTTAACAAGCCGCTTCCATCCTTACGAAAAGAGACGGTAGTCGAAGGACGCCAACCCTCGAGATTTGTTCTTAGAGGGAAACAGGCGTATGCCATCTTCCTTGTGCTTCCGCACATCATACATTTCCATACACATCTTTCTTCATGTCACGACGGTAGGCACATTCGAAACGGAGAGCTAAGTCTAGTCTATGTCCCTTACGCCTTCACACCCAATACGGAAAACACTTTCCTCTTTCCTGAAACGATATGATAGTTGAGGGAAGCCTTCTTCACAAGTGGTTTCTCAAGCACCGTCCGTCACAGGGCACATTCTAGATGCTTTCACCATTTCATGCTAAGTGCTTCTCACCCTTACGTGTATGGCTTTCCTGACGGATTTCCTTCTCACCCTTGAAGCCGTGACCTTTTCCATCTGCTCTCTCATACTCTTGGAAACACTTCCCACGGAACAGGATTTGAATTGCGACAGACATTCTACACTAATTACTTCTGTAGCACAGGCATGGGGCACATTCCTTGCGATTTCACCCTTACATGGGAAAAGTCTACCATGTTCAGGGAAGATGTTAGTGAGTAGTTCGTTTCTCGGCAGGGGTGTTTCTTCAGACTGAAGAGTACTTCCTTTGTTTAGGATTCGACACGTACATTTTGTGACTCTGGATTCCTCGGGAACCCAGATGGAAGCTCGAAGTCGCGTTTGACACAGACTTGGTTCGCAGAGATTAGTGTATGCCTTTCCTTGGGCGAAGTCACATCCTTTTGAAAACCCTTCTATCTTCGTGACACATGGTGTTCGTTGAGGAAAGCCCCCCCAGAAGAAGTTGTTCCGCGAGTATGGTGTATCACTCTTCCTTCCCCTCCGTTTTCTTTCGCACTTTGCTTCAAGCCGCTTCGTCCCTCAGCAAAGCCGATGGCAGTCGAAGGACCGCCCCTCCACAGCAGCGTTGTTTCTTAGACTTAAGTGTATAGCACGTCCCTTACGCTTCCTCCCCTTTCCAGACCCACACCTCTCTAGGGGACAACTAGTGTGTTGGTTGTCCCATTCGACCCCCATTTTTCTTCACAAATCAGCGTGTGGCATCTTCCTTGCGCTTTCAAACAAAGTACTGACAACGCTTCTATCTTCCCGAAACAAGATCTGAGTTGGGAGAAGCTTTCGACCCAAGTTCGTTCTCAAGCAGTGGTATATGGCACAGTAGTTGTGCCTTCGCTTTTAACGTTGGAAATTTCCTGCGTCTTCTTCCCTGTAGATGGCAGTGGAAAGACTATTTCTCTCTACCGCTTTGTTCCTTGAGAGGTGAGTGTAAGACACTTACACATATATCTCAAAAGGCGTCATGCTTCCCGCACCGAGAGGTGAGCACGAAATCGTGTTGGACGTGGCCTTGTTTCTCTGAGTTCAGTGGAAGGCGCTGCTGAGGCTAGCTCACGTACCTTTGAAGGCCCTTCCAACTTCATGACACAAGACTTTCGTGGAGAGGGACCCTCCACACACCGTGTTCCTCACTGTAGTGTATCGCGCTTTCCGTCTCTTTTCTCTCGCCCTAAGCTTTAACAAGGTGCTTCCATCCGTACGGAAAGGGCTGGTCGTCGACGGACGGCAACCCTCTAGATTTGTTCTTAGAGTCAAACACCCGTAGGCAAGCCTCCTTACGCTTCCTCACATCATACCTCTCCATACTCATCCTTCTTCATGGAACGAACAGTAGACACATTCGAAACGGACGGCCGACTCTAGGGTACGTCCCTCATGCCTCCACACCCACGACGGAAAACACTTTTATCTTCCTGAAACAATATGATAGCTGAGGGCAGACTTCTTCACAAGGGGTTCGTCAAGCACCGTCACAGGGCACGGCACCTTCTTTATGCCTTCACACGTTCATGCCAGAAGGCCGCTCATACGCAGGTGGTGTATGGCTTTCCAGGACTTCCTTCTCACACTTAAAGGCATGACCTGTTCCCTCTGCTGTCTCTCATACTCTTTGAAAACGTTCCTCGCGGAACAAGATTGGAATGGCGAGGGACCATCTACCCTAAGTATGTCTGTGCCACAGGCACGGGGCACATTCCTCGCGCTGCCACACTTACGTTGGAATAGACGAGCATTTTCAGGGAAGGTGTTAGTAGAAACACGGTTTCTCTGCAGTGGTGTTTCTTCAGACTGAAGTGCACGCCGCCTGTTTCGGATTCAACACATACCTGTTGTGACTATGTTCTCCCCGTGACGCCAGAGGTCAGCTCGAAGTCGCCTTCGCCACAGACTTGTTTCGCGCCGTTTAGTCTGGGGCTTTCCTTTGGCGAACTCACGTACATTTGGAAAACCCTTCTAGCGTCGTGACCCATGGTGTCCATTGAGCGAAGCCCTCCGTACCACGTTGTTCCACGAGGAAGGCCTATCGGGCTTTTCCTCTGCTTCCTTTCATACTTGGCGTAAAGCCGCTTCGATCCTTCGGAAGGGAGAAGGGAGTCGAAGGACCGCTCCTCCGCAGCATTGCTTTTGAGACCTAAGTGTAGAGCTCGTTCCTTACGCTTCCTCCGATTTCCAGACACACACCTCTCTAGGGGACAACTTGTTCGTTGGTGGTCACATTCGACGCACATTTTTCCTCACAATTCCGCGGATGGCATTTTCCTGACGCTTTCACACGAAGTCCTGAAAACGCTTGTCTCTCCCTGAAACAAGATCTGAGTTGAGAGAAGCTTGAGACACAACTCCTTTCTCAAACAGTGGAATATGGCACAGTAGTTGTGCCTTCACTTTTAACGGTGGAAAGTTCTTCCATCTCTTCCCTGTAGGTGGTAGTGGAAAGACTGTTTCCCTACACTTTTCGTTTCTTGAGAGGCGAGTGTAAGACACTTACCTTCTATAGCAACACACACATACCTCCAAAGGCTTCTTTCTTCAAGAACCCAGATGTTAGCACGAAAGCCTGATGGACATGGCCTCGTTTCTCAGAATTCAGTGTAAGGCTACTACCACTGAGGCTAGCCCGCGTACATTGGAAGACCCATCCACCTCCACGACACAGGACTTAATGGAGAGAAACCCTCCGCCCAACGTGTTCCTCCCTGGACGGTATCGCGCGTTCCATCTCTTTCCTTTCACACCCGGTTTAACAAGCCGCTTCCATCCTTACGAAAAGAGACGGTAGTCGAAGGACGCCAACCCTCGAGATTTGTTCTTAGAGGGAAACAGGCGTATGCCATCTTCCTTGTGCTTCCGCACATCATACATTTCCATACACATCTTTCTTCATGTCACGACGGTAGGCACATTCGAAACGGAGAGCTAAGTCTAGTCTATGTCCCTTACGCCTTCACACCCAATACGGAAAACACTTTCCTCTTTCCTGAAACGATATGATAGTTGAGGGAAGCCTTCTTCACAAGTGGTTTCTCAAGCACCGTCCGTCACAGGGCACATTCTAGATGCTTTCACCATTTCATGCTAAGTGCTTCTCACCCTTACGTGTATGGCTTTCCTGACGGATTTCCATCTCACCCTTGAAGCCGTGACCTTTTCCATCTGCTCTCTCATACTCTTGGAAACACTTCCCACGGAACAGGATTTGAATTGCGACAGACATTCTACACTAATTACTTCTGTAGCACAGGCATGGGGCACATTCCTTGCGATTTCACCCTTACATGGGAAAAGTCTACCATGTTCAGGGAAGATGTTAGTGAGTAGTTCGTTTCTCGGCAGGGGTGTTTCTTCAGACTGAAGAGTACTTCCTTTGTTTAGGATTCGACACGTACATTTTGTGACTCTGGATTCCTCGGGAACCCAGATGGAAGCTCGAAGTCGCGTTTGACACAGACTTGGTTCGCAGAGATTAGTGTATGCCTTTCCTTGGGCGAAGTCACATCCTTTTGAAAACCCTTCTATCTTCGTGACACATGGTGTTCGTTGAGGAAAGCCCCCCCAGAAGAAGTTGTTCCGCGAGTATGGTGTATCACTCTTCCTTCCCCTCCGTTTTCTTTCGCACTTTGCTTCAAGCCGCTTCGTCCCTCAGCAAAGCCGATGGCAGTCGAAGGACCGCCCCTCCACAGCAGCGTTGTTTCTTAGACTTAAGTGTATAGCACGTCCCTTACGCTTCCTCCCCTTTCCAGACCCACACCTCTCTAGGGGACAACTAGTGTGTTGGTTGTCCCATTCGACCCCCATTTTTCTTCACAAATCAGCGTGTGGCATCTTCCTTGCGCTTTCAAACAAAGTACTGACAACGCTTCTATCTTCCCGAAACAAGATCTGAGTTGGGAGAAGCTTTCGACCCAAGTTCGTTCTCAAGCAGTGGTATATGGCACAGTAGTTGTGCCTTCGCTTTTAACGTTGGAAATTTCCTGCGTCTTCTTCCCTGTAGATGGCAGTGGAAAGACTATTTCTCTCTACCGCTTTGTTCCTTGAGAGGTGAGTGTAAGACACTTACACATATATCTCAAAAGGCGTCATGCTTCCCGCACCGAGAGGTGAGCACGAAATCGTGTTGGACGTGGCCTTGTTTCTCTGAGTTCAGTGGAAGGCGCTGCTGAGGCTAGCTCACGTACCTTTGAAGGCCCTTCCAACTTCATGACACAAGACTTTCGTGGAGAGGGACCCTCCACACACCGTGTTCCTCACTGTAGTGTATCGCGCTTTCCGTCTCTTTTCTCTCGCCCTAAGCTTTAACAAGGTGCTTCCATCCGTACGGAAAGGGCTGGTCGTCGACGGACGGCAACCCTCTAGATTTGTTCTTAGAGTCAAACACCCGTAGGCAAGCCTCCTTACGCTTCCTCACATCATACCTCTCCATACTCATCCTTCTTCATGGAACGAACAGTAGACACATTCGAAACGGACGGCCGACTCTAGGGTACGTCCCTCATGCCTCCACACCCACGACGGAAAACACTTTTATCTTCCTGAAACAATATGATAGCTGAGGGCAGACTTCTTCACAAGGGGTTCGTCAAGCACCGTCACAGGGCACGGCACCTTCTTTATGCCTTCACACGTTCATGCCAGAAGGCCGCTCATACGCAGGTGGTGTATGGCTTTCCAGGACTTCCTTCTCACACTTAAAGGCATGACCTGTTCCCTCTGCTGTCTCTCATACTCTTTGAAAACGTTCCTCGCGGAACAAGATTGGAATGGCGAGGGACCATCTACCCTAAGTATGTCTGTGCCACAGGCACGGGGCACATTCCTCGCGCTGCCACACTTACGTTGGAATAGACGAGCATTTTCAGGGAAGGTGTTAGTAGAAACACGGTTTCTCTGCAGTGGTGTTTCTTCAGACTGAAGTGCACGCCGCCTGTTTCGGATTCAACACATACCTGTTGTGACTATGTTCTCCCCGTGACGCCAGAGGTCAGCTCGAAGTCGCCTTCGACACAGACTTGTTTCGCGCCGTTTAGTCTGGGGCTTTCCTTTGGCGAACTCACGTACATTTGGAAAACCCTTCTAGCGTCGTGACCCATGGTGTCCATTGAGCGAAGCCCTCCATACCACGTTGTTCCACGAGGAAGGCCTATCGGGCTTTTCCTCTGCTTCCTTTCATACTTGGCGTAAAGCCGCTTCGATCCTTCGGAAGGGAGAAGGGAGTCGAAGGACCGCTCCTCCGCAGCATTGCTTTTGAGACCTAAGTGTAGAGCTCGTTCCTTACGCTTCCTCCGATTTCCAGACACACACCTCTGTAGGGGACAACTTGTTCGTTGGTGGTCACATTCGACGCACATTTTTCCTCACAATTCCGCGGATGGCATTTTCCTGACGCTTTCACACGAAGTCCTGAAAACGCTTGTCTCTCCCTGAAACAAGATCTGAGTTGAGAGAAGCTTGAGACACAACTCCTTTCTCAAACAGTGGAATATGGCACAGTAGTTGTGCCTTCACTTTTAACGGTGGAAAGTTCTTCCATCTCTTCCCTGTAGGTGGTAGTGGAAAGACTGTTTCCCTACACTTTTCGTTTCTTGAGAGGCGAGTGTAAGACACTTACCTTCTATAGCAACACACACATACCTCCAAAGGCTTCTTTCTTCAAGAACCCAGATGTTAGCACGAAAGCCTGATGGACATGGCCTCGTTTCTCAGAATTCAGTGTAAGGCTACTACCACTGAGGCTAGCCCGCGTACATTGGAAGACCCATCCACCTCCACGACACAGGACTTAATGGAGAGAAACCCTCCGCCCAACGTGTTCCTCCCTGGACGGTATCGCGCGTTCCATCTCTTTCCTTTCACACCCGGTTTAACAAGCCGCTTCCATCCTTACGAAAAGAGACGGTAGTCGAAGGACGCCAACCCTCGAGATTTGTTCTTAGAGGGAAACAGGCGTATGCCATCTTCCTTGTGCTTCCGCACATCATACATTTCCATACACATCTTTCTTCATGTCACGACGGTAGGCACATTCGAAACGGAGAGCTAAGTCTAGTCTATGTCCCTTACGCCTTCACACCCAATACGGAAAACACTTTCCTCTTTCCTGAAACGATATGATAGTTGAGGGAAGCCTTCTTCACAAGTGGTTTCTCAAGCACCGTCCGTCACAGGGCACATTCTAGATGCTTTCACCATTTCATGCTAAGTGCTTCTCACCCTTACGTGTATGGCTTTCCTGACGGATTTCCTTCTCACCCTTGAAGCCGTGACCTTTTCCATCTGCTCTCTCATACTCTTGGAAACACTTCCCACGGAACAGGATTTGAATTGCGACAGACATTCTACACTAATTACTTCTGTAGCACAGGCATGGGGCACATTCCTTGCGATTTCACCCTTACATGGGAAAAGTCTACCATGTTCAGGGAAGATGTTAGTGAGTAGTTCGTTTCTCGGCAGGGGTGTTTCTTCAGACTGAAGAGTACTTCCTTTGTTTAGGATTCGACACGTACATTTTGTGACTCTGGATTCCTCGGGAACCCAGATGGAAGCTCGAAGTCGCGTTTGACACAGACTTGGTTCGCAGAGATTAGTGTATGCCTTTCCTTGGGCGAAGTCACATCCTTTTGAAAACCCTTCTATCTTCGTGACACATGGTGTTCGTTGAGGAAAGCCCCCCCAGAAGAAGTTGTTCCGCGAGTATGGTGTATCACTCTTCCTTCCCCTCCGTTTTCTTTCGCACTTTGCTTCAAGCCGCTTCGTCCCTCAGCAAAGCCGATGGCAGTCGAAGGACCGCCCCTCCACAGCAGCGTTGTTTCTTAGACTTAAGTGTATAGCACGTCCCTTACGCTTCCTCCCCTTTCCAGACCCACACCTCTCTAGGGGACAACTAGTGTGTTGGTTGTCCCATTCGACCCCCATTTTTCTTCACAAATCAGCGTGTGGCATCTTCCTTGCGCTTTCAAACAAAGTACTGACAACGCTTCTATCTTCCCGAAACAAGATCTGAGTTGGGAGAAGCTTTCGACCCAAGTTCGTTCTCAAGCAGTGGTATATGGCACAGTAGTTGTGCCTTCGCTTTTAACGTTGGAAATTTCCTGCGTCTTCTTCCCTGTAGATGGCAGTGGAAAGACTATTTCTCTCTACCGCTTTGTTCCTTGAGAGGTGAGTGTAAGACACTTACACATATATCTCAAAAGGCGTCATGCTTCCCGCACCGAGAGGTGAGCACGAAATCGTGTTGGACGTGGCCTTGTTTCTCTGAGTTCAGTGGAAGGCGCTGCTGAGGCTAGCTCACGTACCTTTGAAGGCCCTTCCAACTTCATGACACAAGACTTTCGTGGAGAGGGACCCTCCACACACCGTGTTCCTCACTGTAGTGTATCGCGCTTTCCGTCTCTTTTCTCTCGCCCTAAGCTTTAACAAGGTGCTTCCATCCGTACGGAAAGGGCTGGTCGTCGACGGACGGCAACCCTCTAGATTTGTTCTTAGAGTCAAACACCCGTAGGCAAGCCTCCTTACGCTTCCTCACATCATACCTCTCCATACTCATCCTTCTTCATGGAACGAACAGTAGACACATTCGAAACGGACGGCCGACTCTAGGGTACGTCCCTCATGCCTCCACACCCACGACGGAAAACACTTTTATCTTCCTGAAACAATATGATAGCTGAGGGCAGACTTCTTCACAAGGGGTTCGTCAAGCACCGTCACAGGGCACGGCACCTTCTTTATGCCTTCACACGTTCATGCCAGAAGGCCGCTCATACGCAGGTGGTGTATGGCTTTCCAGGACTTCCTTCTCACACTTAAAGGCATGACCTGTTCCCTCTGCTGTCTCTCATACTCTTTGAAAACGTTCCTCGCGGAACAAGATTGGAATGGCGAGGGACCATCTACCCTAAGTATGTCTGTGCCACAGGCACGGGGCACATTCCTCGCGCTGCCACACTTACGTTGGAATAGACGAGCATTTTCAGGGAAGGTGTTAGTAGAAACACGGTTTCTCTGCAGTGGTGTTTCTTCAGACTGAAGTGCACGCCGCCTGTTTCGGATTCAACACATACCTGTTGTGACTATGTTCTCCCCGTGACGCCAGAGGTCAGCTCGAAGTCGCCTTCGACACAGACTTGTTTCGCGCCGTTTAGTCTGGGGCTTTCCTTTGGCGAACTCACGTACATTTGGAAAACCCTTCTAGCGTCGTGACCCATGGTGTCCATTGAGCGAAGCCCTCCATACCACGTTGTTCCACGAGGAAGGCCTATCGGGCTTTTCCTCTGCTTCCTTTCATACTTGGCGTAAAGCCGCTTCGATCCTTCGGAAGGGAGAAGGGAGTCGAAGGACCGCTCCTCCGCAGCATTGCTTTTGAGACCTAAGTGTAGAGCTCGTTCCTTACGCTTCCTCCGATTTCCAGACACACACCTCTCTAGGGGACAACTTGTTCGTTGGTGGTCACATTCGACGCACATTTTTCCTCACAATTCCGCGGATGGCATTTTCCTGACGCTTTCACACGAAGTCCTGAAAACGCTTGTCTCTCCCTGAAACAAGATCTGAGTTGAGAGAAGCTTGAGACACAACTCCTTTCTCAAACAGTGGAATATGGCACAGTAGTTGTGCCTTCACTTTTAACGGTGGAAAGTTCTTCCATCTCTTCCCTGTAGGTGGTAGTGGAAAGACTGTTTCCCTACACTTTTCGTTTCTTGAGAGGCGAGTGTAAGACACTTACCTTCTATAGCAACACACACATACCTCCAAAGGCTTCTTTCTTCAAGAACCCAGATGTTAGCACGAAAGCCTGATGGACATGGCCTCGTTTCTCAGAATTCAGTGTAAGGCTACTACCACTGAGGCTAGCCCGCGTACATTGGAAGACCCATCCACCTCCACGACACAGGACTTAATGGAGAGAAACCCTCCGCCCAACGTGTTCCTCCCTGGACGGTATCGCGCGTTCCATCTCTTTCCTTTCACACCCGGTTTAACAAGCCGCTTCCATCCTTACGAAAAGAGACGGTAGTCGAAGGACGCCAACCCTCGAGATTTGTTCTTAGAGGGAAACAGGCGTATGCCATCTTCCTTGTGCTTCCGCACATCATACATTTCCATACACATCTTTCTTCATGTCACGACGGTAGGCACATTCGAAACGGAGAGCTAAGTCTAGTCTATGTCCCTTACGCCTTCACACCCAATACGGAAAACACTTTCCTCTTTCCTGAAACGATATGATAGTTGAGGGAAGCCTTCTTCACAAGTGGTTTCTCAAGCACCGTCCGTCACAGGGCACATTCTAGATGCTTTCACCATTTCATGCTAAGTGCTTCTCACCCTTACGTGTATGGCTTTCCTGACGGATTTCCTTCTCACCCTTGAAGCCGTGACCTTTTCCATCTGCTCTCTCATACTCTTGGAAACACTTCCCACGGAACAGGATTTGAATTGCGACAGACATTCTACACTAATTACTTCTGTAGCACAGGCATGGGGCACATTCCTTGCGATTTCACCCTTACATGGGAAAAGTCTACCATGTTCAGGGAAGATGTTAGTGAGTAGTTCGTTTCTCGGCAGGGGTGTTTCTTCAGACTGAAGAGTACTTCCTTTGTTTAGGATTCGACACGTACATTTTGTGACTCTGGATTCCTCGGGAACCCAGATGGAAGCTCGAAGTCGCGTTTGACACAGACTTGGTTCGCAGAGATTAGTGTATGCCTTTCCTTGGGCGAAGTCACATCCTTTTGAAAACCCTTCTATCTTCGTGACACATGGTGTTCGTTGAGGAAAGCCCCCCCAGAAGAAGTTGTTCCGCGAGTATGGTGTATCACTCTTCCTTCCCCTCCGTTTTCTTTCGCACTTTGCTTCAAGCCGCTTCGTCCCTCAGCAAAGCCGATGGCAGTCGAAGGACCGCCCCTCCACAGCAGCGTTGTTTCTTAGACTTAAGTGTATAGCACGTCCCTTACGCTTCCTCCCCTTTCCAGACCCACACCTCTCTAGGGGACAACTAGTGTGTTGGTTGTCCCATTCGACCCCCATTTTTCTTCACAAATCAGCGTGTGGCATCTTCCTTGCGCTTTCAAACAAAGTACTGACAACGCTTCTATCTTCCCGAAACAAGATCTGAGTTGGGAGAAGCTTTCGACCCAAGTTCGTTCTCAAGCAGTGGTATATGGCACAGTAGTTGTGCCTTCGCTTTTAACGTTGGAAATTTCCTGCGTCTTCTTCCCTGTAGATGGCAGTGGAAAGACTATTTCTCTCTACCGCTTTGTTCCTTGAGAGGTGAGTGTAAGACACTTACACATATATCTCAAAAGGCGTCATGCTTCCCGCACCGAGAGGTGAGCACGAAATCGTGTTGGACGTGGCCTTGTTTCTCTGAGTTCAGTGGAAGGCGCTGCTGAGGCTAGCTCACGTACCTTTGAAGGCCCTTCCAACTTCATGACACAAGACTTTCGTGGAGAGGGACCCTCCACACACCGTGTTCCTCACTGTAGTGTATCGCGCTTTCCGTCTCTTTTCTCTCGCCCTAAGCTTTAACAAGGTGCTTCCATCCGTACGGAAAGGGCTGGTCGTCGACGGACGGCAACCCTCTAGATTTGTTCTTAGAGTCAAACACCCGTAGGCAAGCCTCCTTACGCTTCCTCACATCATACCTCTCCATACTCATCCTTCTTCATGGAACGAACAGTAGACACATTCGAAACGGACGGCCGACTCTAGGGTACGTCCCTCATGCCTCCACACCCACGACGGAAAACACTTTTATCTTCCTGAAACAATATGATAGCTGAGGGCAGACTTCTTCACAAGGGGTTCGTCAAGCACCGTCACAGGGCACGGCACCTTCTTTATGCCTTCACACGTTCATGCCAGAAGGCCGCTCATACGCAGGTGGTGTATGGCTTTCCAGGACTTCCTTCTCACACTTAAAGGCATGACCTGTTCCCTCTGCTGTCTCTCATACTCTTTGAAAACGTTCCTCGCGGAACAAGATTGGAATGGCGAGGGACCATCTACCCTAAGTATGTCTGTGCCACAGGCACGGGGCACATTCCTCGCGCTGCCACACTTACGTTGGAATAGACGAGCATTTTCAGGGAAGGTGTTAGTAGAAACACGGTTTCTCTGCAGTGGTGTTTCTTCAGACTGAAGTGCACGCCGCCTGTTTCGGATTCAACACATACCTGTTGTGACTATGTTCTCCCCGTGACGCCAGAGGTCAGCTCGAAGTCGCCTTCGACACAGACTTGTTTCGCGCCATTTAGTCTGGGGCTTTCCTTTGGCGAACTCACGTACATTTGGAAAACCCTTCTAGCGTCGTGACCCATGGTGTCCATTGAGCGAAGCCCTCCATACCACGTTGTTCCACGAGGAAGGCCTATCGGGCTTTTCCTCTGCTTCCTTTCATACTTGGCGTAAAGCCGCTTCGATCCTTCGGAAGGGAGAAGGGAGTCGAAGGACCGCTCCTCCGCAGCATTGCTTTTGAGACCTAAGTGTAGAGCTCGTTCCTTACGCTTCCTCCGATTTCCAGACACACACCTCTCTAGGGGACAACTTGTTCGTTGGTGGTCACATTCGACGCACATTTTTCCTCACAATTCCGCGGATGGCATTTTCCTGACGCTTTCACACGAAGTCCTGAAAACGCTTGTCTCTCCCTGAAACAAGATCTGAGTTGAGAGAAGCTTGAGACACAACTCCTTTCTCAAACAGTGGAATATGGCACAGTAGTTGTGCCTTCACTTTTAACGGTGGAAAGTTCTTCCATCTCTTCCCTGTAGGTGGTAGTGGAAAGACTGTTTCCCTACACTTTTCGTTTCTTGAGAGGCGAGTGTAAGACACTTACCTTCTATAGCAACACACACATACCTCCAAAGGCTTCTTTCTTCAAGAACCCAGATGTTAGCACGAAAGCCTGATGGACATGGCCTCGTTTCTCAGAATTCAGTGTAAGGCTACTACCACTGAGGCTAGCCCGCGTACATTGGAAGACCCATCCACCTCCACGACACAGGACTTAATGGAGAGAAACCCTCCGCCCAACGTGTTCCTCCCTGGACGGTATCGCGCGTTCCATCTCTTTCCTTTCACACCCGGTTTAACAAGCCGCTTCCATCCTTACGAAAAGAGACGGTAGTCGAAGGACGCCAACCCTCGAGATTTGTTCTTAGAGGGAAACAGGCGTATGCCATCTTCCTTGTGCTTCCGCACATCATACATTTCCATACACATCTTTCTTCATGTCACGACGGTAGGCACATTCGAAACGGAGAGCTAAGTCTAGTCTATGTCCCTTACGCCTTCACACCCAATACGGAAAACACTTTCCTCTTTCCTGAAACGATATGATAGTTGAGGGAAGCCTTCTTCACAAGTGGTTTCTCAAGCACCGTCCGTCACAGGGCACATTCTAGATGCTTTCACCATTTCATGCTAAGTGCTTCTCACCCTTACGTGTATGGCTTTCCTGACGGATTTCCTTCTCACCCTTGAAGCCGTGACCTTTTCCATCTGCTCTCTCATACTCTTGGAAACACTTCCCACGGAACAGGATTTGAATTGCGACAGACATTCTACACTAATTACTTCTGTAGCACAGGCATGGGGCACATTCCTTGCGATTTCACCCTTACATGGGAAAAGTCTACCATGTTCAGGGAAGATGTTAGTGAGTAGTTCGTTTCTCGGCAGGGGTGTTTCTTCAGACTGAAGAGTACTTCCTTTGTTTAGGATTCGACACGTACATTTTGTGACTCTGGATTCCTCGGGAACCCAGATGGAAGCTCGAAGTCGCGTTTGACACAGACTTGGTTCGCAGAGATTAGTGTATGCCTTTCCTTGGGCGAAGTCACATCCTTTTGAAAACCCTTCTATCTTCGTGACACATGGTGTTCGTTGAGGAAAGCCCCCCCAGAAGAAGTTGTTCCGCGAGTATGGTGTATCACTCTTCCTTCCCCTCCGTTTTCTTTCGCACTTTGCTTCAAGCCGCTTCGTCCCTCAGCAAAGCCGATGGCAGTCGAAGGACCGCCCCTCCACAGCAGCGTTGTTTCTTAGACTTAAGTGTATAGCACGTCCCTTACGCTTCCTCCCCTTTCCAGACCCACACCTCTCTAGGGGACAACTAGTGTGTTGGTTGTCCCATTCGACCCCCATTTTTCTTCACAAATCAGCGTGTGGCATCTTCCTTGCGCTTTCAAACAAAGTACTGACAACGCTTCTATCTTCCCGAAACAAGATCTGAGTTGGGAGAAGCTTTCGACCCAAGTTCGTTCTCAAGCAGTGGTATATGGCACAGTAGTTGTGCCTTCGCTTTTAACGTTGGAAATTTCCTGCGTCTTCTTCCCTGTAGATGGCAGTGGAAAGACTATTTCTCTCTACCGCTTTGTTCCTTGAGAGGTGAGTGTAAGACACTTACACATATATCTCAAAAGGCGTCATGCTTCCCGCACCGAGAGGTGAGCACGAAATCGTGTTGGACGTGGCCTTGTTTCTCTGAGTTCAGTGGAAGGCGCTGCTGAGGCTAGCTCACGTACCTTTGAAGGCCCTTCCAACTTCATGACACAAGACTTTCGTGGAGAGGGACCCTCCACACACCGTGTTCCTCACTGTAGTGTATCGCGCTTTCCGTCTCTTTTCTCTCGCCCTAAGCTTTAACAAGGTGCTTCCATCCGTACGGAAAGGGCTGGTCGTCGACGGACGGCAACCCTCTAGATTTGTTCTTAGAGTCAAACACCCGTAGGCAAGCCTCCTTACGCTTCCTCACATCATACCTCTCCATACTCATCCTTCTTCATGGAACGAACAGTAGACACATTCGAAACGGACGGCCGACTCTAGGGTACGTCCCTCATGCCTCCACACCCACGACGGAAAACACTTTTATCTTCCTGAAACAATATGATAGCTGAGGGCAGACTTCTTCACAAGGGGTTCGTCAAGCACCGTCACAGGGCACGGCACCTTCTTTATGCCTTCACACGTTCATGCCAGAAGGCCGCTCATACGCAGGTGGTGTATGGCTTTCCAGGACTTCCTTCTCACACTTAAAGGCATGACCTGTTCCCTCTGCTGTCTCTCATACTCTTTGAAAACGTTCCTCGCGGAACAAGATTGGAATGGCGAGGGACCATCTACCCTAAGTATGTCTGTGCCACAGGCACGGGGCACATTCCTCGCGCTGCCACACTTACGTTGGAATAGACGAGCATTTTCAGGGAAGGTGTTAGTAGAAACACGGTTTCTCTGCAGTGGTGTTTCTTCAGACTGAAGTGCACGCCGCCTGTTTCGGATTCAACACATACCTGTTGTGACTATGTTCTCCCCGTGACGCCAGAGGTCAGCTCGAAGTCGCCTTCGACACAGACTTGTTTCGCGCCGTTTAGTCTGGGGCTTTCCTTTGGCGAACTCACGTACATTTGGAAAACCCTTCTAGCGTCGTGACCCATGGTGTCCATTGAGCGAAGCCCTCCATACCACGTTGTTCCACGAGGAAGGCCTATCGGGCTTTTCCTCTGCTTCCTTTCATACTTGGCGTAAAGCCGCTTCGATCCTTCGGAAGGGAGAAGGGAGTCGAAGGACCGCTCCTCCGCAGCATTGCTTTTGAGACCTAAGTGTAGAGCTCGTTCCTTACGCTTCCTCCGATTTCCAGACACACACCTCTCTAGGGGACAACTTGTTCGTTGGTGGTCACATTCGACGCACATTTTTCCTCACAATTCCGCGGATGGCATTTTCCTGACGCTTTCACACGAAGTCCTGAAAACGCTTGTCTCTCCCTGAAACAAGATCTGAGTTGAGAGAAGCTTGAGACACAACTCCTTTCTCAAACAGTGGAATATGGCACAGTAGTTGTGCCTTCACTTTTAACGGTGGAAAGTTCTTCCATCTCTTCCCTGTAGGTGGTAGTGGAAAGACTGTTTCCCTACACTTTTCGTTTCTTGAGAGGCGAGTGTAAGACACTTACCTTCTATAGCAACACACACATACCTCCAAAGGCTTCTTTCTTCAAGAACCCAGATGTTAGCACGAAAGCCTGATGGACATGGCCTCGTTTCTCAGAATTCAGTGTAAGGCTACTACCACTGAGGCTAGCCCGCGTACATTGGAAGACCCATCCACCTCCACGACACAGGACTTAATGGAGAGAAACCCTCCGCCCAACGTGTTCCTCCCTGGACGGTATCGCGCGTTCCATCTCTTTCCTTTCACACCCGGTTTAACAAGCCGCTTCCATCCTTACGAAAAGAGACGGTAGTCGAAGGACGCCAACCCTCGAGATTTGTTCTTAGAGGGAAACAGGCGTATGCCATCTTCCTTGTGCTTCCGCACATCATACATTTCCATACACATCTTTCTTCATGTCACGACGGTAGGCACATTCGAAACGGAGAGCTAAGTCTAGTCTATGTCCCTTACGCCTTCACACCCAATACGGAAAACACTTTCCTCTTTCCTGAAACGATATGATAGTTGAGGGAAGCCTTCTTCACAAGTGGTTTCTCAAGCACCGTCCGTCACAGGGCACATTCTAGATGCTTTCACCATTTCATGCTAAGTGCTTCTCACCCTTACGTGTATGGCTTTCCTGACGGATTTCCTTCTCACCCTTGAAGCCGTGACCTTTTCCATCTGCTCTCTCATACTCTTGGAAACACTTCCCACGGAACAGGATTTGAATTGCGACAGACATTCTACACTAATTACTTCTGTAGCACAGGCATGGGGCACATTCCTTGCGATTTCACCCTTACATGGGAAAAGTCTACCATGTTCAGGGAAGATGTTAGTGAGTAGTTCGTTTCTCGGCAGGGGTGTTTCTTCAGACTGAAGAGTACTTCCTTTGTTTAGGATTCGACACGTACATTTTGTGACTCTGGATTCCTCGGGAACCCAGATGGAAGCTCGAAGTCGCGTTTGACACAGACTTGGTTCGCAGAGATTAGTGTATGCCTTTCCTTGGGCGAAGTCACATCCTTTTGAAAACCCTTCTATCTTCGTGACACATGGTGTTCGTTGAGGAAAGCCCCCCCAGAAGAAGTTGTTCCGCGAGTATGGTGTATCACTCTTCCTTCCCCTCCGTTTTCTTTCGCACTTTGCTTCAAGCCGCTTCGTCCCTCAGCAAAGCCGATGGCAGTCGAAGGACCGCCCCTCCACAGCAGCGTTGTTTCTTAGACTTAAGTGTATAGCACGTCCCTTACGCTTCCTCCCCTTTCCAGACCCACACCTCTCTAGGGGACAACTAGTGTGTTGGTTGTCCCATTCGACCCCCATTTTTCTTCACAAATCAGCGTGTGGCATCTTCCTTGCGCTTTCAAACAAAGTACTGACAACGCTTCTATCTTCCCGAAACAAGATCTGAGTTGGGAGAAGCTTTCGACCCAAGTTCGTTCTCAAGCAGTGGTATATGGCACAGTAGTTGTGCCTTCGCTTTTAACGTTGGAAATTTCCTGCGTCTTCTTCCCTGTAGATGGCAGTGGAAAGACTATTTCTCTCTACCGCTTTGTTCCTTGAGAGGTGAGTGTAAGACACTTACACATATATCTCAAAAGGCGTCATGCTTCCCGCACCGAGAGGTGAGCACGAAATCGTGTTGGACGTGGCCTTGTTTCTCTGAGTTCAGTGGAAGGCGCTGCTGAGGCTAGCTCACGTACCTTTGAAGGCCCTTCCAACTTCATGACACAAGACTTTCGTGGAGAGGGACCCTCCACACACCGTGTTCCTCACTGTAGTGTATCGCGCTTTCCGTCTCTTTTCTCTCGCCCTAAGCTTTAACAAGGTGCTTCCATCCGTACGGAAAGGGCTGGTCGTCGACGGACGGCAACCCTCTAGATTTGTTCTTAGAGTCAAACACCCGTAGGCAAGCCTCCTTACGCTTCCTCACATCATACCTCTCCATACTCATCCTTCTTCATGGAACGAACAGTAGACACATTCGAAACGGACGGCCGACTCTAGGGTACGTCCCTCATGCCTCCACACCCACGACGGAAAACACTTTTATCTTCCTGAAACAATATGATAGCTGAGGGCAGACTTCTTCACAAGGGGTTCGTCAAGCACCGTCACAGGGCACGGCACCTTCTTTATGCCTTCACACGTTCATGCCAGAAGGCCGCTCATACGCAGGTGGTGTATGGCTTTCCAGGACTTCCTTCTCACACTTAAAGGCATGACCTGTTCCCTCTGCTGTCTCTCATACTCTTTGAAAACGTTCCTCGCGGAACAAGATTGGAATGGCGAGGGACCATCTACCCTAAGTATGTCTGTGCCACAGGCACGGGGCACATTCCTCGCGCTGCCACACTTACGTTGGAATAGACGAGCATTTTCAGGGAAGGTGTTAGTAGAAACACGGTTTCTCTGCAGTGGTGTTTCTTCAGACTGAAGTGCACGCCGCCTGTTTCGGATTCAACACATACCTGTTGTGACTATGTTCTCCCCGTGACGCCAGAGGTCAGCTCGAAGTCGCCTTCGCCACAGACTTGTTTCGCGCCGTTTAGTCTGGGGCTTTCCTTTGGCGAACTCACGTACATTTGGAAAACCCTTCTAGCGTCGTGACCCATGGTGTCCATTGAGCGAAGCCCTCCGTACCACGTTGTTCCACGAGGAAGGCCTATCGGGCTTTTCCTCTGCTTCCTTTCATACTTGGCGTAAAGCCGCTTCGATCCTTCGGAAGGGAGAAGGGAGTCGAAGGACCGCTCCTCCGCAGCATTGCTTTTGAGACCTAAGTGTAGAGCTCGTTCCTTACGCTTCCTCCGATTTCCAGACACACACCTCTGTAGGGGACAACTTGTTCGTTGGTGGTCACATTCGACGCACATTTTTCCTCACAATTCCGCGGATGGCATTTTCCTGACGCTTTCACACGAAGTCCTGAAAACGCTTGTCTCTCCCTGAAACAAGATCTGAGTTGAGAGAAGCTTGAGACACAACTCCTTTCTCAAACAGTGGAATATGGCACAGTAGTTGTGCCTTCACTTTTAACGGTGGAAAGTTCTTCCATCTCTTCCCTGTAGGTGGTAGTGGAAAGACTGTTTCCCTACACTTTTCGTTTCTTGAGAGGCGAGTGTAAGACACTTACCTTCTATAGCAACACACACATACCTCCAAAGGCTTCTTTCTTCAAGAACCCAGATGTTAGCGCGAAAGCCTGATGGACATGGCCTCGTTTCTCAGAATTCAGTGTAAGGCTACTACCACTGAGGCTAGCCCGCGTACATTGGAAGACCCATCCACCTCCACGACACAGGACTTAATGGAGAGAAACCCTCCGCCCAACGTGTTCCTCCCTGGACGGTATCGCGCGTTCCATCTCTTTCCTTTCACACCCGGTTTAACAAGCCGCTTCCATCCTTACGAAAAGAGACGGTAGTCGAAGGACGCCAACCCTCGAGATTTGTTCTTAGAGGGAAACAGGCGTATGCCATCTTCCTTGTGCTTCCGCACATCATACATTTCCATACACATCTTTCTTCATGTCACGACGGTAGGCACATTCGAAACGGAGAGCTAAGTCTAGTCTATGTCCCTTACGCCTTCACACCCAATACGGAAAACACTTTCCTCTTTCCTGAAACGATATGATAGTTGAGGGAAGCCTTCTTCACAAGTGGTTTCTCAAGCACCGTCCGTCACAGGGCACATTCTAGATGCTTTCACCATTTCATGCTAAGTGCTTCTCACCCTTACGTGTATGGCTTTCCTGACGGATTTCCTTCTCACCCTTGAAGCCGTGACCTTTTCCATCTGCTCTCTCATACTCTTGGAAACACTTCCCACGGAACAGGATTTGAATTGCGACAGACATTCTACACTAATTACTTCTGTAGCACAGGCATGGGGCACATTCCTTGCGATTTCACCCTTACATGGGAAAAGTCTACCATGTTCAGGGAAGATGTTAGTGAGTAGTTCGTTTCTCGGCAGGGGTGTTTCTTCAGACTGAAGAGTACTTCCTTTGTTTAGGATTCGACACGTACATTTTGTGACTCTGGATTCCTCGGGAACCCAGATGGAAGCTCGAAGTCGCGTTTGACACAGACTTGGTTCGCAGAGATTAGTGTATGCCTTTCCTTGGGCGAAGTCACATCCTTTTGAAAACCCTTCTATCTTCGTGACACATGGTGTTCGTTGAGGAAAGCCCCCCCAGAAGAAGTTGTTCCGCGAGTATGGTGTATCACTCTTCCTTCCCCTCCGTTTTCTTTCGCACTTTGCTTCAAGCCGCTTCGTCCCTCAGCAAAGCCGATGGCAGTCGAAGGACCGCCCCTCCACAGCAGCGTTGTTTCTTAGACTTAAGTGTATAGCACGTCCCTTACGCTTCCTCCCCTTTCCAGACCCACACCTCTCTAGGGGACAACTAGTGTGTTGGTTGTCCCATTCGACCCCCATTTTTCTTCACAAATCAGCGTGTGGCATCTTCCTTGCGCTTTCAAACAAAGTACTGACAACGCTTCTATCTTCCCGAAACAAGATCTGAGTTGGGAGAAGCTTTCGACCCAAGTTCGTTCTCAAGCAGTGGTATATGGCACAGTAGTTGTGCCTTCGCTTTTAACGTTGGAAATTTCCTGCGTCTTCTTCCCTGTAGATGGCAGTGGAAAGACTATTTCTCTCTACCGCTTTGTTCCTTGAGAGGTGAGTGTAAGACACTTACACATATATCTCAAAAGGCGTCATGCTTCCCGCACCGAGAGGTGAGCACGAAATCGTGTTGGACGTGGCCTTGTTTCTCTGAGTTCAGTGGAAGGCGCTGCTGAGGCTAGCTCACGTACCTTTGAAGGCCCTTCCAACTTCATGACACAAGACTTTCGTGGAGAGGGACCCTCCACACACCGTGTTCCTCACTGTAGTGTATCGCGCTTTCCGTCTCTTTTCTCTCGCCCTAAGCTTTAACAAGGTGCTTCCATCCGTACGGAAAGGGCTGGTCGTCGACGGACGGCAACCCTCTAGATTTGTTCTTAGAGTCAAACACCCGTAGGCAAGCCTCCTTACGCTTCCTCACATCATACCTCTCCATACTCATCCTTCTTCATGGAACGAACAGTAGACACATTCGAAACGGACGGCCGACTCTAGGGTACGTCCCTCATGCCTCCACACCCACGACGGAAAACACTTTTATCTTCCTGAAACAATATGATAGCTGAGGGCAGACTTCTTCACAAGGGGTTCGTCAAGCACCGTCACAGGGCACGGCACCTTCTTTATGCCTTCACACGTTCATGCCAGAAGGCCGCTCATACGCAGGTGGTGTATGGCTTTCCAGGACTTCCTTCTCACACTTAAAGGCATGACCTGTTCCCTCTGCTGTCTCTCATACTCTTTGAAAACGTTCCTCGCGGAACAAGATTGGAATGGCGAGGGACCATCTACCCTAAGTATGTCTGTGCCACAGGCACGGGGCACATTCCTCGCGCTGCCACACTTACGTTGGAATAGACGAGCATCTTCAGGGAAGGTGTTAGTAGAAACACGGTTTCTCTGCAGTGGTGTTTCTTCAGACTGAAGTGCACGCCGCCTGTTTCGGATTCAACACATACCTGTTGTGACTATGTTCTCCCCGTGACGCCAGAGGTCAGCTCGAAGTCGCCTTCGACACAGACTTGTTTCGCGCCGTTTAGTCTGTGGCTTTCCTTTGGCGAACTCACGTACATTTGGAAAACCCTTCTAGCGTCGTGACCCATGGTGTCCATTGAGCGAAGCCCTCCGTACCACGTTGTTCCACGAGGAAGGCCTATCGGGCTTTTCCTCTGCTTCCTTTCATACTTGGCGTAAAGCCGCTTCGATCCTTCGGAAGGGAGAAGGGAGTCGAAGGACCGCTCCTCCGCAGCATTGCTTTTGAGACCTAAGTGTAGAGCTCGTTCCTTACGCTTCCTCCGATTTCCAGACACACACCTCTCTAGGGGACAACTTGTTCGTTGGTGGTCACATTCGACGCACATTTTTCCTCACAATTCCGCGGATGGCATTTTCCTGACGCTTTCACACGAAGTCCTGAAAACGCTTGTCTCTCCCTGAAACAAGATCTGAGTTGAGAGAAGCTTGAGACACAACTCCTTTCTCAAACAGTGGAATATGGCACAGTAGTTGTGCCTTCACTTTTAACGGTGGAAAGTTCTTCCATCTCTTCCCTGTAGGTGGTAGTGGAAAGACTGTTTCCCTACACTTTTCGTTTCTTGAGAGGCGAGTGTAAGACACTTACCTTCTATAGCAACACACACATACCTCCAAAGGCTTCTTTCTTCAAGAACCCAGATGTTAGCACGAAAGCCTGATGGACATGGCCTCGTTTCTCAGAATTCAGTGTAAGGCTACTACCACTGAGGCTAGCCCGCGTACATTGGAAGACCCATCCACCTCCACGACACAGGACTTAATGGAGAGAAACCCTCCGCCCAACGTGTTCCTCCCTGGACGGTATCGCGCGTTCCATCTCTTTCCTTTCACACCCGGTTTAACAAGCCGCTTCCATCCTTACGAAAAGAGACGGTAGTCGAAGGACGCCAACCCTCGAGATTTGTTCTTAGAGGGAAACAGGCGTATGCCATCTTCCTTGTGCTTCCGCACATCATACATTTCCATACACATCTTTCTTCATGTCACGACGGTAGGCACATTCGAAACGGAGAGCTAAGTCTAGTCTATGTCCCTTACGCCTTCACACCCAATACGGAAAACACTTTCCTCTTTCCTGAAACGATATGATAGTTGAGGGAAGCCTTCTTCACAAGTGGTTTCTCAAGCACCGTCCGTCACAGGGCACATTCTAGATGCTTTCACCATTTCATGCTAAGTGCTTCTCACCCTTACGTGTATGGCTTTCCTGACGGATTTCCTTCTCACCCTTGAAGCCGTGACCTTTTCCATCTGCTCTCTCATACTCTTGGAAACACTTCCCACGGAACAGGATTTGAATTGCGACAGACATTCTACACTAATTACTTCTGTAGCACAGGCATGGGGCACATTCCTTGCGATTTCACCCTTACATGGGAAAAGTCTACCATGTTCAGGGAAGATGTTAGTGAGTAGTTCGTTTCTCGGCAGGGGTGTTTCTTCAGACTGAAGAGTACTTCCTTTGTTTAGGATTCGACACGTACATTTTGTGACTCTGGATTCCTCGGGAACCCAGATGGAAGCTCGAAGTCGCGTTTGACACAGACTTGGTTCGCAGAGATTAGTGTATGCCTTTCCTTGGGCGAAGTCACATCCTTTTGAAAACCCTTCTATCTTCGTGACACATGGTGTTCGTTGAGGAAAGCCCCCCCAGAAGAAGTTGTTCCGCGAGTATGGTGTATCACTCTTCCTTCCCCTCCGTTTTCTTTCGCACTTTGCTTCAAGCCGCTTCGTCCCTCAGCAAAGCCGATGGCAGTCGAAGGACCGCCCCTCCACAGCAGCGTTGTTTCTTAGACTTAAGTGTATAGCACGTCCCTTACGCTTCCTCCCCTTTCCAGACCCACACCTCTCTAGGGGACAACTAGTGTGTTGGTTGTCCCATTCGACCCCCATTTTTCTTCACAAATCAGCGTGTGGCATCTTCCTTGCGCTTTCAAACAAAGTACTGACAACGCTTCTATCTTCCCGAAACAAGATCTGAGTTGGGAGAAGCTTTCGACCCAAGTTCGTTCTCAAGCAGTGGTATATGGCACAGTAGTTGTGCCTTCGCTTTTAACGTTGGAAATTTCCTGCGTCTTCTTCCCTGTAGATGGCAGTGGAAAGACTATTTCTCTCTACCGCTTTGTTCCTTGAGAGGTGAGTGTAAGACACTTACACATATATCTCAAAAGGCGTCATGCTTCCCGCACCGAGAGGTGAGCACGAAATCGTGTTGGACGTGGCCTTGTTTCTCTGAGTTCAGTGGAAGGCGCTGCTGAGGCTAGCTCACGTACCTTTGAAGGCCCTTCCAACTTCATGACACAAGACTTTCGTGGAGAGGGACCCTCCACACACCGTGTTCCTCACTGTAGTGTATCGCGCTTTCCGTCTCTTTTCTCTCGCCCTAAGCTTTAACAAGGTGCTTCCATCCGTACGGAAAGGGCTGGTCGTCGACGGACGGCAACCCTCTAGATTTGTTCTTAGAGTCAAACACCCGTAGGCAAGCCTCCTTACGCTTCCTCACATCATACCTCTCCATACTCATCCTTCTTCATGGAACGAACAGTAGACACATTCGAAACGGACGGCCGACTCTAGGGTACGTCCCTCATGCCTCCACACCCACGACGGAAAACACTTTTATCTTCCTGAAACAATATGATAGCTGAGGGCAGACTTCTTCACAAGGGGTTCGTCAAGCACCGTCACAGGGCACGGCACCTTCTTTATGCCTTCACACGTTCATGCCAGAAGGCCGCTCATACGCAGGTGGTGTATGGCTTTCCAGGACTTCCTTCTCACACTTAAAGGCATGACCTGTTCCCTCTGCTGTCTCTCATACTCTTTGAAAACGTTCCTCGCGGAACAAGATTGGAATGGCGAGGGACCATCTACCCTAAGTATGTCTGTGCCACAGGCACGGGGCACATTCCTCGCGCTGCCACACTTACGTTGGAATAGACGAGCATCTTCAGGGAAGGTGTTAGTAGAAACACGGTTTCTCTGCAGTGGTGTTTCTTCAGACTGAAGTGCACGCCGCCTGTTTCGGATTCAACACATACCTGTTGTGACTATGTTCTCCCCGTGACGCCAGAGGTCAGCTCGAAGTCGCCTTCGACACAGACTTGTTTCGCGCCGTTTAGTCTGTGGCTTTCCTTTGGCGAACTCACGTACATTTGGAAAACCCTTCTAGCGTCGTGACCCATGGTGTCCATTGAGCGAAGCCCTCCGTACCACGTTGTTCCACGAGGAAGGCCTATCGGGCTTTTCCTCTGCTTCCTTTCATACTTGGCGTAAAGCCGCTTCGATCCTTCGGAAGGGAGAAGGGAGTCGAAGGACCGCTCCTCCGCAGCATTGCTTTTGAGACCTAAGTGTAGAGCTCGTTCCTTACGCTTCCTCCGATTTCCAGACACACACCTCTCTAGGGGACAACTTGTTCGTTGGTGGTCACATTCGACGCACATTTTTCCTCACAATTCCGCGGATGGCATTTTCCTGACGCTTTCACACGAAGTCCTGAAAACGCTTGTCTCTCCCTGAAACAAGATCTGAGTTGAGAGAAGCTTGAGACACAACTCCTTTCTCAAACAGTGGAATATGGCACAGTAGTTGTGCCTTCACTTTTAACGGTGGAAAGTTCTTCCATCTCTTCCCTGTAGGTGGTAGTGGAAAGACTGTTTCCCTACACTTTTCGTTTCTTGAGAGGCGAGTGTAAGACACTTACCTTCTATAGCAACACACACATACCTCCAAAGGCTTCTTTCTTCAAGAACCCAGATGTTAGCGCGAAAGCCTGATGGACATGGCCTCGTTTCTCAGAATTCAGTGTAAGGCTACTACCACTGAGGCTAGCCCGCGTACATTGGAAGACCCATCCACCTCCACGACACAGGACTTAATGGAGAGAAACCCTCCGCCCAACGTGTTCCTCCCTGGACGGTATCGCGCGTTCCATCTCTTTCCTTTCACACCCGGTTTAACAAGCCGCTTCCATCCTTACGAAAAGAGACGGTAGTCGAAGGACGCCAACCCTCGAGATTTGTTCTTAGAGGGAAACAGGCGTATGCCATCTTCCTTGTGCTTCCGCACATCATACATTTCCATACACATCTTTCTTCATGTCACGACGGTAGGCACATTCGAAACGGAGAGCTAAGTCTAGTCTATGTCCCTTACGCCTTCACACCCAATACGGAAAACACTTTCCTCTTTCCTGAAACGATATGATAGTTGAGGGAAGCCTTCTTCACAAGTGGTTTCTCAAGCACCGTCCGTCACAGGGCACATTCTAGATGCTTTCACCATTTCATGCTAAGTGCTTCTCACCCTTACGTGTATGGCTTTCCTGACGGATTTCCTTCTCACCCTTGAAGCCGTGACCTTTTCCATCTGCTCTCTCATACTCTTGGAAACACTTCCCACGGAACAGGATTTGAATTGCGACAGACATTCTACACTAATTACTTCTGTAGCACAGGCATGGGGCACATTCCTTGCGATTTCACCCTTACATGGGAAAAGTCTACCATGTTCAGGGAAGATGTTAGTGAGTAGTTCGTTTCTCGGCAGGGGTGTTTCTTCAGACTGAAGAGTACTTCCTTTGTTTAGGATTCGACACGTACATTTTGTGACTCTGGATTCCTCGGGAACCCAGATGGAAGCTCGAAGTCGCGTTTGACACAGACTTGGTTCGCAGAGATTAGTGTATGCCTTTCCTTGGGCGAAGTCACATCCTTTTGAAAACCCTTCTATCTTCGTGACACATGGTGTTCGTTGAGGAAAGCCCCCCCAGAAGAAGTTGTTCCGCGAGTATGGTGTATCACTCTTCCTTCCCCTCCGTTTTCTTTCGCACTTTGCTTCAAGCCGCTTCGTCCCTCAGCAAAGCCGATGGCAGTCGAAGGACCGCCCCTCCACAGCAGCGTTGTTTCTTAGACTTAAGTGTATAGCACGTCCCTTACGCTTCCTCCCCTTTCCAGACCCACACCTCTCTAGGGGACAACTAGTGTGTTGGTTGTCCCATTCGACCCCCATTTTTCTTCACAAATCAGCGTGTGGCATCTTCCTTGCGCTTTCAAACAAAGTACTGACAACGCTTCTATCTTCCCGAAACAAGATCTGAGTTGGGAGAAGCTTTCGACCCAAGTTCGTTCTCAAGCAGTGGTATATGGCACAGTAGTTGTGCCTTCGCTTTTAACGTTGGAAATTTCCTGCGTCTTCTTCCCTGTAGATGGCAGTGGAAAGACTATTTCTCTCTACCGCTTTGTTCCTTGAGAGGTGAGTGTAAGACACTTACACATATATCTCAAAAGGCGTCATGCTTCCCGCACCGAGAGGTGAGCACGAAATCGTGTTGGACGTGGCCTTGTTTCTCTGAGTTCAGTGGAAGGCGCTGCTGAGGCTAGCTCACGTACCTTTGAAGGCCCTTCCAACTTCATGACACAAGACTTTCGTGGAGAGGGACCCTCCACACACCGTGTTCCTCACTGTAGTGTATCGCGCTTTCCGTCTCTTTTCTCTCGCCCTAAGCTTTAACAAGGTGCTTCCATCCGTACGGAAAGGGCTGGTCGTCGACGGACGGCAACCCTCTAGATTTGTTCTTAGAGTCAAACACCCGTAGGCAAGCCTCCTTACGCTTCCTCACATCATACCTCTCCATACTCATCCTTCTTCATGGAACGAACAGTAGACACATTCGAAACGGACGGCCGACTCTAGGGTACGTCCCTCATGCCTCCACACCCACGACGGAAAACACTTTTATCTTCCTGAAACAATATGATAGCTGAGGGCAGACTTCTTCACAAGGGGTTCGTCAAGCACCGTCACAGGGCACGGCACCTTCTTTATGCCTTCACACGTTCATGCCAGAAGGCCGCTCATACGCAGGTGGTGTATGGCTTTCCAGGACTTCCTTCTCACACTTAAAGGCATGACCTGTTCCCTCTGCTGTCTCTCATACTCTTTGAAAACGTTCCTCGCGGAACAAGATTGGAATGGCGAGGGACCATCTACCCTAAGTATGTCTGTGCCACAGGCACGGGGCACATTCCTCGCGCTGCCACACTTACGTTGGAATAGACGAGCATCTTCAGGGAAGGTGTTAGTAGAAACACGGTTTCTCTGCAGTGGTGTTTCTTCAGACTGAAGTGCACGCCGCCTGTTTCGGATTCAACACATACCTGTTGTGACTATGTTCTCCCCGTGACGCCAGAGGTCAGCTCGAAGTCGCCTTCGACACAGACTTGTTTCGCGCCGTTTAGTCTGTGGCTTTCCTTTGGCGAACTCACGTACATTTGGAAAACCCTTCTAGCGTCGTGACCCATGGTGTCCATTGAGCGAAGCCCTCCGTACCACGTTGTTCCACGAGGAAGGCCTATCGGGCTTTTCCTCTGCTTCCTTTCATACTTGGCGTAAAGCCGCTTCGATCCTTCGGAAGGGAGAAGGGAGTCGAAGGACCGCTCCTCCGCAGCATTGCTTTTGAGACCTAAGTGTAGAGCTCGTTCCTTACGCTTCCTCCGATTTCCAGACACACACCTCTCTAGGGGACAACTTGTTCGTTGGTGGTCACATTCGACGCACATTTTTCCTCACAATTCCGCGGATGGCATTTTCCTGACGCTTTCACACGAAGTCCTGAAAACGCTTGTCTCTCCCTGAAACAAGATCTGAGTTGAGAGAAGCTTGAGACACAACTCCTTTCTCAAACAGTGGAATATGGCACAGTAGTTGTGCCTTCACTTTTAACGGTGGAAAGTTCTTCCATCTCTTCCCTGTAGGTGGTAGTGGAAAGACTGTTTCCCTACACTTTTCGTTTCTTGAGAGGCGAGTGTAAGACACTTACCTTCTATAGCAACACACACATACCTCCAAAGGCTTCTTTCTTCAAGAACCCAGATGTTAGCGCGAAAGCCTGATGGACATGGCCTCGTTTCTCAGAATTCAGTGTAAGGCTACTACCACTGAGGCTAGCCCGCGTACATTGGAAGACCCATCCACCTCCACGACACAGGACTTAATGGAGAGAAACCCTCCGCCCAACGTGTTCCTCCCTGGACGGTATCGCGCGTTCCATCTCTTTCCTTTCACACCCGGTTTAACAAGCCGCTTCCATCCTTACGAAAAGAGACGGTAGTCGAAGGACGCCAACCCTCGAGATTTGTTCTTAGAGGGAAACAGGCGTATGCCATCTTCCTTGTGCTTCCGCACATCATACATTTCCATACACATCTTTCTTCATGTCACGACGGTAGGCACATTCGAAACGGAGAGCTAAGTCTAGTCTATGTCCCTTACGCCTTCACACCCAATACGGAAAACACTTTCCTCTTTCCTGAAACGATATGATAGTTGAGGGAAGCCTTCTTCACAAGTGGTTTCTCAAGCACCGTCCGTCACAGGGCACATTCTAGATGCTTTCACCATTTCATGCTAAGTGCTTCTCACCCTTACGTGTATGGCTTTCCTGACGGATTTCCTTCTCACCCTTGAAGCCGTGACCTTTTCCATCTGCTCTCTCATACTCTTGGAAACACTTCCCACGGAACAGGATTTGAATTGCGACAGACATTCTACACTAATTACTTCTGTAGCACAGGCATGGGGCACATTCCTTGCGATTTCACCCTTACATGGGAAAAGTCTACCATGTTCAGGGAAGATGTTAGTGAGTAGTTCGTTTCTCGGCAGGGGTGTTTCTTCAGACTGAAGAGTACTTCCTTTGTTTAGGATTCGACACGTACATTTTGTGACTCTGGATTCCTCGGGAACCCAGATGGAAGCTCGAAGTCGCGTTTGACACAGACTTGGTTCGCAGAGATTAGTGTATGCCTTTCCTTGGGCGAAGTCACATCCTTTTGAAAACCCTTCTATCTTCGTGACACATGGTGTTCGTTGAGGAAAGCCCCCCCAGAAGAAGTTGTTCCGCGAGTATGGTGTATCACTCTTCCTTCCCCTCCGTTTTCTTTCGCACTTTGCTTCAAGCCGCTTCGTCCCTCAGCAAAGCCGATGGCAGTCGAAGGACCGCCCCTCCACAGCAGCGTTGTTTCTTAGACTTAAGTGTATAGCACGTCCCTTACGCTTCCTCCCCTTTCCAGACCCACACCTCTCTAGGGGACAACTAGTGTGTTGGTTGTCCCATTCGACCCCCATTTTTCTTCACAAATCAGCGTGTGGCATCTTCCTTGCGCTTTCAAACAAAGTACTGACAACGCTTCTATCTTCCCGAAACAAGATCTGAGTTGGGAGAAGCTTTCGACCCAAGTTCGTTCTCAAGCAGTGGTATATGGCACAGTAGTTGTGCCTTCGCTTTTAACGTTGGAAATTTCCTGCGTCTTCTTCCCTGTAGATGGCAGTGGAAAGACTATTTCTCTCTACCGCTTTGTTCCTTGAGAGGTGAGTGTAAGACACTTACACATATATCTCAAAAGGCGTCATGCTTCCCGCACCGAGAGGTGAGCACGAAATCGTGTTGGACGTGGCCTTGTTTCTCTGAGTTCAGTGGAAGGCGCTGCTGAGGCTAGCTCACGTACCTTTGAAGGCCCTTCCAACTTCATGACACAAGACTTTCGTGGAGAGGGACCCTCCACACACCGTGTTCCTCACTGTAGTGTATCGCGCTTTCCGTCTCTTTTCTCTCGCCCTAAGCTTTAACAAGGTGCTTCCATCCGTACGGAAAGGGCTGGTCGTCGACGGACGGCAACCCTCTAGATTTGTTCTTAGAGTCAAACACCCGTAGGCAAGCCTCCTTACGCTTCCTCACATCATACCTCTCCATACTCATCCTTCTTCATGGAACGAACAGTAGACACATTCGAAACGGACGGCCGACTCTAGGGTACGTCCCTCATGCCTCCACACCCACGACGGAAAACACTTTTATCTTCCTGAAACAATATGATAGCTGAGGGCAGACTTCTTCACAAGGGGTTCGTCAAGCACCGTCACAGGGCACGGCACCTTCTTTATGCCTTCACACGTTCATGCCAGAAGGCCGCTCATACGCAGGTGGTGTATGGCTTTGCAGGACTTCCTTCTCACACTTAAAGGCATGACCTGTTCCCTCTGCTGTCTCTCATACTCTTTGAAAACGTTCCTCGCGGAACAAGATTGGAATGGCGAGGGACCATCTACCCTAAGTATGTCTGTGCCACAGGCACGGGGCACATTCCTCGCGCTGCCACACTTACGTTGGAATAGACGAGCATCTTCAGGGAAGGTGTTAGTAGAAACACGGTTTCTCTGCAGTGGTGTTTCTTCAGACTGAAGTGCACGCCGCCTGTTTCGGATTCAACACATACCTGTTGTGACTATGTTCTCCCCGTGACGCCAGAGGTCAGCTCGAAGTCGCCTTCGACACAGACTTGTTTCGCGCCGTTTAGTCTGTGGCTTTCCTTTGGCGAACTCACGTACATTTGGAAAACCCTTCTAGCGTCGTGACCCATGGTGTCCATTGAGCGAAGCCCTCCGTACCACGTTCTTCCACGAGGAAGGCCTATCGGGCTTTTCCTCTGCTTCCTTTCATACTTGGCGTAAAGCCGCTTCGATCCTTCGGAAGGGAGAAGGGAGTCGAAGGACCGCTCCTCCGCAGCATTGCTTTTGAGACCTAAGTGTAGAGCTCGTTCCTTACGCTTCCTCCGATTTCCAGACACACACCTCTCTAGGGGACAACTTGTTCGTTGGTGGTCACATTCGACGCACATTTTTCCTCACAATTCCGCGGATGGCATTTTCCTGACGCTTTCACACGAAGTCCTGAAAACGCTTGTCTCTCCCTGAAACAAGATCTGAGTTGAGAGAAGCTTGAGACACAACTCCTTTCTCAAACAGTGGAATATGGCACAGTAGTTGTGCCTTCACTTTTAACGGTGGAAAGTTCTTCCATCTCTTCCCTGTAGGTGGTAGTGGAAAGACTGTTTCCCTACACTTTTCGTTTCTTGAGAGGCGAGTGTAAGACACTTACCTTCTATAGCAACACACACATACCTCCAAAGGCTTCTTTCTTCAAGAACCCAGATGTTAGCGCGAAAGCCTGATGGACATGGCCTCGTTTCTCAGAATTCAGTGTAAGGCTACTACCACTGAGGCTAGCCCGCGTACATTGGAAGACCCATCCACCTCCACGACACAGGACTTAATGGAGAGAAACCCTCCGCCCAACGTGTTCCTCCCTGGACGGTATCGCGCGTTCCATCTCTTTCCTTTCACACCCGGTTTAACAAGCCGCTTCCATCCTTACGAAAAGAGACGGTAGTCGAAGGACGCCAACCCTCGAGATTTGTTCTTAGAGGGAAACAGGCGTATGCCATCTTCCTTGTGCTTCCGCACATCATACATTTCCATACACATCTTTCTTCATGTCACGACGGTAGGCACATTCGAAACGGAGAGCTAAGTCTAGTCTATGTCCCTTACGCCTTCACACCCAATACGGAAAACACTTTCCTCTTTCCTGAAACGATATGATAGTTGAGGGAAGCCTTCTTCACAAGTGGTTTCTCAAGCACCGTCCGTCACAGGGCACATTCTAGATGCTTTCACCATTTCATGCTAAGTGCTTCTCACCCTTACGTGTATGGCTTTCCTGACGGATTTCCTTCTCACCCTTGAAGCCGTGACCTTTTCCATCTGCTCTCTCATACTCTTGGAAACACTTCCCACGGAACAGGATTTGAATTGCGACAGACATTCTACACTAATTACTTCTGTAGCACAGGCATGGGGCACATTCCTTGCGATTTCACCCTTACATGGGAAAAGTCTACCATGTTCAGGGAAGATGTTAGTGAGTAGTTCGTTTCTCGGCAGGGGTGTTTCTTCAGACTGAAGAGTACTTCCTTTGTTTAGGATTCGACACGTACATTTTGTGACTCTGGATTCCTCGGGAACCCAGATGGAAGCTCGAAGTCGCGTTTGACACAGACTTGGTTCGCAGAGATTAGTGTATGCCTTTCCTTGGGCGAAGTCACATCCTTTTGAAAACCCTTCTATCTTCGTGACACATGGTGTTCGTTGAGGAAAGCCCCCCCAGAAGAAGTTGTTCCGCGAGTATGGTGTATCACTCTTCCTTCCCCTCCGTTTTCTTTCGCACTTTGCTTCAAGCCGCTTCGTCCCTCAGCAAAGCCGATGGCAGTCGAAGGACCGCCCCTCCACAGCAGCGTTGTTTCTTAGACTTAAGTGTATAGCACGTCCCTTACGCTTCCTCCCCTTTCCAGACCCACACCTCTCTAGGGGACAACTAGTGTGTTGGTTGTCCCATTCGACCCCCATTTTTCTTCACAAATCAGCGTGTGGCATCTTCCTTGCGCTTTCAAACAAAGTACTGACAACGCTTCTATCTTCCCGAAACAAGATCTGAGTTGGGAGAAGCTTTCGACCCAAGTTCGTTCTCAAGCAGTGGTATATGGCACAGTAGTTGTGCCTTCGCTTTTAACGTTGGAAATTTCCTGCGTCTTCTTCCCTGTAGATGGCAGTGGAAAGACTATTTCTCTCTACCGCTTTGTTCCTTGAGAGGTGAGTGTAAGACACTTACACATATATCTCAAAAGGCGTCATGCTTCCCGCACCGAGAGGTGAGCACGAAATCGTGTTGGACGTGGCCTTGTTTCTCTGAGTTCAGTGGAAGGCGCTGCTGAGGCTAGCTCACGTACCTTTGAAGGCCCTTCCAACTTCATGACACAAGACTTTCGTGGAGAGGGACCCTCCACACACCGTGTTCCTCACTGTAGTGTATCGCGCTTTCCGTCTCTTTTCTCTCGCCCTAAGCTTTAACAAGGTGCTTCCATCCGTACGGAAAGGGCTGGTCGTCGACGGACGGCAACCCTCTAGATTTGTTCTTAGAGTCAAACACCCGTAGGCAAGCCTCCTTACGCTTCCTCACATCATACCTCTCCATACTCATCCTTCTTCATGGAACGAACAGTAGACACATTCGAAACGGACGGCCGACTCTAGGGTACGTCCCTCATGCCTCCACACCCACGACGGAAAACACTTTTATCTTCCTGAAACAATATGATAGCTGAGGGCAGACTTCTTCACAAGGGGTTCGTCAAGCACCGTCACAGGGCACGGCACCTTCTTTATGCCTTCACACGTTCATGCCAGAAGGCCGCTCATACGCAGGTGGTGTATGGCTTTCCAGGACTTCCTTCTCACACTTAAAGGCATGACCTGTTCCCTCTGCTGTCTCTCATACTCTTTGAAAACGTTCCTCGCGGAACAAGATTGGAATGGCGAGGGACCATCTACCCTAAGTATGTCTGTGCCACAGGCACGGGGCACATTCCTCGCGCTGCCACACTTACGTTGGAATAGACGAGCATCTTCAGGGAAGGTGTTAGTAGAAACACGGTTTCTCTGCAGTGGTGTTTCTTCAGACTGAAGTGCACGCCGCCTGTTTCGGATTCAACACATACCTGTTGTGACTATGTTCTCCCCGTGACGCCAGAGGTCAGCTCGAAGTCGCCTTCGACACAGACTTGTTTCGCGCCGTTTAGTCTGTGGCTTTCCTTTGGCGAACTCACGTACATTTGGAAAACCCTTCTAGCGTCGTGACCCATGGTGTCCATTGAGCGAAGCCCTCCGTACCACGTTCTTCCACGAGGAAGGCCTATCGGGCTTTTCCTCTGCTTCCTTTCATACTTGGCGTAAAGCCGCTTCGATCCTTCGGAAGGGAGAAGGGAGTCGAAGGACCGCTCCTCCGCAGCATTGCTTTTGAGACCTAAGTGTAGAGCTCGTTCCTTACGCTTCCTCCGATTTCCAGACACACACCTCTCTAGGGGACAACTTGTTCGTTGGTGGTCACATTCGACGCACATTTTTCCTCACAATTCCGCGGATGGCATTTTCCTGACGCTTTCACACGAAGTCCTGAAAACGCTTGTCTCTCCCTGAAACAAGATCTGAGTTGAGAGAAGCTTGAGACACAACTCCTTTCTCAAACAGTGGAATATGGCACAGTAGTTGTGCCTTCACTTTTAACGGTGGAAAGTTCTTCCATCTCTTCCCTGTAGGTGGTAGTGGAAAGACTGTTTCCCTACACTTTTCGTTTCTTGAGAGGCGAGTGTAAGACACTTACCTTCTATAGCAACACACACATACCTCCAAAGGCTTCTTTCTTCAAGAACCCAGATGTTAGCGCGAAAGCCTGATGGACATGGCCTCGTTTCTCAGAATTCAGTGTAAGGCTACTACCACTGAGGCTAGCCCGCGTACATTGGAAGACCCATCCACCTCCACGACACAGGACTTAATGGAGAGAAACCCTCCGCCCAACGTGTTCCTCCCTGGACGGTATCGCGCGTTCCATCTCTTTCCTTTCACACCCGGTTTAACAAGCCGCTTCCATCCTTACGAAAAGAGACGGTAGTCGAAGGACGCCAACCCTCGAGATTTGTTCTTAGAGGGAAACAGGCGTATGCCATCTTCCTTGTGCTTCCGCACATCATACATTTCCATACACATCTTTCTTCATGTCACGACGGTAGGCACATTCGAAACGGAGAGCTAAGTCTAGTCTATGTCCCTTACGCCTTCACACCCAATACGGAAAACACTTTCCTCTTTCCTGAAACGATATGATAGTTGAGGGAAGCCTTCTTCACAAGTGGTTTCTCAAGCACCGTCCGTCACAGGGCACATTCTAGATGCTTTCACCATTTCATGCTAAGTGCTTCTCACCCTTACGTGTATGGCTTTCCTGACGGATTTCCTTCTCACCCTTGAAGCCGTGACCTTTTCCATCTGCTCTCTCATACTCTTGGAAACACTTCCCACGGAACAGGATTTGAATTGCGACAGACATTCTACACTAATTACTTCTGTAGCACAGGCATGGGGCACATTCCTTGCGATTTCACCCTTACATGGGAAAAGTCTACCATGTTCAGGGAAGATGTTAGTGAGTAGTTCGTTTCTCGGCAGGGGTGTTTCTTCAGACTGAAGAGTACTTCCTTTGTTTAGGATTCGACACGTACATTTTGTGACTCTGGATTCCTCGGGAACCCAGATGGAAGCTCGAAGTCGCGTTTGACACAGACTTGGTTCGCAGAGATTAGTGTATGCCTTTCCTTGGGCGAAGTCACATCCTTTTGAAAACCCTTCTATCTTCGTGACACATGGTGTTCGTTGAGGAAAGCCCCCCCAGAAGAAGTTGTTCCGCGAGTATGGTGTATCACTCTTCCTTCCCCTCCGTTTTCTTTCGCACTTTGCTTCAAGCCGCTTCGTCCCTCAGCAAAGCCGATGGCAGTCGAAGGACCGCCCCTCCACAGCAGCGTTGTTTCTTAGACTTAAGTGTATAGCACGTCCCTTACGCTTCCTCCCCTTTCCAGACACACACCTCTCTAGGGGACAACTAGTGTGTTGGTTGTCCCATTCGACCCCCATTTTTCTTCACAAATCAGCGTGTGGCATCTTCCTTGCGCTTTCAAACAAAGTACTGACAACGCTTCTATCTTCCCGAAACAAGATCTGAGTTGGGAGAAGCTTTCGACCCAAGTTCGTTCTCAAGCAGTGGTATATGGCACAGTAGTTGTGCCTTCGCTTTTAACGTTGGAAATTTCCTGCGTCTTCTTCCCTGTAGATGGCAGTGGAAAGACTATTTCTCTCTACCGCTTTGTTCCTTGAGAGGTGAGTGTAAGACACTTACACATATATCTCAAAAGGCGTCATGCTTCCCGCACCGAGAGGTGAGCACGAAATCGTGTTGGACGTGGCCTTGTTTCTCTGAGTTCAGTGGAAGGCGCTGCTGAGGCTAGCTCACGTACCTTTGAAGGCCCTTCCAACTTCATGACACAAGACTTTCGTGGAGAGGGACCCTCCACACACCGTGTTCCTCACTGTAGTGTATCGCGCTTTCCGTCTCTTTTCTCTCGCCCTAAGCTTTAACAAGGTGCTTCCATCCGTACGGAAAGGGCTGGTCGTCGACGGACGGCAACCCTCTAGATTTGTTCTTAGAGTCAAACACCCGTAGGCAAGCCTCCTTACGCTTCCTCACATCATACCTCTCCATACTCATCCTTCTTCATGGAACGAACAGTAGACACATTCGAAACGGACGGCCGACTCTAGGGTACGTCCCTCATGCCTCCACACCCACGACGGAAAACACTTTTATCTTCCTGAAACAATATGATAGCTGAGGGCAGACTTCTTCACAAGGGGTTCGTCAAGCACCGTCACAGGGCACGGCACCTTCTTTATGCCTTCACACGTTCATGCCAGAAGGCCGCTCATACGCAGGTGGTGTATGGCTTTCCAGGACTTCCTTCTCACACTTAAAGGCATGACCTGTTCCCTCTGCTGTCTCTCATACTCTTTGAAAACGTTCCTCGCGGAACAAGATTGGAATGGCGAGGGACCATCTACCCTAAGTATGTCTGTGCCACAGGCACGGGGCACATTCCTCGCGCTGCCACACTGACGTTGGAATAGACGAGCATTTTCAGGGAAGGTGTTAGTAGA